>NC_090444.1:267630256-267933287 GCF_031143425.1 Pleurodeles waltl | reverse complement strand
ACCAGTGTGAAAGCATAGGCTAAACATCAGCAGTTCAGGTGCAGATCTTCTGAGCAAGATCACTAAAAAAGTGCTACTGGGCTGCAGGGCAGTAGTAGCCAGTCCTTAAGAACAGAGGGGCCTCACCCTCTACCTTTTAAAAAAATGAAGTGTCTGTCAGGCTTAGCAAAGGCCAGCCTAGCAGACACTCTTCATGTTCAGGTTAGGCAGCCAGGTGCTGTACATGAGCTAAATGTGCAGCGGCCTGGGTGCTTGAGCTGACCTTTGACGGGCTCAAAGTTTCACAGCGCAGTGGGCATGACCTCCTCAGCAAATCACTTGGATGGAGGTCCTCTCCCTCATGACAAGGAGGCATGCCAAAATAGACTCAGACATGGGCACTTCAGGTTTAAGCCCAGAAGTGCCCTGGGGCAACTATCCATCAGTGATACCTCATTACATAGTGGGGTCAGCAACTCTCACTGACCCCATCCCACTCTGTGACAAGTGAGGACTGCTACCTCCTCCCATTGGCTGACCCATAACAAAGTAAGTCAACGAGAGGAGGAGGCGGTGGCTGTCCCAATTCTCCAGGAGCCAACAAGGCTTCACTCCCGTCACCAGAGATCACCACTGCAACGCAGTAAGTTTTTTTAATGTCTGATACTGCATGCATGGGTGTATGTATGTGCATGTGTGGTGTGAATGGGTGTGTGCATGTGTATGTGTTTGTGAATGGTGGGAGTATCTGTGTGCTTGTTTGAAAATTAAAAAAAGGGGCATAAGTGAGTGTGCATGTAGATGGTGAGTGTGAGTATGTGTGTTCGTATATGGCCTGCCCCCTTGCTCGAATTAGTGACCCCCACAGTTGTGGGGTGTATAAATTTGAAATGTCCTTGAGTCTTGCACTTGCAATATAAATTCCTCTAACTTTCCTTTCACAATTCTTTTTTTCCTAAGATCTCTTGCACTTGATTATGAACACAACTACTGATGCTGACAGCATTCTATGCTTGGACTTTTAATCTCAGACTTTATGTTATGTTATGTTTTGTTAATGATTTATAGAGTGCATGGATACCCAAGGGTACTTTAAATATTGTTAGCTCCTTGGCTAGGAGGACACAAGGTTTATAATACTGAATATTGCTAGCAAAATGATCCTGACAAAACGGAGATACATCATAGCTCGTTTACCCAAAGTGGCAGTAATTAGGCAACTAAAATTGTGACTCAGTGGGAAATCAGAGTAAGTTGCAATGTCATGTCAATTCTCATTAAAGTATACAAAAATTGATGGATGGAATGCTTGAATTAATCTCAGCAACTGGTAATGATTCAGGGCCTCATCCCAATCCATCATTATTTTGCACACCATGTCACCTCAGTTTGGACTCAGCCACTTGCAAATAAGTCTTGACCCTGATCCAATCAGAACAGCCTAACTCAAACTGCAATGCCAAGTCCTTCCTGAACCCAAACACTAGCAACCCAGGACCGCTGTTGCCCTAGTTATGGGCTCATTAGCCAACTGCAGCTTGGTTCCAGTGACACAGTATGCAGGGGACCCAGTCTGGACATACCTGTCTCACTCAGGGCGACACAATAAGTATACAAAACAGTGATGGATGGAATTCTAGAACTAATACCAGCCACTGATAACTCGAGCTGCATCCCAATCCACTATTATTCTGCACTCCATGCATTTTTGTGGATAATGTCTATGAAATTAGGTCAGACCAGGAAAGAAAATTCACATTTATTAATAGTCAAAGAACTATTATATTTCCCTTGACACGCCTTGTCCCTAGAACCCATTTCCATACATCAACAATGTCTGACACAGGTTCCAAAAGCTTTTCATGCTAAACCATAGACTTTGTGACTAACATTTATCTGATGGGTTGGATGATCGAATATTGTGAATAAGGACGAACAAGTATTATATCTACAAAAATAACCATCCTGATAATATTTGATTTCTCTGTTGACCATGCCATAGATCCCTCCCAAATATAAATGCATACAAACTGGTCCCACTGACCAATAAAACATTTACTCTAGAAGAGACATGTAAAGTAGAATGCCTGAAAAAGGTGAAGCAGGTACCCTACAAATAGCTGCAACAATAACTGGCATTTGGAAATCTCGGGATGCAGTCCTTGTCATAGTGATGACAGAAAAGCCATAGTTAAACTCAATACAGTTTGTATGAATGTGAAATACAGAGATATGCAAGAAACAATCCACATGATAGTACTAGTCAAAGAACCTGGTTATTATAGTTCAGATTCCACAGAACCTCCTACTATCAGATCTAGTGTAAGTATCTAAACAATAATACAATCAGTAGAGATATTCCTTAAGTATATGCCCTCCCGATCTCTTCATTAGTTACAAGAAGGAACAAATCTATTAATTATATTTTTGATACGGTTGAATAAGCAGGAAGTCTGCCAGTTGTTATCAACAGAAAATACAAGAATTACAAAAAACTATGCACTCAACAGAAATGGCAAGAATAGCTCTTTCAAAATGATTCATAACATCACTTTTCATGAACAAATGATCAGAGCTTCTAAAGTTTTATTCAATTAACTTCTCATAACTTAATTCTCTCTAATTAGTATTCAAACACTCCAACCAGTTCGAAATTGTGCAAAGGATCACCCTGTTGGAGGACGATAGAGCCTAGACTGTAAAACAAGCAGTATACATTTCAGTATTGGATGCAATTCTTACACAACTTTCAGGACAAAGGCAGGTGTTGTCGTACTGTCTTCCAAGAGTGAAAGTCATTGCAACTACAAAAAACATTAGCTCAAACAGCTTATGTACCTAGGATGCAGACATTACATTTACATCTTATTCATTTGGAAACTATCACATAGGACAGAATAAATGCGACAAACCATCAACATTATGTTTAACTGCTTCCCTGCATAGATAGAAAAAAAGTATTTCGAGAACCATTAAAATAAGCTGGTTTAGAAATAATGTTTTCAGTGTGTAAGCAAAAGCAATAAGACTTGGAAAATGACATTTGTGCGGTGAGACCAGGACTTGCTCATGGTCAGGCCCTGAGACCACTGGCACCAAGGGGCAGTTGGCTTGGCTGCAACAGTGTTGTGAGGTGGTTAGGATTCTGGCCTGGTGAAGCTGCATAGTGGGAGTCACACTGCTGGCGACAGACCTCCTAGAGAGGTCTAGCATGGGCAGGGCTCAGAGTTAATCTGTGGTGCCACCAGGGCGGTGGGGGTGGAGTGGCATGGGGCTGGACTGTTTTGAGTACAACTAACTTGTCCCGCGGTTTCTGGAGCATTTTCCCAAGCAGCAAGAAAACTCCAGAACGTAGCAGATCTCCCGGGAGGTTGGGGGAGGCCGGGGAAGGGAGCGGGGGATTGCCCATATGCACAACACCAGTCACAGGATAACAATGAAACTAGATAGGGAGAGAATTATCGCCGTAAGTGGGAAGGGTATGCCCAGATGTGGGTCCAATGCTCACTGCGCCACTGGATTCAAGCTAGCCTGGCTGATAAGGGGTGATACCCCAAAACCAGTCCCAGGATGCTTGTTTCCAGTCCAGGGAGGACCTGGCTTGGCAGGTTTGCCTAGACTCTTCCTTCCCATGGGGAGCAGGGTCAAGACTGATTTGCATATGGCTGGGTCCAAACTGGGGTGGCACACTACAGAAAAAAATGATTGATTAAACCCAGATCTTTGCGACTGGGGGTGAATGTCTGCAGTGTTCAGCATTGCGTCCATCATCTCTTCTTCTGCCAATGGATTTCAAGTTCTGCACACCACTTTCACTATTTGGAATAGAGTTGTGGGGAGTGTCAATGCATATAGGAATTCCCATAATTCACTCATGTTGGAGACATCTATTAGATAACAGTAGCTACTGTCTTTTTATGAAGGAAAACATGGGATGCTCTGAACTTGGTCTATAGGTATTTGACCAAGAAAGAATGGTCTACACCAAATGATTTACACTCACCTATCACGCTATGGTCATATCACATGATGATTTCAGTAATACTGTACCCTCATGTCTACCTACATTTTTCATAGCTGGTGGTTGCACGAAGGACTACTTTTAGCACAGACTCATAATAGAATTGAGTAAATTTGAACACATTATGGCGATGTTCATGAACCTTTAGTAGCCCTCTCAGGGGCTTGAATCAACTTCAAACTAGCCTGCATCATCGAAAAGGGTCTACATACTCAAAACCCCACTTAGGACCTCAATCTGCTTACCACGCCTACTGATTCCAGTGGAATTAGAAGCAAGGCTGTAAACACCAAAGTCCTGAATGAAACACGTTTTTGAATTAGCTTCTCTCTGCTGTAGTCTTCCAAGTTTGAAAGCCCAGAGAAGTTTGCACTCTACCTTGATAATGGTTCCTAGAAAACCTAAAAACTCTTCTCTTTCACAAATACTTTGAGTGATTAATCTTCCTGGTCCCTCTGTTTAAAAACCAGTCTGTTTCATGCCCCCCCATGTTTTCTCTCTTTAAAAAAAGATACATCCTTTAGATAAGTGCATACATATTACTCTGGCTAGACATTTCATTCTTGGACTCTTTGTAATATTTATCAAAAACTCAATTCACTGGGGAAGTTTGATTTTTTACTAATAAATATTAAGTAAAATACACTTTTAAAAAGTTACCTTTTCCCTGCATAAAGCCTTTGAGGAGTAACTGGGGTTAGCCTCCAGCTGCAGCCCTGAGTGCTTCTGCAGCTTGCTGAGTGAAAAGCTGCTCCTAGACCAGAGACCAAGACTTTAGAATGGGGAGGCGTTTCTGTTTCTCTGGCAAGATGACCATTTGGGCAGTGCCCAGGAACTTAATTAGCTTCAAAAGGGCCTCTCCTGTCACAGGCCAATGTCAGAAGACACATGCACGGGTCCTTTCCATGTTCCCCCAGCCAGCCAGGCTCCAATCCTAGTGAGTAGGGAGCTGCTGCCAGAACTGGTTTGAAGTTACCACAGACAAGCGGTTTCTCATTTTCTGGCCACACCTGTGAGGTGGGCACATAGGGTCTGCGCATGGAGAACCTATGCATCTTGGATTTATGCAGTAAGGGGCATTGTGGGGTTGCTTGCAATAGGGCACTCAGGAAATGTTGCAAAAGTGCATAGGGTTACCCCTTGGAACTTTTACCCTAATGGTTATGGAGTGGCCAGGTGTTTCCCCCACTCACAAGCTGGTGCCAGGCATAAATCTGGTTTCCTCAGTACCCTCCACAGAACAGTTCTGGACCTGAGGAATATCAGAAGAGACGGGACTTGCTGTCTGTGGCCAGAGAGGAGCCCTGAAGGTCTGGAACTGTTGCCTCTTGTATATAGGGCAAAGAAGTGGACTCCAAGGATCATAACGATGACCTCCTGTTCAAGCTACAGGGATACAAACAAGCTGCAGGAGGCCTTTCCTACAACAGTCCAGATGACAACAGGAAACTGGACCTGGAGGGCTCCTCTGCTGATGACCTTTAGAAGTGTAGTGGATAGGGACTTAAAGGACAAAGTGAGAAGGTAACATCATTGACCAGGACAAACCTGGTTGGTATATCCGACCCTCACTTCATCGAGGTCAGCGTTAAATTGCAGCTAGGTCCTGGTCTATCGCAACTATTGACTATCATTGTCTTTATTTTTTGTTGCTCAATTTCTACTTACATTTTTTTAATTCTTATCTCCGGTTTCCTTTATGAATTTGTTTGTCATTTTGATTTAATTTTCCAGTTTGGTTTGGGATTTTGATTGCTTTGCATTTTGACTTCATTACTGTTTTGGTACTGCATAAATACTTCACACATTGCCCTACATTAGGCCTGTCTGCTCTTTGCTATAGCTACCAGGGGCTTGAGCTCAGGTTAATTCAGTTACTTTAAGGGTTCACCCTTACAAGTGTTGTGATTATTTCTTCAGGGGGCTAGTCACTCACCATCGATTAATAATCCAATTTCTTACAGAGAAATGGAAATGGTTTACATCACGAGTCAAAGTGGTGATGTTTTTCAAGTAATTAACAATTAGTGATCAGGCACAATAACTTGGAAGATAACCTAGAGTTTTCTTGCTGAAAGGGTTTTGATGCACTGATCATTGCTACTGTCCAAAAGAGTGGTTGTAGAAGGTAATGTTTCCATAGGGTATGCACTGAAAACTACCACTGACATACTGTTCATTAAAGAAAGGTGGTTGCGGTAGGCAGTCGTTCACTATGAAAGATTGTGCCTCACATGCTCTTCCAAGTTTGATCTTGGCATTACCAATCTGATCAATGATACACCAGAGACAGGGGTGTAGCTTCAGGGGGATGTTGGATGTGTTCCACCCCCCAATTAATGTATTTTCTGTGAAACAGTTGTAAATAGTTGGATACAGGTGCTTTCAGTCGGGTGAGGTGTCTGTCAGATTTCATCTGGAATTTTTACATACACAGACAAAAACACACACACTCTTTCTCTCCCTCTCTGTTTTGAAAGTCTTCAACAATGTTGGTTATTTTACAAAATAATGTGTTTTTTCTCTCTTAGTACCCTTACCAACCTGCATTCATCTCCATTTCCACTGCTCCTTTAGCCCCTCTCATGCGCCCTGCTTGTCGTTTAATGTATTTTAACACTATATGCCAGCGCCATTGTTGAAAGATCTGAAGCTCACACCCCTCCAATCTAACTGACGAGCCACACCCCTGACCAGAAATGGATTTCATTTTTAATTTGATAGTATTCCACATATTTGTTTTTGTATGTTTTTGCATTGACATCGTGGTCGTCAAAGTAACTGTTTTTCTTGGAGTATTTTCGCAAGATAAAAAGAAAATCTGTAGACTACAAAAAGTGTTGTATTTTTTATACCTCTCCCATCCTTCCGTTTTGTAATGAGTAAATTACAATTGCAGAGAACTGTAAATCTGTAAAAGGGATCTTCACTTACCTTAGGTCAATATACTGAGAACATACTGAGGACTTGTTGTGTCGCTCTCTGTAGTTAGTAGCTAGCATCCCCTAAAAACTGTAAGCCTTTTATTAACACACTAAGCATCATTTAATCAGTCCATTTATTTTAACTCATAAGCTTTTACGTGTTTTTTCCCCTTCTTGCACACATTCCAGATATATTTCCTAAGTGGACCTAAGAGAACTGGTATATGTTATGTTAGCAAGACTGAGAGCGAAGTACTCAAGGTTCAGAGGGGCAGTTGTCGCTTTTCTCAAAAATTCGTTTAAGTACCAGCCTTAGCATAGCTTTAACGGGGGCAGACAACCATCCAAATGACTAGAGATGAAATGGGAATAATGGCCCGAGCTGGGTGCCGGGGGTGGTGGTTGCACGGCATGCACATCAATAAGCGTCGAGTGTTATTCTATGCTAATGCAAGCCTGATGGATCAGCTTTCGCTTTTAGCCTGGAGGACCATTAGGCCCTGGAAGCTGGGTCAAACTGATACTGTAAGGCAGACATGGCCCAGCGGTTGGCCACAATAGCTAACAAGCCGCGCATCTCCGCGCCTGACACTAGCATGCCCATGACAAGAACACAGATTGGCATGTGGATAATGTATCTTTGTCTCGCTGTCCTCTTATTGCTCCTTTACAAAATAAACACTCAAAACAAATCCGCGGAAGAGCTGAAACGCAGCCCGTCGTTTGATGTCAACTATTCCCGTCGCTTTCACTGCTTACGACAAACACATAATGCAAGATGTACATGCACCACCCGCCATGGAATACAATCGTGTGTCTGTGCTTCGCGCAGGGAATTTGTTGTAATTCTAGTAGGTGAACTCAAAAGGACTATCAAAATATAGTGGAAATAAAATGTGTTTAATCATTCTAAATTAAATCAGAATTCAAATACATCTAAAGAGATCAAAGCGCACTTGAACAAATGTATGCCATATTTGGTGGTGATACATATACTGTTGTGCTGGTGGTGGTGTGCTTGACCAACAACTGTTTCTACCATGTTCAACAGTCTAACATACATAGCATAGGCACGATAATGATAATAATCACCCAAGTATACATGCAAGTGTGTGCGGACTCCTATTTGAGCCATCCTTGCAATCTCAGAGCGTGATAATAAAAATAGCAAATGCTCGGTTCTCCTAATAGAAGGATAACTCTGCTCTGCCTCGGCTCTCCTTGATTCTAGATGCTAAGGGGACATCCCATGGACCCGGCAGGGCTGTAAGCACAAAATGCCTTTCAACACTTGAGGGTGTCTGGAATATGGAAGAGGGTACGTCCCAAATTCAACCGTTTGTTGTGACAAATATGAACAAGCGAAGACAATGTCAATTTGTCACAGTGGGCTTCCCAGGCTGCCTAAGTAACACTTTTGTGACTAAAACGTTCCCAGGCAGGCTGTGAACATTGGCTCACCCTTCCCCCTTAAAGGTGACTTGCAAACTGAAATTGAACGAGGATGACAGAGTTTCATGAAATCCTTACTTGCTTGGAGACTGTGACCTGAGCTCTGCAGCTACGGACTTGGAAGCAATGTCTTGTTCGGGAAGGATTCATATAAAAATGGTTGCACTGCCTACCAGTGCAGGAGACACCTGTTGGTATACAGGCCATAAAACACTGATCTTGAAATATGTGCAGACCTGTCCAGAAGTGCATGCTGCCCAGATTAGCAACGTACTGTTCACCTACAGCCTGGATGTGGTAATTGGACTGGCACACTGCAGCCATCTTAGGAGAGACTGAATACTCTTGGGAACCAGTGAGAGGGGCAAAGCCTTGGCGATGAAGTCTCCTATTTTTGTTAAAACTGTCATTCAGATGCAGGAATTTCTGGCTGAAGATGGCACAGATGAGCAAGTGGTAAGCTGCCTGCTAGCCCCGGCCCCTGGATTTGAGGAAGAGCTGCAGGTTGACAGACTATGAATGAGGTACATTTACCCAGCTCAACTACTGGGTCCCCTGTCCACCTGTGCACAAAAATTAGGCTCCACAAGAGCTTACAATAGTTTAAAAGGGAAATACCTCCAACTGAAGTAGGTGACAATTCCAGACAGTGTAGGATGATGAACTTTCAGAAATGAGTTGATAGGCAAGGGGACATTAAATGGATCATAGATTAACTGAATTTTTCAAGAGTTAACCCAATGTGCATGATCAAGGATTTAAATTCAAGGCTGGGGTATTTGAGGAGAAGGTCACTGACCTGGTACCCCACACATTTTCAGCTGATGCTCTCAAAACCATGTTTGACATGTGAGCGTAATAGTGAATAGATAAAGTCTTTAATTCTGCAGGATGCTGGTAGAAGCTAGGGAGATCATATGGGATAGAGGGCAAATTTGTGAAGACTTGGACATGCAAGATAAAATGTACAGAGGTCACAGAGAAGCTGGAAGGAGAAATTAGTCATGTACCTTTAGTGATGAAGTGTTTCAACTAATAGTATAAAATCACTATATTGGAAAGAGTTAGAGAAAGAGACACTATCCTTTTTTAAGGGATGCAAATTGCCATATTTCTAGGTTGCTTTCATCAAACTCTCGAAAACATAATCAATGCAGAGGTCTAACAAATGTGCTGCGTGACAGACATTTTCATCACTAGTCTACATCTTCTCCTTATTTGTGAATGAGATGGCAGTTATACCCTCTGGCAAAAAAGAAGGACATCAAAAGGTTTACCAAATTCCTTGCCTCAATCTGAATCTGAGAAGGAGGCAATGTGCAACAATGACATTTGAAGCTAGGTGGAGTCAAATACAAAAAGCAGGAGAAACTTGGAAATTAAAATTGACTACCACACCCTTTGAACATGTGCAAGGGGTGGAATAACATATAGACATGTCCATTTGAGAGGTTGGATTGGATTCAAGGTGGTGTAATTTACTTAGATGTCCTTGCTAGTCTACCAATATGAATTCACAAGTTAAAAATGTTCAGTCAGTGTCACGAGAAAGTGATTTATATTAGTTTCTGTTGAGAGCTCATGGTTAAAGCTCAATTGGTTCTGTGCGTAGGATCCCTGGGGACTGGAGATGGACTAGCTTATCTAGTGCTCCAGTGGTTTGTCACACTTGTCAGTTGTCAACTGGT
Organism: Pleurodeles waltl; assembly: GCF_031143425.1. Lineage (NCBI taxonomy): Eukaryota > Metazoa > Chordata > Amphibia > Caudata > Salamandridae > Pleurodeles > Pleurodeles waltl. Next base: position 267,923,223 of record NC_090444.1, on the reverse strand, counting down.
CTAGTCAAGTCATTGTCACAAAATGTGATCAGAAAAGTGGGGTGAAGCTGGGAGTCGGAATCCATGATGGAGAAACCCCCAAAAAGTCACAAAAGCAAGGGTGGCTATCCACTTAACTACCTATCAATCTGTGGGAAATAGCCCTTCCAGAGGACAATGGGCACAAAAGGATGGGGAAATCTATTTTCATAGAGGTCCTCTCTCTCCTCTCTTTAACACTCGTCTGATCCACTATAAATGACCTCTGGAATGTTCTTGGGGGAGCCATGCACTTTATCTCTGCTGTGTGGGCTTTTACATCCAGTCCTCCATCTCAGGTAGCAATGGACTGCAGCAAACACAAAATGGATCCTAGTGAGGCTACTATGACCATCTTTGTTACACATGGTTTGTGCATTTTACCTCTACGCACTGCATGATAAGGTATGCATATCCATGTCCCATCTCTCACATGGAAGGCTGGGGACTGTGAGACCAATTTAAAAATACTGACAATGCTGGTATGCCCCTTTCCCCAAGAGGCAACTGGTAAAAAAGGCATGTCCTGCTACTAAAATAATATCACTGTCACCCATCAGCATTCTACAGTGCGGTGAGCCAACAACAGTCATGCTCATCAAAAAGAGGATGTGCAATTCAGCCACAGTGCCCAGCTTTACGTCTCAATCCAGGTCGCAAATGTGCCTCCAGCACACATATATGATCATTGTATGTCTGGAGATGAAGGATCATAAAAGTGATTGCTTGCTACAATACATTTGAGGTAGGGTTTCATGCTCTACAGTACCATGCAGGCGACCTTTCTACAACCCTGCAGTGAATGTGTACCATTAGTGATGCTTTTTATACAAAAAGATACAAAGGTACTAAGTTATAGAAAAATACTGGTCCATCATACTCTAGTGTCTACCCGAGGGGAACGGTTTCTTGTCTAAGTAAGTATTTTCACTTATGTCAAATGTGATCTGGATCAATATACTATTTTACATTGTGTGGCGGCTGTGAACTTCTAGTCTGGTGGAATGTAAATCCTTTTTCTAAAAGGCATTGGGTAAAACAAAATAACCAGCATCAATTGCCTCCCACTCTCCTCTGCAAGGCTGAGCCAACATCATTCTAATATTCCATTATCTATTGCCCCAAACAGCACAGCAATCCCTCTGGTTACATAACTTTTACAACCTCAGACAGCAGAGCTACTGAACTGGTAACAGAGTCCTTGAAGGTTCTCACAGCTCCTTTAGGATCACACCAACCTTACAGGTTCATGCTGCATACCACAGTTCTACACAGTGATAATAATTTAACAAAAGGCTACTGATATAAATAATGAAAGTCCTTTACATGAATCAAGAAATATCTACCATATGTCTTTTAAGTGATAACTGCAGTAGAACTCTGAATGTAAATGCTGTATAGAGCATCATAATGCTTCATGTGGGTCACAATTACTGAAGAGAGAAATGTTGGAAATAATCAATAAGGCATGTGGGATAGTACACGACAGACAATATAAAATGTAGATATCAACCAGCTATTTCTATATTCAATATAGCTGCAACTGGGATTTAGCATGACAGTGAGGTGTGGTTCTCAGCACAATGGTGTTAGCCATGACAACACTTTTGGATGAAGATAGAGAAGATGCACCTTTATCTTGTTGTAAAGTTACAGACTTTGCCAAGAGCAGAAGAGGGAGGCATGCTTGAGTGGCAAGGTGTTAACAAACAATTTGCCAGTTTAATGTGGGAGGTGAGCGTGGATTTCCCGAATGTTGAGAAATGTATATTTCACTGTCAGTCCTTCTGACTAGAATTCAGTGTAGCTTCATTTTGGACTTTGTGCGCTTTACCAATGCTAACTAGTGCTAAAGGGCTTCTGCTCTCTCCTTCAAACATTATAAAATTGGCATACACCTAATTGGTATATTTAGTTTACTTGTAAGATCACATGACTGTGAATGGCTCTGCTGTTGGGGTTTGTGTATTGCTTCGAGACAGTAACACAAAGGGTGCTTAGGTATGGACAAGATGGGCCATCTGGGCAGTGCAGTGGGTTATATTTTAAAGGGCCTTGCCTCCAGCAAACACACAAAACTCTGTGACATCAGGTCTGTCCTGTCTTTTGTCACCACAGACTTGTTGTAGTCTTGACAGGAGATGGGAAGAACTTTCCAGAACCAGATGTGGGGAGTAGTATTGGGAATCCCCACACTTCAAAGGCAGGCACCAGGTATAAATATTGGACCGCCTGAGCCACTCATCAGTGCACTTCTTAACCTGTACACATTACAGATAAAGCACTGTCCTGCCACAAGTGGACTGTCCTGCTGCTACCAGAGGACTACCAGCTGCTTGAGGACTGCCTTACTGTATGAGAAGGGAGACTTCACTTGCTTCCTTCATCCCAGGCTAATCTGAGTGACTCCAAGAGGCAGTTGGCTAACTTCCTGTCTGAGCAACAGGAACACAGTAATATCCAGAGACCTCTTTGCAACTGCCCAGCTGCCCTGCAGCACTGGACTTGTCTGAACCCTGCTGACCTCTGCTGGTGTGAATTCCTGATCACCAAGAGGTGCCTCCCCAGTTCCTGGACCCTTGGCTGGCAACTGAGGACACTCTTCTCTGCCTAACTGAAGATTCCATTGGAACTAACAACACAACACAACTCAGCGCTGATCCTCACATCACAGCCCTCGCAGCTCATCAGAACTGACGAATCGAAATGCAACTTGACACATGGCCTCTCATCACAGCCCTTGAAGAGAGATGCAACTGGGTGCAGGACTTCGCATCGCAGCACTGTGTTGCACCGTGCAGCCCCTGAAAGGAAACAACAGAGAGTTACGCAAAACGTCACATCAAGGACAAAAGGTTTAACGCTCAGCAGGACAAACCTGGTCCCTGCAGCCAGCCCACGCTCTGTTGTGGTCAGCCTGAACTTGTGACTTTCTCCTGGTCCAGTGTGACCAGATAACCGCAGTGGGGGGTTTGTGCTTCTAAGAGCTATTTTTATCTAAAAGTTTAAAATTACATATCGCTGGTTCTACTAATTGGATTTTTTGTTGTTCAAGTTTTTCTGTCAATTTATTTATTGAAATCTACCCATCTAAATTGGTTTGGGTTTATCTTGTGTTGTGTTTTCACTTTAATGTTTGTGTGCTGCATAAAAACATTATACATTGCTTTTAAGTCAAGCCTTACTGCTTTTGTGCCAAGCGACCAGAAGTTAAGCACAGGTTAATTTAGTGACTTTTGTGGTTCACCCTGAGAAAAATTGTGGCAGTTGCCCAAGCAGGACTTCCACACCCACCAACTAATAACCCGATTTCTTCAATATATGTTGGTGGTGATGAAGATAAACTACCGTTATCAAATGCCATAATCCAATACACACCACGGTTATTAGCACAACGGGATACTTGTAGTGTGTCAGGTGGAAAAGAGTTAGGAGTGGGTAGATTATCTGTTTTCAGTGAATTTAGCATGAGAGAAAATAGGATCATCCTTTGGCAAATGTACGTCACATTCTGTTTTGGGACTGCAGTTGATGGATAAATATTGGAACGTGGAAGAGTCTTAAATGCAGTTGGCATGGAATCAGTAGGGAAAGCCACTAGAGGAAATATCACAAACGGAGGTGTTGCTGTATATGGCTGGAGTGTAGCAGGGCACAAGAAATACTCCTGCTCAGCTTTTAGGCCCAGTTGTGAGGACTTCCGTTTAGCCCTTGGATTAGCAGAAAACCATCTTACCTGCTGTTGGTTATAGGAGGTCGGACTGGTTTGTGGAATAAGTAATGGAATTGGTGGGACTTTAGGGACATGTGTTAGGAGCATGATTGAGGAAGAAGGCAGAACACCAGTTGAAGAAAACAGTGTGACTTAAGAGGTAATAATCAAACTTATTGAGAGCCAAACTGGCAATTGCTAGCAAAGTTAGCATGATAATATGGTTGACTATACCAAAGCTGCCAATGAGCTGAAGAGGACAAGAGTTGAGGAGGGGTAATTATGGTCAGATATAGCTTTAAATGAGTGATTGAAAACAGTATATGTGAAGTACAGTGTATTGTATGGAAGCCAGATTTGAAAGGGTTTAACTAATTTGTTGGAGGAGAGATGAAAGATGAGCCCATTGAACACTAGACACTGGTGAATTTTAAAATAAGAGGGAGCAGTATCTTGGCTGTAATTAGATGGAGAGCAGTCCAAGATTGGCTTCTTCATTGGTTATTTGGCCACTATCGACAAATTGTTTCTTGTACGTATCAGATAACTGAAAGGTGCTCTAGCTGAGAGAGACTAATCAGGGCACAGGGTTGTTACATTCTGTGAATTCTTTACATTTGTTCTGAAATGCAATTTTTCATTTTTAGTACATGATCTTTTTTATGTGATCATCAGTATGTCATTTGAGCCAAGCCCTCTTCCCAGGTACTATGCAAATGTCCATGTACCACCATCAAACACCCAGTTTAGACCATTGTTTTGCCTAGGTTAAGCTCCATATATACCGATGCTACCTCATATGTCCATGTACTTTCTCTCATGTCCATGTGTACCCTTTAATGTCAACGGCGGACAACAAAAGATACAGATGGCCATTGGATGACAGCAATGGCAAACATGTGGCATGGTTTCATATTCCAGGTAAAGTCCGTAGGTAGCCATTACATGACTCAGAGTTCTCTTGCAGAAAGATACACAAACACTCAATACTTGCACAGACACACAGCTAATTGCTCAGGCAAAGATGCATATGCAAATGCACAATCCCCTTCTAACCCACCCCACCTCGGTTAGCTTTCTTGTACATGACTGATCTCGTCTAACTGCAGATGAATGGGCCTTGTGGCAGTCAAGCTACTCACCACATTGCCAGAGTCTGTAAGGTAGGCTGTTTGGTCTGACAAAGATGAGAGGAGGCAGTAACTGGAGGGCTGATTGTTGGTTCATAAACACCTTGACGCACTAGGCGTTTGAGGATGAAACAGCAGGATTTTTCCTAATATGCATAATATTACACACTTGAGCCCAAATCCGAAGATCCAACCCTTGCTGCTCTATGAAGGTGTGTTTTTCGAGAGAGTGATTCTTAGGAACTGAGAGTTTGACATCAAGCTATTTGCGGGAAATATACGCCACGTTTGTGTGTTTTGTCTATATAACAGCCTCCAGTATATTGAAGTTTTTTTTTTTTTTACATTTCTTCAATTTTTATAAAGCACAAACTAGCCCCCTCCCTAGGCATCAGTCAGAGTTGTACCAGAGAAAAATACAAAAGCCGATTGTTTGGAGCAATATTGTGGACTTTGGAAGAACAATAAGAAGCACATTTTTTAAACAAAACAGCAACTTTTCGAGGAAGATGCGTCTCCAGTAAAAAAAAAAAAACATTAATATGTTGAGCCTCAGTGACATGAGGAGAGCCAGATTTCCATTATATAAGAGATTTCAAGAGTATCTAGGTGTAGTAAGGGAAAATTAGGTGTGTTTGTTGTAGAGTTTGGCTGGAATCCTTCTAGTGTTTCCCATTGCCACTCTGCTGAGGGCTGGCTTCCACACTCACCCCACACCCATCCATCACAGGCGTCACCAGTCAGGTGATCCTCCAAATAAAAGAGGCCAGGCACACGTGCCCTGGGCTAGTTGTACCAAGCACAATGCACTGTCAGTGTCATTCCTTTAGTAGCATGAGGGCCTAGGGCCCCCAACACTACATTTATGACAATTGTTATTTGAGGCTTTCTTTCTTTAATAGAAAGGAGACTGTAATCTTAGTAGCTCCAGAAGACATTACAGACAAGGTAAAGTAGTTCCTGCCTCTAACTTAAGGCACCGCAAATATTTCAGGTTTATTTACAAAAAGAATGCATGGATTATGATCTAAAGCCTGGAGTTGTGCCCAAAGTAGGTGTGGGAGGAGTGAAAGAAAGTTAACAGTTGAGTGATTAATGAAGAGCGTTTTCTGTTTAACACATATCTAAACCATGCTGCGACTACCAAACGTGATGAGCTCTGCATTAAGCATTCATTCACAATGTCAACACCGTTTGACTCATCTTTCCGCACGAGTAGTTTTGTGAGCCAGCTGAACAATGATTGCCATAGGTGTTCATTCTCAAGTAAAACCTCAAAGTGAAGTTTTTAAAAAAATGTAATCATACTCTAGGTCTTTTAAAGGTTTCAAGCAGCGCCTTACTATTCGGAGTAAGCAAGGGCTCTAAGCATTTGTTGTTTGGTCCTTTGGACTTCTGTCTGAGATGAGGTCATGTCTGAAGAGCTCCTGGAAGGCGTAAACCCGTCTCTGCGCGGGATGATAACGACTGTCTGAAGGGACGTAATGACTTTGGCGGCACTGGACAGTCCGCCGGAATCAGTGCTTGTGTGCTCCCTGTCTCGGAGCAGCAGATCTTGGGGGCCTGCTCTGCAATCACAGATTAGCGTTTACAGTGGTGGGCAGGGAGTGCGCTCATTCTGCCTCCCCGTAGACCAATTAGCAGGACCGCTGGACCAAGGCATTTCTTCATGCAATAACATGTATTCCCCAGAACTGCCTGCTGATACGTGATGCATACCATTACCATGGAAGGAAAATGTATTTTTGAGCCTTTGCAGGGAACAATATGCTGTAAGGTGACATTCACCCCTGTGACCACCTGATTGTTTTATTATGTCCATATTTAACTACTGCACAGATTTGCTTGATGAAAATTCAGCAGTCGCTCATGTACTTTTGCTTGACATTAAATATAAGCAAGTAACCTGTTAAATATTTCTTTTGCTTTCTTTTCAAACACAATCCCCGCAGGCGTCCTGTAACAGCGGAAGTACAACGTTCTTGCATTAATAAATCAAATACAGAGGCGCTGACAGTGCTTAAATTGTAAATAAAAAGGTGCCGGTGCCCAAAGCCTTCCACCTAAACGTGCGGCAGCTGCAATTAAATTTGCAAGCAGGAAATACAGAGGCGGCGTAATCCTGAAACCATCATCGGGCCTGTTTAATCCATATAAAGCCAATCCCTGCCCCTTCAGCTCACTCTTGCAGCTTTCTACTGTCTCCATTTGTGATGCTTTTTCGTTTTTCCCTTCCTCCGTGTGTCCCATATGTGTCTTTTGCTAGCAGCAGATGCTTGAGGCAGAAGAATAAGACCCGGCCCTCAAAAATAAGTGCCGGTGCTCAGCACTGGAAACAACAAGCACAAATTAAGCAGTGGGCTCTGATAATAAATGGGCCGAAGCTATCTAATCGCTGTGCAAAACGCCGTTTGCATAAAGATAAAGAATCCGAGTTGTGAGTAGTTAACCGCATCCCGGCAATATCATTACATTTCAGCATGGGAAGCCTGCTGGAATGTAACAGGCGAAAAGAGTATGGCGTTTACAGAGAAATGCGGATTCTGATGCGGTTAGCACAGAAATCTGAATTTTGTTTCTCAAAACTGGGAATAAGTGCTTCTAATTGCACCCTATAAATACCGAACCCGAGGGAGGCAGATCTTATGAGATAATAGCATCTACCTTTCTGGGGCACTCAAACACGGCGTAACGTTTAGTTCCACGCTCCATACAGAAATTGGTAAACACGAAAGCCCAGTCTGAGCACCACAATGATCATAGGCGATGAGGTAATTTGTTGCAAATTCTATTTCCAACAAGGACAAGCACTACCTGGTATTTACCTCTGCAATGGGAACAGTAAAACCTACTGCTCGCATGCACGAGAACAGCCATCAAAAAACTTTGCATATGTAGGTTGAAGTTAGCAGCTTTAATCTGATTGATACTCTTTGATACACAGTTCCATCTACTTCGGTACTGTGTGTATGTTTTCAAAGAAGACTGTAATATTCTAACATTTTCTGTTTTCTTGGTGCATCCACCCAAAGGCAACATATCGGTTCCTGCACTACTTGGTGTGCACTTTTAGGCCCCGATAGGGCCGTTAAACCTTGCCAGCAAATTAACCTGATTTTGCCGTAGTAAGCAAATTTGATGTCTATGTAAAAGGCTGCATGGCGAGATCGGCCAGTGCTGTAATATGGGTTTTAATGGTCTAGCTTGATAGTGCAGCCGATGCCAGACATTTATGTGAGCATCACTAGAGAGGGGCTTCGGCTCTGCCCGCATATTGGGATTCAGTAGTACATATTTTGATGTGTGCTTCCACAAAAAAGTGCTTGTTGTCCACACAGCTGTGATCGTTGTTTTTTTTATCCAGCAGCCCGTGCTTACACTTTAAGGAGCACACACAACATTGGAATGCTATTAAAGTGTTTTAAATAACTAGTTAATTAAGGTTGTTTTTCTCTGGCAGCAGCAGAGATGGAAGGAGGGCAGTCTTTAACCTACATGGATATTATGGTCTGGCTTAACAGTGCAACTGTCACCTGACCATTCAACCTACACCAATATTATTCTACATTTATTTAGTTCCACACAAGCACAAATCTATTCCCATGCTATTTACCTGTAATGCTTCACATTACCATACAACATTCCTTTAACTTATTGCCATTGCTTGTTTACAATTGTTATAAGTGGACCACCAGCTAACATGGATAAAACCAAGGATCCTATAATCAAAAAAGTGTGCATCCACAAGTGCAATTTTTGTAGCTTTTGGCACAGGAACTCTAGCAAGCCACAGTGCAAGAATTTTTCCCTCCATGATACACACTTCTTTAAAACGAACTGAAATCTACACTGTACATTAAATCGGACAAAAATTATGCCACTAGCTGCATTTCCTTGCCAAGTTGTCAACTTGCATTCCTTCTGTATAAAGCTAGCTGTTCATTACATTCTGTAATGGGCTGTCAAATCAAGGCAGCCAGCAAACTATATCATACACAAAAGCAATTGGGCAATGTGCGTTATTATATTTAGATTACCGGTCTTCCTTAAGAGGACCCTGGGCTAATTTAAAATAAGAAGGTCCATTTGAAATAAATCAAAGCCCAGGTAACTGCACGTTATAACGCGTGCGTAGTTGATAATTCTGTTTAATTTTAGTTTTTATTTGCTGTAAAAGTGTCTGGGATAAACTACACGTCTTGAATTGGGGTGGACTAAGGTAAAAGAATAAACATTGAGGCATCTTCTTTTTAGTCAGAGGTTATGTATGATGCTTTTGCACCACGAACATACTCAAAGTTATTCACTGTCCCACTGACGCAATATTTAAGACCCGATTAAATGGCTCGCCCATGGAGGTGGCCCCACCTCTTCAAATTACCTTCATTTATGTTAGGAATGGGATAAATAAAATAGTGTGTGAACCAGGCTGTTGTAGCATGGAAGTGTGGCCTTGATATCATTGTTATGGCAATGAGGGAAGGTTGTTTCTGCTTTGTAATTGAAGTGCGCACGTCCCTCTGACCAATGCCTTTTAAATGGCCAGCATGACATGCATACTTTACACCACTGAAGTTGGGATCTATGGAACACTGGTGGAGTGCAGAAATCGCAGCTCCTCAGGGTCCATTGGAGGGTTGTTATTCGGTCCTTGCCAATCATGAAGCTTCTCTTATGCTCTTTACTGTTATAAACAGCATGTGAGCAGCATCGGAATTGGCTGAGAAAAGTTCTGTAGTGCACAGCGAGTCCACGCAAAGTGGATCACAACAGCACAGGAGTCTGTCTTACTTGCTCATTACTGCAGTCAGAGTTCCAAATGGACTCAAAGGAGTGAGGAGTTCTGAGCTGTACTTGTGTGCTTCAGTCTGTATTCGGCCCCTGAGCAGGTGCGCAGCATCGGCTCTACCTGCCTGTTACTTCCTTTTATCAGATTATAGGGCCTCATTACGAGTTTGGCAGAGGGTATTACTCCGTCCCAAAAGTGATGGATATAATGGAACTTGTAATACGGCGGATGGGATATCTGTCACTTTTTGAAATGCCCACCTCAAACACCACCTCTCCTTCTATGCACTCCCCAGGCATCTTTGCTCTGCTCAACTGGCCCTCACAACCACCCTTAGGATCCGGAAGAGCATGACTGGAGGAAAATCCTTCTCCTACCTAGCCGCCCAAACCTGGAACACGCTGCTGCTTCACCTCAGGCAGACCCCCTCGCAGGCACAGTTCAGGGAGGACCTCAAGACCTGCCTCTTCCCCTGATCCGCGTACCCCCATCAGCGTCTTGAGACCCCCCCCGGGTGATAAGTCACGCTATAAAAATATCTGATTGATTTATTTATTAGAAACAAGCGATTCCCTGAAGCACCCATATGTCTCCTTATGTAGAGCTGCAAAGACCTCTCTGACAATAGTCATGGGAGTTATGACCTTGGAGGGGTTTCATGTTTCACCTCTGTTCCATTGGTTGTGTTGTTTTTGTTGAAAGAAACTGATGTGAAACAGAGCAGCTATACCCTAGTGCCCTGGCATAATTTTCAATGACCAAGAATACATTTTTCTCGTCGTATTGGACGAAAACAAAAAGAGACTTTCTGGTGCTGGGTGTGTTTAAATCTCAAAAGGTAACAGGTAATCAGACAGCAAAACTGTGTCACAATGTAAAAGCTACAACATTTTGGTACACTGTGATCCAAGCTTGGACGCTCAGGGTTTTAGAGCTGTATCAACACTTTTACACATAGGAATAAATCAGTACTGGGTATTGCGCAAGATCACAAAGCGTTGCTTTAGCTACCAGAGGCTCAGCATGCCTCCCTGACACCACAAGGTAAGAGCTCCGTGGGTGGTATGATGCATGATAGGTGGGTAACGACTTTCAAGCACTGCAAAATCCCGAACGGACCTCATAGTTGAACTTCCCTGGGCCAGTACATATATCAGAAGTATAAGGCTGGAGGGAGGCTTGAAGGTAAGTATGTGGTGCTCATGTGAGCATTCGAAATGCTTCTTACACCCAAAGCTGGCAGCTGCCCTCCACCCAATCACTAGTTGGCCACCAGAGTGACACTCCCATACCTCCTATCCAGGAAACTGTGTTTTGCTGTAGCGCCTGGAAGCAGCGCTGTCTTCCATGGTGCCACACATTCTTCATTTATGGTATGTACGGTTTAGCTGTACATTGAAGGGGGGAAAGCAATTTTTATCCAAGAAAAGTAAACTGCAAAATAGCCATTTTATTCAGTTTGAGACCACTACCTCCCTGGTGCAGGTCACGACCAGTCGCTGACACCAGGGAGGATTTTCTTTTATTTTTTTTTTAAACCCTGGGAGACACGGAAGAGCTTCCGTGTCTCCCCCTGCCCCGCACCCTCCCCTTTGTGACGTCAGCGCGCCTTCACAGTGTTGTTGGGGAAAACGGCCACAAACGGCCTTCCCCACGTTCGGGAAGGCCTCATACGAGGCCTTCCTGAACACGTTTCCTAGCCCTCGATCGCAGCACAGCTGCGATCGAGGGCCAGGAAACGCCACTAGACACCAGGGATTTCACTTGGGGGGGTCAGCCCCCCTAGGAAAACGGGCCGCCGTCCTCCCCACCCCCCCTGGGGCCATATTTTTTAATTTCAATATTGGGGCCCCCCTGGAGGGGTGCAAACCCGCGCGATCGCGCCACCCCCAGGGTCTAATTAAAAAAAAAAAAGAACGAAATTGACAGGGGGTCGCCCGTAGACAGGGTGACCCCCTGTGGGGCCATATTTTTTAATTTCAATGTTGGGGCCCCCTGTGGGGGCGCGATCACGCCACCCCCAGGGGCTAATTTAAAAAAAAATAAAAAATAACGAAATTGACAGGGGGTGGCCCATAGGCAGGGCGACCCCCTGTGGGGGCAATTTTTTTTTTTTAGTAGTTGTAGGGTTTCCCTGGGGCCATTTTGGCCCCCAAGGAAACCCTACAACTACCAACAAAAAAAAACATATATATATATATATATATATATATATCAATCCATGTAGATAGATATGTCTATCTATAGATAGATCTATATATATATATATATATATATATCCAAGAAAGAAGTGACTCAAACAGATGATCTCATTAAAGAACAAAAATATATTTCTACTACAATGTTTCAGCTTCCGCCTTCCTCAGGTAGTACAAGATGGTTTGCTCAGTGGCTGCACAGCTGACACTGGTGGATTTTCAAAAAGCATCATGAGTGAAGATTTCAATTGGAATGTGGAATCAATGCAGTCCTGAGAACTCTTCAGATATGCAGAAATCAAGTGTTATTGTCAGTGATGTTCAGTCCATCTGGATGCAGTGATTTTAAACAGTACATCCAGAAATTTTCTCTGATGTCCAGTAGTTCTTCCTTTAAAACATGTTCCACAGGGAAAATCTTCAAATCTGATAGTAAATGGTCCACAAGGTTAAAATGGTTGGCTACAGGCTGGTCAAGTTTCTTGTTAATTATTGCCGATTTGTGGTTCCTGAATCGTGTACGGAGGTCATTCACAGTTTGACCTACATATTGTTTTTTACAGCTTTGACGTTGGCACTGAATCACATAAATAATGCATCTAGAGCGACATGTAAGATGCTGTCTTATTCCATAGGTCCTTTTTGTAACAGAGCTAGTTACTGATGATGTTTGTAAAAGGTATTCACATGTGATGCACCTTTTGGAATCACAGCAATTTACTCCTGCATTTTTTACAGCTTGCTTAAGTTCAGCTCTCACAATAAGTGATCGTAAATTGGGAGCTCTGCGGTAAGCAATGACTGGCGGTTTTGGAAAAAGCTTTTGCAATTTTTCACAAGTAGATAGTAAGGAAAAAGTTGTTTGTATTATATTTCTGTAGTTGTACCTTGTGGACCATTTACTATCAGATTTGAAGATTTTCCCTGTGGAACATGTTTTAAAGGAAGAACTACTGGACATCAGAGAAATTTTTTGGATGTACTGTTTAAAATCTCTGCATCCAGATGGACTGAACATCACTGACAATACCACTTGATTTCTGCATATCTGAAGAGTTCTCAGGACTGCATTGATTCCACATTCCAATTGGAATCTTCACTCATGATGCTTTTTGAAAATCCACCAGTGTCAGCTGTGCAGCCACTGAGCAAACCATCTTGTACTACCTGAGGAAGTCGGAAGCTGAAACGTTGTAGTAGAAATATATTTTTGTTCTTTAATGAGATCATCTGTTTGAGTCACTTCTTTCTTGGATATTACATTTTCTTGTGGCTCTTTGTATCCTTTGGGATCCAGATTTTTGCCCTGGCTGGCTGTTGTTTTCTTGTGATCCTGCATCTTCCAGTGTACTGTTTTGGGGATCACAAACCTGTATCCCCCTTGGATCCGACGCTCAAGCCAGAAGCAACCACCATGTAAAGAACAAATCTACATCCCAGATATGCACTGTTCATCCAGGAGAAAATCAGTAAGTGCCAATTTACAATAGCACATTTACAAATCTATAAGAAACTTAACATCTATCCCATGGGGTTGGAGATTAAATCTAAACCATCTATTAAACTAAGTAACTGTGAATGGTCTGCTTCATGGAATATTTTGCTGCATAACACATCAATGGCCCTACTATCAATACATGTTAAAGTAACCATTTAAAAAATGCATATGCTTAAAACCAAGCTACAAAAAGAATTGGAACTTTTAAAAAACACAAAAAGTGACTCTGAAGTGGCACACATACTGCAGAGGATTGCAGAAGTAAAAAAGATCACTGCAAGGAATGCTTTTAAAATTAAATCTGCAAAACTGAAAAGAGACATGTTAAGATTTCATATACCTCCTCTCCCAAATCACCACTTCATAAATAATTCTGTTTTTGGAGATTCACTTGTTAGTGTATGTCCTGTGAGTAAACCGCATAAAAAACCAGAAGATTTCTAAGACAAAAAAGACTGCATAGCACCAGCCAGCTACAACCCTTCCAGACATCAGATACAGTTGTTGACTTAACTGGAGGGCTGCTATCACCAGGCGAATTAAACCTCTTGAGCAAAGGCCTCTATTTCTGTCCTGTACCTAAGGACCATAATACAGCCAACATGAAGAGAGACCTAAAATCCTTTGAGAGAAGATGCAGACTTGCAGAATACTTTAACAATAATTCTAATGTTGATCTGCCAAGATACCTTCCAGATCCATTTAAGAAGTTCCGCCATCCCAAGTCATGGACCCCTCAATGTGGTAGAAATCCCGTTCTTGATACATACATTTTATCCATTAACAAACTCATCAAAGAATCAACACCTAAAAGGATTTTTGATAACATTACCAGAGAGGAAAGACAAGCCCTCTACCACCTTCAACAGAGAACAGATGTCATTATAAAACCAGCAGACAAAGGTGGTGCAGTGGTTGCCATGAAAGTATGGGATTATATTGAGGAGGGAATGAGACAACTGATGGATACCAACACTTACAAACCTTTAGAAACTGATCCCACAGAAGACTTGAACAAAGAAATCAAGAACATGGTTGCAAAGTACAGGAGCTTAAACCTCATTGATGATACAGCAGATATACTTGTCCACCCCAAACCAAGACCTGGAAGATTATATATTCTTCCCAAAATTCACAAAATGAACAATCCTGGCCGCCACATCATCTCTGGCAATAATACGGCCACTGAGAGACTATCTTTATTTGTTGACCTGCACCTCCAGCCCATTGTCCAACAACTTCCATCATTTGTTAAGGACACCAGTCACTTTCTTCAGATTATTGAAAAATTAAACCAAACCTATACATTTGATGATGAAACTCTTCTGGCTACATTTGATGTTACATCATTATACACCAATATACCACATGATGATGGGCTTATGGCATTATCTGAAGCTCTTAATAAAAGAACTGTGAAAAAACCATCAACAAATGTGCTTACCAACTTTGCAAGAGTTATCCTTAAATCCAACAATTTTACCTTCAATGGTAAACACTATTTGCAGATACAAGGGACATCAATGGGCACTCGGATGCCTCCTTCCTATGCAAATATCTTCATGGGAAAACTGGAGGACTACATACTTGCGAGTTCTAACATCAAACCACTGGTATGGCTACGATACATCGATGACATATTTATAATATGGAATGCAGGAAGCAGAACACTTGAGCAATTTACAGCTTTTATCAACAGTATCCATACTACCATCAAATTCACTGGCAGCAATACTACACAGAAGAGTCATCTCCCTTTTCTGGATGTGTTACTCACCATTCATGAACACAAAATTATAACTGATCTGTACCACAAGCCTACAGATGCTCATTTGTATCTAAACTGGACTTCATGTCACCCACGCCACACTAAACTCAGCATCATCTACAGCCAAGCACTCAGAATAAGACGCATCTGCAGCAATGAAGACACTTGTAAAGGCCATCTACAGGAGCTTGTTAGATTATTTAAAAAGCGAGGCTATCCTCTGCATATCATTCTGCAACAAATTGACAAGTCTTTGCAGTTACCCAGGGAAGCACTTATTTGGAATAACAACAGAAGAAGCAAAAGTGACAGAATCCCTTTTGTGGTTGACTATCATCCATCAGCTCCCAACTACAGAAATATAATACAAACAACTTTTCCCTTACTATCTACTTGTGAAAAATTGCAAAAGCTTTTTCCAAAACCGCCAGTCATTGCTTACCGCAGAGCTCCCAATTTACGATCACTTATTGTGAGAGCTGAACTTAAGCAAGCTGTAACAAATGCAGGAGTTCATTGCTGTGATTCCAAAAGGTGCATCACATGTGAATACCTTTTACAAACATCATCAGTAACTAGCTCTGTTACAAAAAGGACCTATGGAATAAGACAGCATCTTACATGTCGCTCTAGATGCATTATTTATGTGATTCAGTGCCAACGTCAAAGCTGTAAAAAACAATATGTAGGTCAAACTGTGAATGACCTCCGTACACGATTCAGGAACCACAAATCAGCAATAATTAACAAGAAACTTGACCAGCCTGTAGCCAACCATTTTAACCTTGTGGACCATTTACTATCAGATTTGAAGATTTTCCCTGTGGAGCATGTTTTAAAGGAAGAACTACTGGACATCAGAGAAAATTTCTGGATGTACCGTTTAAAATCTCTGCATCCAGATGGACTGAACATCACTGACAATACCACTTGATTTCTGCATATCTGAAGAGTTCTCAGGACTGCATTGATTCCCCATTCCAATTGGAATCTTCACTCATGATGCTTTTTGAAAATCCACCAGTGTCAGCTGTGCAGCCACTGAGCAAACCATCTTGTACTACCTGAGGAAGGCGGAAGCTGAAACGTTGTAGTAGAAATATATTTTTGTTCTTTAACGAGATCATCTGTTTGAGTCACTTCTTTCTTGGATATTACATTTTCTTGTGGCTCTTTGTATCCTTTGGGATCCAGATTTTTGCCCTGGCTGGCTGTTGTTTTCTTGTGATCCTGCATCTTCCAGTATATATATATATATATATATAGATATATCCATGTAGATAGATATACTGTATATATATATAGATATATCCATGTAGATAGATATATCTATATAGAGATCTATATATGTATATATATATATATATATGTATATATATATATATATATGTATATATATATATGTATATATATATATATATATATATATATATATATATATATATATATATATCACTTTTGTCAGTGCATGTGTGGTTTCCATGGGGGCTGCAATCGGCCCCCAGGAAAACCAGACCCACATATAAAAGTGATATATATATATATGATATATATATATATACAGGGAGTGCAGAATTATTAGGCAAATGAGTATTTTGACCACATCATCCTCTTTATGCATGTTGTCTTACTCCAAGCTGTATAGGCTCGAAAGCCTACTACCAATTAAGCATATTAGGTGATGTGCATCTCTGTAATGAGAAGGGGTGTGGTCTAATGACATCAACACCCTATATCAGGTGTGCATAATTATTAGGCAACTTCCTTTCCTTTGGCAAAATGGGTCAAAAGAAGGACTTGACAGGCTCAGAAAAGTCAAAAATAGTGAGATATCTTGCAGAGGGATGCAGCACTCTTAAAATTGCAAAGCTTCTGAAGCGTGATCATCGAACAATCAAGCGTTTCATTCAAAATAGTCAACAGGGTCGCAAGAAGCGTGTGGAAAAACCAAGGCGCAAAATAACTGCCCATGAACTGAGAAAAGTCAAGCGTGCAGCTGCCACGATGCCACTTGCCACCAGTTTGGCCATATTTCAGAGCTGCAACATCACTGGAGTGCCCAAAAGCACAAGGTGTGCAATACTCAGAGACATGGCCAAGGTAAGAAAGGCTGAAAGACGACCACCACTGAACAAGACACACAAGCTGAAACGTCAAGACTGGGCCAAGAAATATCTCAAGACTGATTTTTCTAAGGTTTTATGGACTGATGAAATGAGAGTGAGTCTTGATGGGCCAGATGGATGGGCCCGTGGCTGGATTGGTAAAGGGCAGAGAGCTCCAGTCCGACTCAGACGCCAGCAAGGTGGAGGTGGAGTACTGGTTTGGGCTGGTATCATCAAAGATGAGCTTGTGGGGCCTTTTCGGGTTGAGGATGGAGTCAAGCTCAACTCCCAGTCCTACTGCCAGTTCCTGGAAGACACCTTCTTCAAGCAGTGGTACAGGAAGAAGTCTGCATCCTTCAAGAAAAACATGATTTTCATGCAGGACAATGCTCCATCACACGCGTCCAAGTACTCCACAGCGTGGCTGGCAAGAAAGGGTATAAAAGAAGGAAATCTAATGACCTGGCCTCCTTGTTCACCTGATCTGAACCCCATTGGGAACCTGTGGTCCATCATCAAATGTGAGATTTACAAGGAGGGAAAACAGTACACCTCTCTGAACAGTGTCTGGGAGGCTGTGGTTGCTGCTGCACGCAATGTTGATGGTGAACGGATCAAAACACTGACAGAATCCATGGATGGCAGGCTTTTGAGTGTCCTTGCAAAGAAAGGTGGCTATATTGGTCACTGATTTCTTTTTGTTTTGTTTTTGAATGTCAGAAATGTATATTTGTGAATGTTGAGATGTTATGTTGGTTTCACTGGTAATAATAAATAATTGAAATGGGTATATATTTTTTTTTGTTGAGTTGCCTAATAATTATGCACAGTAATAGTCACCTGCACACACAGATATCCCCCTAACATAGCTAAAACTAAAAACAAACTAAAAACTACTTCCAAAAATATCCAGCTTTGATATTAATGAGTTTTTTGGGTTCATTGAGAACATGGTTGTTGTTCAATAATAAAATTAATCCTCAAAAATACAACTTGCCTAATAATTCTGCACTCCCTGTATATATATTTGCCACCAGTTGTCTTGCAGTTGTAGCTTGCGTCTTCAAAGCAGTGCACATACTTCAACTGACGCATTTCAACTGTAGCTTTCAGGCAGCAATAAAGAAGTCATGTAAGTCTTGTGATTATGTTTCTGCTACAAAAGGATCAGACTTTTGTCTAGTGGCAGTTTTAGTGCCATAAAGAAGTGCAGAAGGTTTATATGACTACTGTAAAGAGCAAATCTATATTTTATGTAAATAGCTGAGTACGTTAGTAAAGTCAGCCACTACCTGCGCTATAATACAAATGAAATGTATGTGCGGGGTGGCTATGGAGAGATGAAGAGCACGTTTGATCGGTGGTAATGAGGGAATCCGAGGAGGAGGACATGGGAGTGGGAGCACCAATAATGATTGTTGGACTGGGCGCAGGAGGTGCTAAAGACTGTGACGAATGGTATGTGTCAAGGTGTTTGAGTGTCTTGAAAGAACGTGCTGGTTGAGTGAGAAAGAGCAGGTAAGGTGGCATCTACTGTTGCACGTATCACACACACCAGCCATTTTGTGACTGTCTATGTTGGCTAGTGTTTTAGAGCAACAGTTTAGCCAATAGCAGAGATGGCATCTTGATGGATGACTGCTGCTGACGTCACTCTGGGTATAGAGGACAGCTCTGACATAGGATCAGAAACTGAGACAACAGATACTGAGACAGCATCTGAGGGACAGGACAATGGTGCAGACTCTGAGAGTGATTTCTCAGTTAGAGGAGTCCCATTGGATAACTCCTTCCAGTAAATTGTGAGGGAGGTGATGAGGGCAGTCCTGTTGTCCCTTCGCAAGCACAGTCTGTGCAACAGGGCAATAGTGGGTTAGCCCAACCCAGAGAGCAGGTGAATGTGGGGGCAAGCACAGAGAGGGTGCTCTCTTGGGAGCTCCCCAATTTAGTTCAGCCCCAAATTCCACTGCCCAAATTGTATTGTGGCGACATCAAAATTATCTATCACAAAACAAACTGGTTTTGTAAGGCAGGCACCTGTGTTTTTGGTCCTGGGTTCGGCGGCTATATAGGAAAACATACTAAACCCAAACATTTCTGGAAACTAGACATCCGGGGGAGTCCACAGAGGTGTGACTTGTGTGGATTCCCCAAAGTTTTCTTACCCAGAATACCCTGCAAAGCTGAAATGTTGAATAAAAACTCTATTTTTATTGCATTTCTGTCACACAAACTACAGGAAGATGCTGCGATCCACAAAATTCCTACCACCCAGTGATTCCTCACCTGTCCTGATAAAAACACTGCCCCACTTGAGTGCCTATAGCTAGGGCCTGCGTAAGGAATGGATCACCCCAGGGTCAACAGTTGCCTCATGTAAGTACCAACATTGACCGTTGTGTGATCTATTCCTGACGCAGGCACTAGGCCTACCACCACAAGTGAGGTATCATTTTTATGAAGAGACTTGGGAGAACGCTGGGTGGAAGGAAATTTGTGGCTCCTCTCAGATTCCAGAACTTTCTGTCACCGAAATGTGAGGAAAAAGTGTTTTTTTGGCCACATTTTGAGGTTTGCAAAGGATTCTGGGTAACAGAACCTGATCAGAGCCCCACAAGTCAGCCCATCCTGGATTCCCCTAGGTGTCTAGTTTAAAAAAAATGTGCAGGTTTGGTAGGTTTCCCTAGGTGCCGGCTGAGCTAGAGGCTAAAATCCACAGCTAGGCACTTTGCAAAAAACACATCAGATTTCAATGTAAAAATGTGATGTGTCCATATTGCCTTTCCTGTCGCGAGCATTAGGCCTACCCACGCAAGTGAGGTACCATTTGTATCGGGAGACTTGGGCGAACACAGAATAGCACAACAAGTGTTATTGCCCCTTGTCTTTCTCTAAATTTTTTCCTTCCAAATGTAAGACAGTGTGTAAAAAAGACATCTATTTGAAAAATGGCCTATAATTCACATGTTAGTATGGGCACCCCGGAATTCAGAGATGGGCAAATAACTACTGCTGCTCAATACCTTATCTTATGCCCATTTTGGAAATACAAAGGTTTTCTTGAAACCTATTTTTCACTCTTTATATTTCAGCAAATGAATTGCTGTATACCCGGTATAGAATGAAAACCCATTGCAAGGTGCAGCTCATTTATTTGCTCTGGGTACCTAGGGATCTTGATGAACCTACAAGCCCTATATATCCCTGCAACCAGAAGAGTCCAGCACATGTAATGGTATATTGCTTTAAAAAATCTGACATTGCAGGAAAAAGTTACAGAGTAAAATGCTGAGAAAAATGGCTGTTTTTTTCAGCTCAATTTCCTTTTTTTTTTTTTTCAGCTGTTATTTTCTGTAGGAAAACCTTGTAGGATCTACACAAATGATCCCTTGCTGAATTCAGAATTGTGTCTACTTTTCAGAAACACTTAGCTTTCCGGGATCCAGTGTAGGTCTCACACCCATTCCTGTCACTAACTGGAAGGAGGATAAAAGCACCAAAAATAGTAAAAATGAAGTATGCCCCAGTAAAATGCAAAAATTGTGTTGAAAAATGTGGTTTTCTGATTCAACTCTGCCTGTTCATGAAAGCTGGGAAGATGGTGATTTCAGCACCGCAAACCCTTTGTTGATGCTTTTTTCAGGGTAAAAACCACAAGCCTTCTTCGGCAGCCCTTTTTTGATTTTTTTTTAAAAAAACCCAAAATTTTAGGTGTATATGTGAGCGGTTGTTATAAAATGCTCTTACACTGGAGCCAAAGCTCGATAACTTCATTAGTCAAAGATTAACTGGAAAGGGTCCTGTTCCCCAATGAACTTTGCTTAGTTAATGCAACAAAGGCAGAGAGGGGCGATGGGCATGGGGCCAGGCGGGGAAAGAAGAAATAGTGCCTTTATCACAGTGCGATCAGCGGCTTGACACTTATTAAGTTAAACCAATCTGTGCTTCGTCCATGCTCCACAAAAAGAAAACAAAGTGACGACTGGCACATGCTGACCAATTAGGAGGCAGCAAAGGCGAGTGGCAAAGAAGCCAATGAATGGTAAGCAATGGGTGGGCTTCAAGCCCCTTGTTTCACACAATAGGTGTAAGTGCATGCTCTGTTGCAGGAAAGACCTAAAAAGAGGAGAAGACAAAAGTACTGAGACAAAAAATGGCAAAATTAAAGACCATGAAGAGAGACATGCAACATTGCTATCCTCATAATCTATGTTTTTGCATGGGCAAGGTGTTCAGCTACAGTCCCCGAAGGATAGATTAATGTTGAATTAATCAGCAAAGATACAACATAAATGGTGCAATTCACCCATGCCGTCTCCTAAATCCTAAAGTTTGAGTTTAATTACACAGCCGTTTCGCACAGGAAACAGAGCAGAGTTATTGACGACCAAAGCTGCTAACAGAGGGGGGAAATAGCATAAACTAATGGGTTAGGAGCCAGGTGAAAACAGTAACTATTTTATGTCTGTAAAGCTTCTAAAACCATGGATCAGTATCAAGAATATTCTAAATAGGAGTCATGGTAAAAACAGAATGAAGGAGAGGTTAATAAACACTAGTGGAATATCTATAGTAAAACTATTACACATTCAAGACAGATTGAATGACCAAATATTTTCAACTGGTGCCATTTCATGTCCTTAGTGGTAAGTTAAGGACACGTTATCAAATGCTGCTACACAACATGTGATTTAAAGTTCACATTATAGGCAGATCTTTAACACTTTTCTTTTAGTCCTCATATCACCTTAGCTGTCGCAATCACAGGCAGCGTGCCGGAAACACGGATCTCGCACCTGATGTGTTAGCAGTGGCACCAGCCACCCCAGCTGGGTTACCAGGCCCACCAGGCTTGGGCAGCCATTTACCATGGTCTATGGTGGTAAAATAATGCTGCATTAGCTCCTCAACTATTGAAGCACGAGTCAAAAAGAAGGTATAGCAGAGACTGTGCCTTATATAGGCTCGGGTAAAATTGAAATTACAGTAGCACAATTTATTTATTTTCAGGAATTTTGCATGACAGGAGTTACACAACATTCTCGAAATTACATCATTATTAGGCCTAGCTGGAGTTTGCAGAGGTGCGCTACACAGCTTCAGGAAGAGCCCAAAAAAACTCTGCCGCACTGCGTGGAGTTCCGCAAGCGGCAGAGTGCATTAGGTTGCGCCGTTCGCGCTGATTTTTAGCACCAGGTGTTTGTCCTGTGCTGAAAACGGCAAGAGGTTGCTGCTTCTTTTCTGCTGCTCGAGTTCATTTTCTACTTGAGCGTCAGCTTCCACAACGATAATGGAAGGTTTCTCAACGCGAGCGGTCGCAACCATCTGCGACCACCTGCATTGAGAAATCTCACCAGGAGGTGGTCTTTAGTAAGATTTTCCTTGCTTGCGCTCGCTAACTCGCCGTTGATGAGCGCAAGGGAGGAAAAAAACTCAAGGTTTTTTTTGGGAAATCCGTGCTCTAAGCAGGGGGGAAACTCCAGGAGCGGAGTGGAGTTCACCACTCACCCCTAATCATTATGCCACATCAGGTAATTACACACCAATGGAAATAAAACTTTACTATGAAAGGGTAAGAATAACCCGATCAGTCAGAATGCAAGCAGGTGCTGCTTGTACCACTTGTGTGTTTCACGCTAAAATATGGAGCAAAATAACTGATTTGCAATTTCGGTAATTTTCCTGAAATTGTGTCGAAGTCAGAAAAAGCAAATTACGCCAATTTCGCATCCCTCTAATCTGAAATTGCCATTCACAATACTCACTTCATGTGATGAGGCCGACGGCTTTTTATACAACTCCAACATGACAAAAGTTCTTCTATAGATCGTGGGGAATGAAACAAATATTAGTGCATGCAATTATATTTCCCAGCAGAAAGACTAATATTTTTACTGGGTGAGTGAAGTGAAGTATGTTTGTCAGAAGAATCCATGCCTGCAGCATACATATGCTGATATTGCAACAAAGCAAATCAAATATGCACATTTCATTTTACAAACACAGATTCCATTTTATTAATTGACCATATAATTTAGCGCAGGATGTCATGAACAACTTCGAAAGGACGCATCACCCCCTGCAGCTGCACCATTTTCTCACAGTTTTTGATCATCAATTTGAAGGCAAGCAGGAAGTGTTTCATAGAGAATTCACTGTTTTGTGTAAACATGCCTTATGAATTCTAGGACAAGTGCCATGACTCTCTTCGTGCTTTTTTAATTGTATTTGCATTTTTAAATACCTTAATGTTGTGGAAACCCTCTTGAATTAAAACACTGAAAATTATAATTATAGGGAAGTACTTATTCTAGACATATCCATTTACATGTATTGTTATTGTTAAACCGAGTCTTTTCTGCACTGGTGGCTGTACCAAATTAGAAGAACATTAACAGATGTCTATAAAGAAATGTATGAAGTTTAGACTTTTGATTAATGTCTAACTGTAAAATTGGCATATCACAATTCTTATGTTAATGAGCCAAGAATGATATGGCTTAACAGACCACTTAGCTGTAAAATTAAGATATAAAAAGCTGTTCAGAAAGCAAAACCCCAATTCAGGGCTACATTTGATTATTACAGAACTAGTCATTGGTATTGACTGGATGGATCAACATTTCTTTCTCCCTCGACATAAAAAAACACAAATGCCTGAGGACAAACCCAAAGCACATACAGTTTGTTTATAAAAATAAGCAAATTGATCCTTTACTCCTTGACAAGCCAGTTTCCTTATGCTTCCCCAGAAGCAACAGGGTTGGTGTTAACGTACTCACCCCTAGCACAAGGAAAAAAACACAATTAATGAGCTGGTGTGGCATACACAAAAAAAGCAAGATGAAACAATTAGCCCTGATGTTTCCGGTGCTCTACTGGAAGAGAGAAAACATATTAGAGTACACACAAGAAAGATGAAGGTGCTTGCAGCCATCTCAAGACTCTGTCATAGCTCCTCAATGATGAGTAAACCTCTTTAAAATCATGAGGTAAGTGAAAACCACGTGTTTCGAATAACAGAGTAACAAATATAGACCAAAGAAACTATTTAAAGTGATCAACTTCACCTTCAGCCCCCAACTGCCACTCACATGTGGTTTTATAAATTTTGTAAAAGTTCTAGAAATGCACCAAACTTCAGTGAAAAATATGAACAGTGACAGTCATAAGAACTGATTTCCCACCAACCCTCTGTCTTATAAACTCAATCAGAATTGCATGACACCACAAGCAGCCACCAGACAAAAGGGAGTTACTGAAATCATGGTGAAATCCAAAGGCACTTTTTGTTAGTTTACATTGGAGGGGTACCAAGGTATGCATATAACCTTTAATGCAACAAGCATAGGAGACCAATGTTCCATTTTGATTCCATATTGTACCTAGCCTCTGACAATAGGAGTTCTCTTGTCCTTTAATAAATAGCAGCCGATTTATAGAATATTCAACAACAAAAACTACTGATCCCAATAAATCTTGGGATTAGATAGAAAGAGAAAGAACATCCAATGGCATGAAGCGGAATAGCAAACAACCAATCAGCTGGAATGTGTCTATAACATAGTTCATTATTATTGCCTCCACCTCCTCTTTCGATGATTAGGTGGGATAATCCTCACATCAGTGTCCTTAACAGAACTGAAACTTTCCGTTATGATAGCTAGGAAATATGTTATTCTACATTAGGAGTGGAGGTGAGCATTATGCTAGTTCAAAGCTTATCCACTACAAGCTGAGCCATATTAAAAACTGGTTTTAAATAAAACCTTTTAAAAGTAGAATCTGAAGACCATTCTGCAGCATTCATGATATCTTCCACGCGAGCAAATGGAATGTGCACCGAATAAGGACAGATCAATTTCAGCCTCTTGCATTACCCAGCGTACCCAGTGTGCAATGTGGGGAAGCAACTGCTTTATGCAGTTTTCTGAGAGCAATGAGAATCTGAAGTTCCCCAGGAGGTCGAAAGTCCAAATACATCTCTTCATAAGCTTTAAGGCATTGCACCCCTGCAAACCTTAGGGAAATCTGGGAAAGGAGGATAAGAAATCACTTTAGTGTTACACCTTTTTCTCCTACATACCGTGAAAGAAACTCCAGATGGAGAAAAGGTTCTACTGGAGATATCCAAGGCACGGACATCTGAAACTCTTCTGCAGGATACAAGACAGAGCAGCATAGCTAATTTGGCTACAAGTTCTTTTCTGGACAAATATTGGTTATATTGTCAGTACAATAATACATTTAAACATGATTAACACCCCAAAGAGTAGAGTCGTATCATTACAGAGGTACGGAAAGTCTGATTCCTCCAAGGAGGTGACACACAAGTTGATGTTCTTCTAAGGGAGATCCATTCAATGGAGAATGTCCAGCCAAAATGGCTGATCTGTAAGTATTGATTGAGCAGTAATCTAGACCTTCAGTAGCTAAACTGACTAATAAATTGATAATATGTACTACAACAGCATCCACAGGCTTAACATCCCATCGCAAACACCAATGGGACTAGCGAGTCAATGCTGACTTGTATTGTTTAAAAGCTTTGTATAAGAGGTCCCCTTGGTGAGAAAGGCCTGGGACCAACCATCGTCCCCTGAAATTCGCCACGCCATTAGAGATAGAGATCCTTCCAGAACCATTGGGTGAGGCATATGGTCTGGATTGAGGAGAATCGATGGCCACAGGGGGAGTCGGATTGGAGAATCCCAAGAAAGTTCCAGAAGAGCTAGTAACCAAACTTGAGTAATCAGGACTACACTGGCCTGATGGTGACGTACCTCGGAAGTTCAAGTGATCATTGCAAAAGGGGGAAAAGCAGAACCTCTCTCCTGACTCCAGTTCTGGAGAAAAGCATCTGTGGCAGCCACAAGTGGATCCATCTTCCAGCTGAAGAACCTTGGAAGTTCTAATCTGGAAGCAAAATGATCTACAGAGAAAGGGCCCTAATGGTCCTGGAGATTGGAAAATATTTCCGGTTTGAGCTTTCAGAGACTGGAATCTCGGAAATGTTTGGATTGGAAATCTGCCACCTGATTGTTCTGTCCAGGAAGGTACTCTGCTGTCACAGAAATTTGTCGGTCTATGCAGTATTGCCAAAAACTGGTTGCAAGATCGGAAAGGGTCTTGGAACGTGTTCTTCCCAGGTGGTTGATATATTGCACCATCGAAGCATTATCCTTTTTTAGAAGGATACACGTCTGAATTGAGTCATTGGTCCAGTATTTGACTGCAAAGGAACCAGCTAAAGGTTGTAGACAATTTATATGTAACTGTTGTTTGTTCGAAGATCATAGACCTCCGGTGGAAAAATCTCCAAACCGTGCGCCCCAACCTGATCTGCTGGCGTCTGACTCGATGATAAGGTCTGGGGATGAGCCAAAGATTGTTCTGCCACTCTAGGCATCCATATGGGACAGCCACCAACGGATCTCCCCTCGAGCTTCCTCTGATAGGGAGATCATGTGAAAGTATGATAGACCCTTGTGAAAGTGAGCAGCTTT
Source organism: Pleurodeles waltl (assembly GCF_031143425.1). Taxonomy (NCBI): domain Eukaryota; kingdom Metazoa; phylum Chordata; class Amphibia; order Caudata; family Salamandridae; genus Pleurodeles; species Pleurodeles waltl. Next base: position 267,896,499 of record NC_090444.1, on the reverse strand, counting down.
TAAACACTGCAGCGCTCAATAATGGAGAGGGCCAGGAAATATCACCTGGATAGAGGAAAAGAGGAGTCCTACCAAATGGGCAATCTGCCAGAGTGAAACTCACTGCTTGGTCAGGGTGCACCTCAACTTGTGACAAATCTTTGGCATTTGGTGTGATGGAAGACAGAGTGGCTGAAACTGAATCCATAATGAAATCTAGAAAAACTGCTTTTTGAAAAGGAACTAACAGGGATTTAGATTTGTTTATGACAGGCGCCACCTAATGTCAAAACAACAGCGCTGCAGGAGCTGCACCATCAAAGCAAAGCAAGCCGTGAAGGAGTGGAAAACCATTTCCGCTGCAAATATAAACAAATAAACAATGTGCAGGAAAAAACTAAATCAAACAATACAATAAATAAAGGAACAAGCTAAAAGCATACAGGTTAAACCACAAGAAATGTAAGGAATGTAAGACTGTGAAACTTATCTCGGCTGCAAGCAGCAAAGAAAGAGGAGGTGGAGATAATAACAATGGACTATATTATGGGCACATTCTACCAGATTGGCTGTTTTCCATTCCACTTCATGCCCTTGGATGGTCTTTCTTTTCCTTCCTGATCCCAAGACTTTTTGGGATCAGTAGTTTTTGGTGTTAAATGTACGATAAATCGGCTGTCATTAATAAAGTGGAGAAAGTTAAGCATAATCCATGCCTCCGGTCCTGACATACAATTATTGTTACGCCTTTTAATATAAAGCACGTTCGGGTTTTGGTGCTTACCAATATATTCAGCCAAACAGGCTGTCAAAATATTTAATGCAAGTAGCACAGATTGCACCCATCATTCTGCCAGGGAATATGACCATTATTATGCCAAGGGATATGCCAGTCACTTAATAAGGGAACACAGCCGCCACTGTTTAAAAACATTCATATCCTTCTGTTAGAGGTTCCTCATTTTCTTTTTGTCAGATCATGCCCTCCATTGTGTCAGGTAAAATGAAAGATAGTGTCACAGAAAGTATGTATAGTGATCTGTTTCAAAGTATTTTCACTATTTGATAATGCATATAATCACAGATCTGCCAGCATAATGTTGCCCGTTTTGATTAATACTATGCATGATGGTGTCAAAGTTTACTCTCACCTCTGCACAAGAAAACAGGCTGTTTGTTATTCCAGAAATATATAACCATACGATTACTGTAGAAAGAGCCCATTCTTCTGCAAAAGTACACTTCTACCCAGATTCTAGTTTAAGATGCTATAAACGTCTATCAATGTGTCACAAAATTCATCCTCTTCAAATACCACAGAAAGGTTTACTCAATCAATCAATAATAACATTTGTAAAGCGCACTACTCACCCATGAGGGTCTTAAGGCGCTGGGGAGGCTGGGGGGGGGGGAGTTGCTGCTACTGCTCGAACAGCCAGGTCTTGAGGTGTCTCCTGAAGGTTAGCAGGTCCTGTGTCTGTTGCACGTGGATAGCAAGAGTGTTCCACGTCTTGGCGGCGAGGTGGGAGAACGATATGCCACCGGAGGTCGTTCTGTGGATGTGTGGAACAGTGGCGAGGGCACGGTGAGGAGCGAAGCTGACGGGTCGGGGTGTAGAAGAAGAGTCGTCTGTTGAGATATTCTGGTCCGGTGTTGTGCAGTGCTTTGTGAGCGTGGGTAAGGCGCTTGAGATTGATTCTCTTGTTGACGGGGAGCCAGTGCAGGTCTCTCGGGTGGGCTGTGATGTGGCTGTGGATTACCAGGATGAGGCGTGTGGAGACGTTCTGTATGCGTTGCAGTCTTTTCTGGAGCTTGGCCGTGGTTCCTGCGTAGAGGGTGTTGCCCTAGTCCAGTCTGCTGCATACAAGGGCTTGGGTGACTGTCCTTCTGGTTCCGGTGGGGATCCATTTGTAGATCTTTTGAAGCATGTGGAGGGTGTTGAAGCAGGAGGAAAAGATGGCGTTGACTTGCTGGGTCATTGATAGCGATGAGTCCAGGATGAACCCCAGGTTGCATGCGTGGTCGGTGGGTGTCTGTGCAGTTCCCAGTGCGGCAGGTCACCAGGAGTCGTCCTAGGCGGAGGGGGTGGAGCCGAGGATGAGGACCTCAGTTTTGGCAGAATTCAGTTTAATCAGCTGTTCTTCATCCATTCGGCGATGGCCTTCATTCCTTCTTGGAGGTTGGTTTTGGCAGTGGCGCGGTCCTTGGTGAGGGAGAGGATCAGCTAGGTGTCATCTGCGTATGAGACAATGTTGAGGTTGTGTGATCAGACGATGTTTGCGAGCGGAGCCATGTAAAGGTTAAAGAGGGTTGGGCTGAGAGATGACCTCCGGGGTACGCCGCAGGCGATCTTGGTGGCTTCAGAGCAGAATGGAGGGAGATAGACTCTCTGGGTTCTGCCAGTGAGGAAGGAGATTATCCAGTCCAGGGCTCTGTCACGGATCCCTGCGCCGTTGAGGCGTATGCGTAGGGTGCGGTGGCAGACGGTGTCTAAGGCGGCCGAGAGGTCCAGGAGGATGAGGGACGCGGATTCACCGTTGTCAAGTAGGGTCCTCATGTCATGGGTGGTGACGATGAGGGCCGTTTTGGTGCTGTTAATGCTGCGGAATCCGGACTGGGACGAGTTCAGAGTGTAGTTCTCCTCGAGGAAGCGGGTCAGTAGCTTGTTGACAATTTTCTCAATGACTTTTGCTGCAAAGGGGAGCAGGGAGATGGACCGGAAGTTCTTGAAGTCCTTTGGGTCTGCCTTGGGTTTCTTGAGGAGGGCGTTGATCTCGGCGTGTTTCCAGCTCTCCGGGAAGGTGGCAGTCTCGAAGGAGCTGTTGATGAGCTTCCGGATCTTGCCATCGAGGAAGCTCTTGGGGTGGAAATGAGAAGGGGTCTATCTTTCTTTATCTACTATATGCTCTAGCAATTCCTCCATTTCAGAGCTTGGTGGAAATACCACCTATAAGTCTAATTGAGATGCTACTCTGGGAGGAATTTCATTTCACTTAACTGTATGTAGGTCAGACTTACATATTACTGAATGATTTAACTTCTTGGGACTCAAATCAGGCCTCCATCAGATGGTTGAGAAAGGCAGAGTGGGTATACGTTCAGCCATCCCATGTACGCTCAACAGTTTTGAAAAATTGCTGAATTTCAGTCCTGCAAAAACAGTAAGGTAAATCTGAACAACAGAAGCCGCAACAGGTGTTAGCTTAATGGGTAAACTTGATTCCAAGACATCTATAAGAAGAAAGATCCCTATTGCAAAAGCTGGTAATAAAAGAGGTGAGCTAAAGATGACAGAGTTGGTGTTTTTTAGCACAGCATCCTGAATCACCACCTCCTCAGAAGAGTCATGGACATTCAGGATTATGGAAGAGCCGGAGATTAATTTAAGGCCTTTTGTAAGACTCACAATGGGGAAACTGTGTTATATATCAATGTCTGAGACAGCAGGCTTCAAAGGAAATAAGGGCTAAAGTACAGACTTTGCTTCTTTCACTCTTTCCTTAAACCTCATTATGAGAAATTGGGTTACTGGATGCGGCAGGGAAAGCCCTACTCAAGCAGCAACCACAATTGTTGTTGGGGTGAAGTCACAAGCAAACTCCGAATTATCTTGTGCTCAACCCTCTGGTAGTCTGGCACACAGCAGTCACGCTTAACTTGGATGCAATGTGTAAAGTATCTGTGCAACACTTCAAACAGTATTAACGTGAAAACACAACACAAGGAGAATTCCACACTAAGTTAGAAAAATAGAGTAAATTTTAATAGACCACGACAAACTGACAAAAGTCAAATCAGTAGAACTGGATATATGCAACTTTAAAGATTTCAGTTAAAATAGGACGAAAAAGTGCCAACTGTGGTATCTGGTCACACTGGACAGGGAAAAAGTCACAAGTCCAGGCTGACTGTGATGGAGCATGGGGTGACTACAGGGACCCACTTAGGCATGCTGAATACAGTACTTTCATCCTGGTTGCGAAGAGATGGGGAGTCCCGGGTTGAAGATGAGTTGTGCAAGGTCCGTGCAAGGAAATGCGTCATGCAGCAGCCTTTCAGGGAGAGTGCAAGGTGATGTTCTTGCATTGGGGAAGTCCATGGAGCAGAGGTGATGCGTCGGTACAGAGGGCGATTCATCGAGCAGCAGATGGGATGCAGGAGATTCGCGGCGCTGCAGAGGAGATGGGTTAGTTCTGCTGAATCCACAGACGGGCTGGCAGAGCACCTTTAGGCCATTGTCAATGGTGGAGGACTAGGGAGGGCAGGACTCACAAATGGCAGAGTCCAGGTGCTGGGTACCAGGTTGTTGGAAGCCTGTTCTGTCCTTGAGGCTTCTAATAAGAAGGCCAGCCAACCAACTGTGGGAGTCACTCTGGTATCCTTGATTTACAGATGCAGATCCAGTCCTTACCCAGGCAACAGGGCAGCAGGCAGCTGTCCAGTAGAGTGGCAGTCGTTTGACCAGCACAGCAGTCCTTCTTCCTGGCAGGGTCCACAGGTCCAGAAGTGTCCTGAAGAATTGGGTCAATAATTATATCTGGTGCCCCCTATGAATTTGGAGAAGCTTCCAGAGGTTTCCTCCCCCTTGAGGTGTCAGCATTCCCCTTCCTCTTTGCCCTGGCCACATCTTGTCTCGGGTCACAATAGACTAGGGTTAAACTCTTTGTGAGAGTGTCCAGGACCGACCTTTGTAATGTGTTAAGTGTGGCAGGTGACACCCTCTCCCACTCATGAACTCAGACTGGCCCCATCCTACCAACACCTATCTTCCCTTTGTCTCACTGTCTGGGAGCAATACACAAAGACCAACTGCCAGCTGCATCTAGTCATGTGACTCAACAATATACTGCAGGCACCAAATGGTCAGCACAAGAAAATGCCAACTTTCATAAGGTAGCATTTTCAGAATTATGACCAAAAGTCTGATTTTATCATTAAAGAGGACATCCAATTACCGTTCTTTAGAGACCAAACTCGAACCGTTTACCTGCTCCCAAATGAAAGTTACAGCTTATCAAATGTAATCATTTAACTCCAATGTTATTTTCTGGGAGTGGCAATCCTTGAAGTAGCTAAAAACAAATTAAACAGTTTTCCACCATCAGAACATGTGACACTTAAAAGTACATGACCAACCTTTCAAGTACACTGTCCTCTTGGCTGTTCAGAGCCTACCCCCAGAGGTGGCATATGTATTAAAAAGGAAGGTTTGGCCCTGGCAAAAAGTTTATTTTGCCAGGTCGAAATGGCAGTTTAAAACTGCACACACATGCTGCACTGGCAGGCCTGAGACATGTTTAAAGGGCAAATGAAGTGGGTGGCGCAATAAGTGCTGCAGGTCCACTAGTAGCATTTAGTGTATAGGCCCTGGACACATGTAGTTTAACTTTTGTAAGGATTTACAGGTTAACCGAATAGACCCATTGGGTGTGAGCTAAACCTACCATGTTTCAAGGAGAGAGCACAAGCACTTTAGCACTGGTTAGCAGTCCAATGAGTCCTAAAGGAGCAAAACGAAGTCAGCAAACCAGAAGTGTTGAAGGCAAAATGTTAGGGGAGAACCACGCCAATGATGCCAGGTCTAACACTCATCTTATGTGTTGCGTTAGGAGAAAGCATGTCGTTTTTGTTATTTTGGATACGGTGGCTACACAGAGAGCTCTCAAGAATTGGGGGCAAACAGAATTACTCACACTCTAAGAAAGAATCTTAGTAAAAGCATTGTCTCCCTCATTATAGGAGGTCAGTTGGAATCTGGGTGCGAGTTTTGTCATCTCTTCTTGATACTATAGGAGTGGAAGAACAAAGGAAATAATGATCATGGGTGCTCTCTGCATTCTACATGAATAAGCTCAGAGGAAAGAGCTGCTATCAGAACATTTACCTCAAGAGGGGATGTGACCAACATGACATGGGGTTATGTATTTATTTTTTAACTAGTGATACATTGAGTGTTTTTGATAAATATGGCCCATTTTTAGACTCCCTAGACAATGCACATCATTTAAGGGTTGCAGCTGTGATACCTAAACTGCAGCATGCAAACACTAGCAGGCTGCTTGTGACTCCCAGTGAGAGAGGGACCTTGTTTGGGAGTCACAGTCAGGATCATATAGCTGTCAAACTGCGAGTGTGTAACTGACTGTTTTTTAATGTATGCTTTGTATACAAGCTTTGCTGCATGTTTAATGAATGTGTTTGATGTACATATTTTAGAATGTATTTGTGTGCATAGGTGTATTAGGAATGTGTGCAAGGTTGTATGCATTACAAATATGTGAATGACTGTGAATATGTTAGGCACTCATATCTAACATGGTCACAGTCATACACACATTTTTGACACACACAACCTGACACATTCCTAAAAAACACACACACACACACGTATTCTAACACAGGTACAGCCAACAGACATTTCTTAAACACACAATAAAGTACACGTTAAAAAACACTCAGGTACACCCTCACTGTGGGACAGATATACTGTTCAGAGTGAGACACAAAAACAAAGTCACTCTCTCCAGAAGCCTGCCAGTGGGCGGCCGCAATCTGGTGTCTAGCGGCTATACAAAATAGGTGTAAAACGTGAGGGCGAGTGCCCAAACGTGAGAAAGGATTGCAGGGTACAGATTAGAGGATGCTTTGTACCCACCTATTAATGAGCACATGGTGCATAATTGTGACTGGGGGTCTGTTTGCCTGCATGTGGGAGGGGGGTAGGTACACCTAGTTGGGGGCCTTGTAAGCAGACAGGTGAGGGAGCATATCCTGGAGTGGTAGGCGCAAATTGGTCAGAAAAAGATTGGTCCATATATGTTGTAAGGCTATATGCACACAGGTAAGAATGGTTAAAAGCCCACATATAAAAGTGGTTATGTGCACAGAGACGAAAGGGAACCACAGGCATACAGGGCTGCCGCTGAATTCTCAAACTGTCCAGTTTAAGTCTGAGTAGCTGGGGTGGTTCTGTTGAAAGGCATGGTGAACACAGCTGAAAGCGATACAGGCACACAAAAATGAGAGTCTCCTGACTGCACACAGATGACGGCTACTAAGTGAGTGTAGGTGATTAGAATGTTTGCATACAGCTAAAAGGAGCAAGGTGTGCGTAGGAAAGTTGTGTCTAGGTGCATACAGTTGAGTGGGTCCTACGCCCACACACAAAAGAGACATAGCCAGAACATGCAAGCAGAAGTGATGTGACGTAAGGAAGAAAGGTGCTAAAGCACTAGATGCACTTCATCGAGACATGTCTACATGCATACATTGTGGTGCCACAGGTTTAAAATAAAAAATAAATGGTTCTGTCAGGTGCCACCTATGAAAAAAGTCCCAAGAGACAGTTCAATTTGAGACATCAACTGTATTTAAGGCTAACATGATTCATGTACGTAGTGGTTGTCCAAAGTAGGTCCAGCAAGGCCTACTCTGTGCCAGGTTTTTAATATGCACATGAAGGCATGTGATGTCACTTCCGCTACCTGTGGCATTTTGGCGAATCAACATCCATGCCTAGACCCTCCAGACAAATCACAGGCTTAGAACCAACTTACCACAGACTACCTGTGCATTACAAAAGGATAATACATTCGGGCCAGCAATCAGTCTTGTGAGGATTATTTATCTGTTAGTGAGCTTTGAAACCCGATTCACTATGGGTGGACAAACACAAGAAATACACACTATACATTTGAAAGACTTCATTGAAATGAATGTCCTAATTAAGTGCAGACCGTATAAATAGAGGTAACTATAGAAAAACAATATTGGCAATGAAAATATAATAAATAAAATATAAATAAGAATTGCAGCATTATAATGGTGTTTCATTAATTCATTGCGCTGAGGCTGTGTTCACCAGCTCCGTCCCTTGCAGCACCAGCTCCGCTAGCTTAGCACCCAAATTGCTCACCAGAGTTTCTTGAAGTGGCCTCGAGCCCACGTGTCGTTCTATACTTCAAGAAGGTCACTCGCTGTCTTAGTTTTGGCATTTCATGTGAGCTGATAAGGCTGTGCTTGCTCCAAGAAGCGGACAGCCTTCTCGAGGGATATGTGCACCTCTGCACACACGAATCAACGTCTGAGGAAGAAAGCTGGGTTACTCTACGCCTATTACTTGCAATCCCAGGCTTACATACACTTTTCTGATTATTTTGAAAAGGGCAGGCCTCGTGATGAATGATGTAAAATGCAAGAATTATCATATTCATTTTGTTGCACCTTTACCAGGTTCTAGCACACATTTTAAATCTCATTTTAATCACATTTTAAATTCATACATATATATGAATAACTGACGAGCTATCAAACTACAATAAAGTGTAATATGTTGCACATGTGTACTTAATAGTAAACGCAGCACGTTCATAAATGAGAACATGAGCACTCAAACTGAAATGTAATGGAGTCAACATAAGCAGAAGATCCACATTTTGTAGGACTTCTCCCTGGTATGGAGGGCTTCTGGAGTTTGTCTGTAGGAGGTTCTTTTCGTGGAGCTCAAACTATTTGTATTAATTGAGCATGGGAAGCCCTTCTCGCAGAATCCGTGCATAGGACATGAGCAGGTATGTGATTACAAAACTGCAGTGAACGTAGTGATACACAGACTTAAGTCATGTCGAACATTCAGTATAGAAATATTAATATGTTTACATATAAGGAGGTCAAGATGTGGATTTGGGAAGTATGTCTAAAACTAAGTTTTGTGAGAGAAGTTTCAGAAATTGAGAGGAGCTATTAATTTTATCTGTTAGGGCCACTGACGGCAAGAAGGAGTTTTAAAGGCTTTTTCCAATTCTCACGGGAAGCAGAGGTTTGGTTTGGTTTGGGTTGGGATGGTGTCAAAAAGAGGTTATTAGTTGGTAAGGATGTGAGTGTTTCACAAGGAATAAGTCTGCACCCTTCTGTATACTGGGAACCAAGAAACCCGTTTAGCACATGGCTCTAATTAGCAAGGCACAGTAGATCATGGCCTACTCAGGGGAGGTGGCACAGGCTAGCACTCATGTCTGAAGGGAAGTAACAAACTGCACCCAATAAATCAGTGTACAGTCAGTGCTTTCATTTATAAAAATCGAAAGTACGTTATTACACACAAACTTCAATACTACGTGTTAATTCACAAATAATTACATGATGGCAGGTAAAAAATACCTATGACAGCACCCTCCTAATACTTCATACCCCTAGCGAGCTCCGAACCCTGTCACCACAATTTCACCAAAATAACCCACACATATTAGGGCTGTAGTTATAAAAAGGTGGGGCTGTTGGTTTTGTCAGGGTGCCACCACATCAATAAAAACAGACCTATGTCACAATAAACCAATGCAACGCCATTAAACAAACCAACTACGTATGTTACCACTCTCACAAGGACATTAATATTTAATGATTTACTGCACATAGAAAGTTTCAGTTTTCTACCGGGTCCGGGGAGGGGGTTTCCCCATGCCTCAAGGCCTGTAAATTTTGCTATTCTTGATGAGCTTAATTTTCAATGCTTTCCCTCCTCACACAGCACTTGCCTATTGTCTGGGTGCCTGGTACGACTCCTGAACCTTACTCAGCAGCACTTCCTGAACCCCAAGGCAGACTGTCTTCCATGACTGCACCCTCCAGGTCCCACAGCTTCCTTTCAACACCTGTAGAGCAACTGACTCTGTAGGAGCTAGGGCCCCCCATGTCTGGAGGACACATGCCTGTAGATCTAGTCCACAGAAGACCCAGAGGAGCCCTCCAGGGTTCCCCATTAAGGCCACCCCACTACTGACCCCAAGAGGGTATGAGGGGTTGTGTCATTGGTCATGGAGAAACAAATGAAACCAGAAGTCCTTGAGTCCATCTTTGCAGTAGGGGTCAGGTGTCTTCTCTCTTCCAGCTGGGCAGTTCTTCAACATCAGCTCCCCCAGGTCCAGGCTATTCTCAAAGGTCTCTCTCCTGTCCAGGCATTTTAGCTGAGGTGGAAAGTACCAGAAGTTAGGCACCTATACCTATCCTAGGGTGACACATCACTCCACCCCTGACTCGACCCTCTCTGTATGGCATTTTGGCTGTTTCCTAGGTGGCACAGTGTGGCCTTTGGTGAGTGGTAAGTTAAAATACCTTCTCAGAGAGCGTAGGTCCGCCTCTAAATGCCACAGCTGCCTAGCACCTTTCCTACAAAACTTCACAGGGCAGCCCTTTCTTTGACTGGCCCCAAAGGTCTACCTATCCTCCAGTGATTCTTTGGGGTGAGCCTTCCCAGGCCAGGTGCAGTGTGAAAAGTAATTAGCACTTGCAGATTCTGTTTCCACCCTTCCCTCTCCTAGAAGCAGGCATAATTATTAGCTAATGGCCTTAAAGACTGGGGAGGCCTTTGATTTTCCAGCTTGCCTGCAGAGTAATTAACTTGGCCCAGCAGGGTGATCCAAAGGCCCAGATCTACTTAGGGGTCGAGTCAGAGACAAATTCTAAATCTTGAAGTGCCACATGGAATACAGAAATGTGAAATATAATGTCAAATCTGTTCTCAGGATTGTGCTTGACCAAAATATGGGTGTGTCAACTGAGACTCAAGACTTAACAATGGTGAAATTGTAGTTTGGTGCAGTTTTCACCCATACGTTATAATACAGTGAATCATACAGACTTTTCAGTAATCAATACAGATGTAGATACTTCCATTATTAAAGCTCAGTCATATTATATAGGTGGCCAGATCATCGCCAATATATGAATAGTCCCCTCTGCGACAGGTCAGCTGTGCACAGATTCTAGGTGGTGTTAAACAGTATTCTTGCATGCTCAGCCTAGGGTCTGTAAACATATGCAACCAGCCCAGAGCCTCTACCGCTAGCTGTGCAGCAGAGTATCCTATCTTAACAGATAAAGGTGGTTACCACTCGCAATCCCTTTCAACAGAGCATCGAGTGAGTGAGACTCAGGCTGTGAGACTCACCCTAGGCAGAATTCCATTACTCAGCTATTCTAGAAAGTGGAATAAAGCTGGGGGGTTTAATGAGTGGAACCCATTTCTAACAGAAGGTATTCCACAGCACAGAACCAAATAGCTTGAAATATATGGGCTTCAATGATGTACACATGGTGGGTTGAGAGAGACAGCAAGTGAATGTTAGCAGAGCCTAAGGCTGAGGTTTAGAATAGTCAGCAGGTAAAAGTTTGCTTAGCCTAATGAGTAGGCTGATGTGTAGATAGTTGGACAATGCTTTGTGAATGGCTTTGAACACCATAATCAGTAATCTGAACTGTAAACTGTATTTGGCAGACAGCTGTCTACCTTGGTGGGAATAAGATTAGGGATGAACACATATGAAAGACTACAAAGTGTTGGTGTGGGGTGTGGTAGAGGTGAGAATTAAGTCATGAAGAAAGAGAATGAATAATAGTGAGAGTTGTACATGTAAATTATTTACTCTTTATTAGAGATTTTGAAGTCTTTGATTGAAGTCACCGACAGCTTTTTCTTTTATTCAGATGTTGACATCTACCATCTGTGCCTGTGGCAGAAACAGAACCCAAGTCACATGCTCGGACAAAAGGGAGCCTTGAGGTTTCTGGTGGGAATGGGTTGAAATGAGGCAGTCTGGGGAGAAGTAGAAAGATATTGGAGAGTAGACGGGCTGAATAAGACTGAGAGGTAAATCACTTTAATTTTTAATTGTTTGAGAAAGCCATCCAGTATCTGACAGCGGTGAAGAAGTCTGATATTTCAATTAATGTGGGTGTAATCAGCAAGTTGAAGGAGGATATAATGCTACCAGTAGAGCTTATGCAAAGGGATGATACAATGTGTCCTCTGATCAAAACTTCAAGCATGTAAACTGGTAGGGCCAAAGGTGCTGAGAGTTAGAGAAGAAAAGGAAACAGAAAATGTGTGATCAGAGTGGACCAATCCAGATGCATTCCCTGTAATATATACAGAGGACACTGATGTAAGCAAGATTTGATAACCTACCGTACAAACTGTTGCACATAAATCAAGGAGATTTCAAAAAGAATAAAGGTGACTGCAGAGGGCAGAAGAGAGGTGGCCTTGGAGAGATGCTAAAGCATTTCCAACAGAAACGTGTTCAATAAGGAAGGGCAGTTGCAAATAATTGCTTCAGCATAGTTAAGATACAAGGTGATAAGTGGAAGATTAGGAATATCTGCAGTGGAGTTTTTCAATAGAGGTAGAAATAATGCAGAAAATGAGCTGAACAGCAGAGAGCGATTAAAGACAGTAGAGAAGTGAGACAGCACCTCTGGCAGTAGCAATATTTGCTTAACCAAATAGCAATTGAGGGGTCAACAGGAGAGCATGATGAGCGAGATGACTGGAGTATGGCATTCAGCTCAGTGCCGGAGGTTAGAGCTGAGGAGTACAGATGGGTGGAGCAAATAAGGAGAGAAGACTATAGTAGAAGTTGCAGGGGGGAGAGCGTCAAATATGCCTCAAATTGTTGATATTTTGATAGAGAAATATTGATACAAGGAAAAGGGTGTGGGGAAGTATGGTGTAGAGGGGGCTAATGTTATCATATGGAATAACTTCTTAGGGTGGGATTTGAAAGAGCAGATGAGATCAGTATAAGATGTTGCTTATATGTTTTGAGGTTTGGGTCTATGTACTGAGACCCTACTTGCTTGTGTAAAGTTACAGTGGGATAAATGATTTCTGCCACCTGTATAGACTTGCAGGCATTTCCATTAAAAAAAAATCGATGATCTCAATGACCTGGGTGGGGCAAACAGGGAGTAAAAATCTAAAGAGGATAATGAGAGTCAAGATAAATCTAAAATATATTGGTGAATGAATTGTAGGAGGCGCTATTAAGGACAAGAGTGAGGTAGTTATGAATATGGTTCAGGTACTCTGGGAGATTACAGATGTAGGCGAAAGGAGTTGTGCTGTAACATCTATCATTCACATAAGGGAGTGACCAGAGAATGTGAATGAATGACAACAGGGAACAGGTCAAAAAGGTGGAAACATGGAAGCGATGTTGTGGTTTCCCATGAGAGTGGTTGGGTAGAGATTGGTCATACAGAACATGGTTGAAGAATATGGCCTGTGATGAGTTGACAAATCAAGTTTGCAAACAGCACGAATCCTGAAAAAGGTGAAGATTGAAGCAGAATTGAGAAAAGAAAAATGATTACCATATGGAGCCCACAGGACGAATACAATAGAGTAGTACAAAATGAAGCCTGAAATGTGCTACCACTGTGGTAAGGATGTACTCAAGAGGTGTGAGATTATGTATAGAGACATAAAGCAAGTTTGATGCAGTGTAGAAAAAGGTGCCCTTCTCAGTGTATGAAGGGTGGGTGGTTTGGTAGAGCCTTTGCAGTCTGTGTACATTTTAGAGATTGTGAGGAAGTGCAGATGGATGGACAGAGTATCCCTTATGTAAGTGGTTGAATTGCATATGGAATGGGCTTTGCAAAAGAGGAACACCGGTGGGTAAATAGACACCTTTTTCTTTATTTTATGTCTTTGCAGTCCAACAGACTATGTTGGCCTCAACAAATATTGATGCTTCAGGGTTGCTGTTGGATTCCTCTTAGCCTATGGCATTTGCTATATTCTATGAGTTAATCTCTCCCGGTGTAGCACATGTTTTTTATGACCAGCACCTGATTCAATAACCCGATACTAAAAACTAACGAGTCTGATGACTGGAAGGAAATCGCCATGATCATGTTCCTGGGCTTGCAGACAGTATGTGCACTGCACTACTCACATAACTGTAGATTTTGCTGGGCTAGGGCATGTTAAATTTGCCTTCCTTTCCTTGGCAGCAAGTGTGGCTGCAATAGCTGCCTGTAAGGGCACACTAGAACTTCTCTACATGTGGTAGTGTAGGCACCTGTTTAGTATTCACTTGCCCTACACTCCAATGCCCGTTACTATTTTCTTTTTTTTAAATGTTATTTATCAATGTTTTATTATACCATATAAAGACAAATATGCGCCCCCAGAAATGGGAGTAGAATGGCTTATTGATTCATAAGACACATGACAAAATACAAACCATAACTATCAATATTTCTGTAATCCCACATTTCGCTATATAATTATAGAGTACGGAAGTCAAGTTTCCACCCAGTGCACAAATTGCAGAATTATGGTAGAGAATGCCCTCTGTTCCGTGCAAAAGGGTACTGCACGGGGAGTGTGTGTGTGTGTGTGGGGGTGGGGGGTGGACAAGGTAATTTCGGGGAGTCTAAAGCCAGCAGCTGCCACCCCATGTTATATAAGTCTGCTAATAAAAATCACAAATTTGAATAGGCTTTTAAGTTTTTGCCTCAGTAAACATGACAATCACACATGTTCAGTGAGGCATCCAATGTGACCCCTCATGTGGCTGAGTGAAAGTGAATGCGGTGGCAGTACTGACCTCTAGGGGAGAGACACTCTCTATTTGCTGGTCTTCCTCAGGGGAGATAGGGGGCTCCCCACCTCTCTTGCCTGGAGGTCTGCTTTCTCACCCAGCTGGGTGCTGAGTTCATGTACAATTTGAATGTGTCAGATTTCGTGAGTAAGCAGCCTGCTTATGTGCGTTCTGACAGGGCAAATCACTTATTTGTGTGGATGCCTCCTTAAAGTGGAGGGGTGAGGTGAGTGCAAGTGAAGGATCTGAAACATTTCTGCTCCTCCCCAAGATGTGTCAATATAGTCCATTTTCAGGAGCTTGAGTGGGAGCACACCATTCTGTTTTGAAATGTAGCCTTCTGTTCTGCATCAGTGTGCTCCCAGCTGCTGCACCATCTTTTCCTGGTACACATTAACAAAGACTGACTGCGGATGGACCAATGAATGTGAAATATGCAACGTTTCAGGCACTGGCCCTAACACACTTCTCATAGGGTTCCTAAAAACATCTGCAAAGTCTGAAGAGGGACCCCACATAAATGTAAACAAGATAATAATGATGATTGGTCAGATGAAAATACATTCTGGGAAGACATTCTGCTCAATGTGCCCAGAATTCTCATGACCCAGGATAGGAGACACAAAGCACTATATCACAGATAACAATTATGAGCCGGAGCTAAGGTGTTTGATTAATGTCTGCTCTCTAGGTTGAAGCCAAACCTACAAGGCAAGTGATAGACAGTCCGACAAAAGAAGTGCTGCCTGCTGTAGAAAGGGGGCTGATTGACTGTACTGCCCAGAGGGACGTCTGCTTTATGTAAATATCCATCTAGTTGCCAGGAGATTAGTAACAACTATACATGGGAAGCAAGAGACCCTGATTCTGATAGAAGTGCAACTTGAATCTTCCTTGATGGAAGGATCCATCTTTTTGCGAAATGGTTGCAAGAAGTGTATCATGTGGAACAAAGCTCATACCATGGATACTAGCCACCTATCATCCTCACTGTGTCTGGACAAGAGGGAAAATCAGCTCTGAAAGGGCCTCTCAGGTGAACTCTGCGATTCTCTCACCCTGGGTGTGTACCTTCAGTAGTCCCCAACAGAACATCAGAACTACTCAGCCCTACTTCCTGGCTTTGAAATTTACAGAGGAGTAGGCAAGTCATTGCAGTTTAACACCCCACGGGCCTATTGCAAATCAGTGTAAGGGTTGTGAAGAAATTTCACTTTAAAATCCCGATTCCTGAAAGAACATCTGTACCCCACTGAATCCACCCCTCCCCGACTGTGAAAGTACCCATGGCACTAGAAAAGTCTACAGATCAAGGCTCATCAAAGGATACAGCATCAAAATAGCTCACCAATTTTTTCATGATTCCAGTGTGTGGGCACAGGAGTACAACTCTAGCTCACCAGCTGGTCTCCAGCTTTGCCTCCATACCTACAACCTTCCTGAGGATTGCCATTTGTTTAGCAGGGGCCTCCATTGTCCATTTGGTGGAAGCATGGTTTTGCACCCGAAAAACAATGCTGGCCTGGGTCCCGCAGGGGAAGCTATGGTGAACTCACAATAGTCTTTTTGTAGCACATAACCAAAGGACAGCTTTCTTGCCTGTGACCACAACCTTCACCGTTCTGAGGCTTTGTTGGTATGCATGTGTACCGAAGAGCTAGAACAGGTTGTAGGTAAAACCTTGAAGCCCGCCGGGCTATACGTGAAACAAGTTACTACCATTACTGCTTTCCTTTTACGGAAAAAAAGACTCTGGGGGTTATTACAACTTCGGAGGAGGTGTTAATCCGTCCCAAAAGTGACGGTAAAGTGGGGACGGATTAACACCTCCTCCAAAGTTGTAATAACCCCCTCTGTGTCCAGTAGTTGGGCATTATGAAAAAAATAACTGTGACCCATACACTAGACAGGTAGTGGGACACAGTGAAAGATGCCTGCCAAATCCAATAAGAAGAGTATTGGAGCAGGGAGAAGACTCATTGACAAATCCAGACAGTGGGTTGGTTATTTTGAAAACTCTTACGTACAAAACACAGTAGATAGAGTCTCTATACTGTAAAGAACCTGTATCTAAGAAATAGACATGGACTACTATATTGTGAAACTACTATTTTATATTGCATTGGTTTTCTTCAAGGTTGTTCGTATTTTTGCATGTAGTACGTAGTTAATGTGTAGATTTTAGTATGATAGAAAGTGGATTATTAATTGGGGTGGATAGATGGGAGTCCACCACAGGAATGATGTCAGGAAATTGTAAAGGTAAAACAGTTTCAATAACTTAAATCGCAGCTCACCTATCTGGTGGCAGTGGCACAGAGCAGACAGGCTTAACTTACAAAAATGTGTAAAGTATTTAGCAGTAGCAAAACAGTTAAAAGTCACAACACAATAATAATCCTACAACCAATGCATGAAAAGGGAGAAAAATGTAATGAGTAAATTATCACTGAAACAACAAAAATCACTTAGGGGAAACCAGCAATATGAAGCTTTAAAGTTTGAAGGCAAAAGGCATCAAGAAAAATTAAAGTGCTAATTAGTAGTCACTGTTTGTGGGTCCCCAGGACCAGTGTGATTTCAGGCTGAGTAGGAAGTCAAAATCCTCCGGTAGGGCAAGGATGCAGGCTATATCTAATGAAGTCTTCTGACAGTTGGATAGTCATTGGATGAGGTCCAGCTGAAGCTTTTGGTGTTGGCAGGTAAATCTCAAAGTGGGAGAAACCAAATTTCACAGTCATCCAAGTTCTTGTGTCATGTGTGTATGTTACGAGCTTTTGCCCTGTCAAGATTTCTACCTTTGGATTCTGTTTTTTTATGGAGCTGAAAATCCTCCATAACATTAAGCCTGAAGCTGTACCTGATGAAGTCCCTTTGAAACTGAACACCACCGCAGCAGGGTCCAGCTGACACTCCTGCAATGTTCCCTCTAATTTTTTTCCACTGTGTGCGGCAGTGTGCGGTCTCTGTGCGCTGCAGCCAAGGATACGTGCGCCAAGAAATTGACCATTCACTCGCGCGCAGCGCATAACTAGCCAAGATCTTTGGCATTAGCCTCTCCATACCACTAAAGCAAAAAAGGGATATCATTGCTCCATGCAATAGGGCATCAAGGCAGTTTTGTGACCTGGTTGCACACCCCAAGGACATGACCTGTTAGGGGAGCACGTATATTGCTCTAAAAGGCTTATTTAGGCTTAGAAAGTGATAACGCATATAAACTACCACAAAGTATAGGAATGGTGGAACATTTGATAACAGCACATTTTCTACTGTTCTGAAGCATTTCCTAGCTCATGAACCATTGATTTTCAAGACAAATATCACTTGCCCGCTTGTATGCTAATGCACGCCAAATGATGTTTAAAACATTCCCCGTGGTATTTAAAAGCTGTTTTCATTTACTTTAATCCAGATTCAAATATAAGCATCATCTGCCTTAGGGGAGCACGTATATCGCTCAAAAAGGCTTATTTAAGCTTAGAAAGTGATAACGCATATAAACTACCACAAAGTATAGGAATAGTGGAACATTTGATAACAGCACATTTTCTACTGTCCTGAAGCATTTCCTAGCTCATGAACCATTGATTTTCAAGACAAATATCACTTGCCCGCTTGTATGCTAAAGCACGCCAAATGATGTTTAAAACACTCCCCGCGGTATTTAAAAGCTGTTTTCATTGACTTTAATCCAGATTCAAATATAAGCATTATCTGCCTTAGGGGAGCACGTATATCGCTCAAAAAGGCTTATTTAAGCTTAGAAAGTGATAACGCATATAAACTACCACAAAGTATAGGAATGGTGGAACATTTGATAACAGCACATTTTCTACTGTTCTGAAGCATTTCCTAGCTCATTAACCATTAATTTCCAAGACAAATATCACTTGCTCGCTTGTATGCTAAAGTACGCCAAATGATGTTTAAAACACTCCCCGCTGCATTTAAACACTGTTTTCATTGACTTTAATCCAGATTCAAATATGAGCATTATCTGCCTTAGGGGAGCACGTATATCGCTCTAAAAGGCTTATTTAGGCTTAGAAAGTGATAACGCATATAAACTACCACAAAGTATAGGAATGGTGGAACATTTGATAGCAGCACAACGTGTGCGCTTGCCAAAGGGGCCTGCGCAATGGGGGAAGGAAAGGTGTGCGCGCGCTTGCGTGCGCGCCTTAAAGGGAACATTGCACTCCGGAGGTTTTGGAAATCCAAACTTTTTCTAAATACCAACTTGTCAGACTTTCTTGAGTAGCCTCTCTAAGTCACTTCTAAAGCTATCAGCACCTCTGGGGCAACACTTAGGTGCCCAGTACTCATTCCAACAGAGGTCACCAGCAGAGTCCAGTTCAGGTAAAGTTGCTACTGGTTAGCTGAGCACTTCAGGAAAAAGGCCTTTCGAAACTTGTTGTGTCTCTGCAGCCATGCAGGAAGTTAGCCAACTGAGCCTATGACTCCACTTCTGTGTCCAGGGTCCAAACAACTAAGAGCTGGTCCAGGCATGCAGATCTCCACACAGGTCTCAAACAGCAAGTCCAGTCTTCTTCTATTCTTAACAGGACCGGAGAGTATTCTGATGGGCTGTGGGTGAGGTGCTACCTTTGCAGTATTCACTAGCCAGGGGCTGACTCCTGAACAGTCCCTAACCAATGTGAAAAATGTTTCCAAGGGCAAACCTTCTCACCTTTGCAGCACACCCTAGCTGCCTTACCATAAACTAACCCACAATGCACTATTTGAGTAATCTCGAGAAGCCTTTCTGCCCTTGGAGGTGGTTTTTGTTCACTCTGGTTGTGTTTATAGAAATGAGCAGTCCTCTCTCCTCAGCTACATTAACCTGGTTCTGGAACCGATTTACCCTCCCACTGGGCTGATGCCAAGCTGGCTACAAAGAGCCCAGGAAACAAGAGACTCCTCTTCCCCAGGTCTCCCTCTATACTTAACTATGAATGGGCTTGCCTCATCCTTGTTCGTTTCACGTTAATGAAGTTCCTGGAATCTCCTCAGCTGCCTTTCCTGAGCTGATATGCGTCACATACCTCACACTCAGGACTGTCTGCAAAAAAAAAAAACTAAGCCATTGTTTCTGCTCTGGGAGCATTTTTCACAACTCATTAAGGAGAAGCGCTGATGGGACAGGTCCTGGAAGCCTGATGGATTACTGGAGGTTCAGGTAGACAAAGTCTAACTTTTTAAAAGTCACTTCTCCTAAATATTTATTAAACAACTGACTACACAATTGAAATGGATTTTAATAAACATTAAAAATAGTGTTTGAATTGTTCCTATTGCTTGTTCCAAACCAAAGTTATGAATATATTCCAGAACTTTACTTTTTCTTATATGAAAGCTACAGCCCTTCACAGTGAAAGTAGTTTTTGGGGACTAATCACTATTGGTGCATAACACCACCAAATGCGTGCACATACTACTTTTAAATGCTATAAGGACCACTTGAAGAAACATATTTAATATTTAAAAGTAGGGTTCTTTCCTGTCAAAAATGAGTTGTTTTGACACTTTTGTGTGCAGGTTGAGAGGTTGCAGGAGTCAGGCTACATACGTAGGATGGATGATATGTTTTCTTTGTCAGCCAAGTGGATGGCTCAAAATGTGATACAGTCCACAGATGACATTTGACTTTTCTATGCTCTTGGTGTTTTCTCCTACACAAGTTATGTAGGCCATTTAGGAGAGAGACAATTTCACCATGTTAGAGAATGTGCAGTAGCCTGAATGACATGACCAAGTGTGCAGAGCTGAAAATACTAGCCAGCCGAAAATGAGGGTGAGCACACAAAAGAGGTATTTTCTCACAAAGTAGTTTACTTTTAAAGTCAACACCTTGGCAAGACATTCATTTTGTAATACTATTGTATGCTTTACTTTGTTCTGATTTTTTAACCCACAATACATCTCTGAATAAACCCTGGACTACTCTGCCTCATTATGTTGATGGTTAAGTAATAAAAGGGTGTACTTGATGCTCAATTTTGGGTCTACTAATAATGTGCCCCGGGACATCAGAGATAAAAGATAACTGACACTGTTGAAGCCTAGTAACCAATGACTTTGATTATGTCATTGTTAGGATTATACTAGAGCATGAATATAAAGGGGCTACATATGATAAGTCAAATTCATTCTGCTCAGGATGTTTCCTCATAACCTCTGTTTAGACCAACATTTTGATTATGGTAGGCTCTAAATATGCACAAGTGTACTCATTTTGCCATATTTCTGATAGCATCAGAGTTCTGGATATGCTGGTGGTCTTATTATGCCACAGCTTTCACCGTTACCTCAAGCTGTAAGGAATGATCTTGTGAATTACTTTGACAGAAGGAACATATTTGCTCTGATGCTTTCATTTGATTTTATAAAATGTTACTATAAACACATCCATCCATCACACATAACCTTACTTCTTCCACTGGGCTACATTGTGTAATCATGGTCAAAATACTTAGGGGGTCATTCCGACCCCGGCGGTCAAGGACCGCCGGGGCCGGGGATGCGGGAGCACCGCCAACAGGCTGGCGGTGCCCCGCCGGGCACCCTGACCGCGGCGGTTTGGCCGCGGTCAGACAAGGAAAACCGGCGTTCTCCCGCCGGTTTTCCGCTGTCCTTGGAATCCCCCATGGCGGCGCAGCTTGCTGCGCCGCCATGGGGGATTCTGACACCCCCTACCGCCATCGTGTTCCTGGCGGTTCGCCCGCCAGGAACAGGATGGCGGTAGGGGGTGCCGCGGGGCCCCTGGGGGCCCCTGCAGTGCCCATGCCAATGGCATGGGCACTGCAGGGGCCCCCGTAAGAGGGCCCCACTGTGTATTTCAGTGTCTGCAAAGCAGACACTGAAATACGCGACGGGTGCAAACTGCACCCGTCGCACATACCCACTCCGCCGGCTCCATTCGGAGCCGGCTTCCTCGTGGGGAGGGGTTTCCCGCTGGGCTGGCGGGCGGCCTTCTGGCGGTCGCCCGCCAGCCCAGCGGGAAAGCCTGAATGGCCTCCGCGGTCTTTCGACCGCGGAGCGGCCATATGGCGGTTCCCGCGAGGCGGGCTCACTCGGAATCAGACCCTTAGTCTCTCGTGTCTCATCTGACAAAATAGTGACTATTGATCATGTACTTTATTAACATCTAAGAATTTATATTGTAAAAGTTGATTAAGTTTGCAAAGTCGTGCCAGAGGCAAAATCTTACAGTTTTAACATGTTGTCCATAGTTTTACTCTTAATCTCCAGTATTGCATCTCACAAATATTAGCATGTACTCAACATATATTTTATTGAATGTTGCCTTAACAAAATTGTATTTTTTGTCTTACATTACACACCAGGAAAGCAAGACTGTCTGCAAACTTTGTCAACTATTTTTCATGTTGCAGGTATTTTTCAAATTCCATTTTACTTTAAGAACAAAAAACTGTCTTTTATACATTCTTCTAGAGATATTTCTTGCAGGTAATATGTGGTCTTTATAAACTCTTAATTGAAGATTTAAGAGAATATGGTTGGTTCAATACAGTACTGTGAGCCTAACTAGGCAGCAGAGAGCTTTACACAGGAACAGTTTCATATAATAATAAATACATATATTACAGTTACACCAAGTGAGTACCATAGAATAAGAAGACAGCATTATCATCTGAAATACTAATGTTATCTGTTCTATAGCATGTACTGGGGCTTTGCTTGTTACTGCGCAGAAGACCACAGACATATAGCCTAACTACAGGAAAAGTGGAGTTCAACACACATGCTGTGCCGATTGCCAACAAGCAACCGTGCAACCAGCAGCTTCCCTGTGTCACATGGAAAAAAGGCTGAAGTGATTCTAAGTGACTTACCTGGGAAAAACAGCAGGTGTTTTTGAACTTGCTGGCATCTTGTGAGACTCAAAACATAGGGCATCATTACGAGTCTGGTGGTCTACTGACTGCTAGACTCGCGGGCGGACCACCGCCAATGCGGCAGTCCGAGCTCAACATTATGACCGTGGTGGTTGCACCGCGGTCAGGCTGCCAGCACCGCCAGAATTAGTCGTCCCGGCGGTCGTGGCAAGCAGCGCTGCCCTGGGGATTACAATCCCCTTCTCCGCCAGTGATTTCATGGTGGCAACACCACCATGAAAAGGTTGGCGGAGATGGGGTGTAGGGGGGCCTCTGCACTGCCCATCCATTGGCCTGGGCAGTGAAGGGGCTCCCCTGGCCAGCACCATCGCAATGTTCATTGTCTGCTTGGAAGACAGTGAACATTGTGACAGATGTTGGTGCACCCTACGCACTACAGCATTGCCACTGGCTCTATTACGAACTGGAGACAATGCCTTAGGCTGTTTCCCACTGGGCCAGAGGGCGGATACTGAGGTTCTGCCCCCTCACTGGCGGCAACCTACCTGTCGGGATTGTAGCGGACGGCCTTTTCTGTTTGCCAAAATCATAATCAGACCCATAGTTTCAGAAGCAGGGGTTTTTAACAGTTATTTGCACTGTACGCATAGGGATACTAATAGTGACCAATAATGCCTTAGAAATTTTGCTCCTTGGTCTGCAAGCATTGCCTTCTTAAAAGTGTCCATCCGTTTCATGCACTGAGCTGAGGACAGAGTTCCTTCAGAAAATTAACTTATTTACCTAAATTCCTCAAGAGAGGAAAAGGAGATGTCCTTGCATCTACCACTAGACAATATCTAATGTAAAAACACTAACATGACATAAACAAAGAATGCCAAATTCTGGTATTATGATGGCACTAAACCTACACAAAACATCACATCTAAACCAAAATAGGACTAAGGTACCCATCTCTTGGAAACTCCAAATAGACAGGTACAGAGTCTTCAAATTTAAATAGAGATACATAGTGACGAAACGACCACATCCATCCACCAGGTCGAAACATCAGTAACTAAGGTAAACTTGCAGATCAATGCATATAAGAACTCACTATTTGGTGCCTGTAAGTGCCTTAGGTAGTTTTCAGATATTAAAGACTATCAACTTGTTGTAAAATTTGGTGCCATCTCAGCATTACATTGCACTGTAGCGTATACCCAGCCCTGCATACCCTGGTGAGGAATCAAATGCTTCTGGGTGGTTGCCTAACAGGCTACCCAGTTTGCTAGTCATAGTTGATAGAGTGCGGATTGGGAAACATTCTGAACAACTAGGTCCTAAACAACTACTTGCCTAAACCACTACTGCTAAACAACTAAAAAGTCTCTACAACTAAGTAGTGAACAACTACTGTCTAAACAACAATTTTGCCTGAATAACGATTGCCTGAACAACGAATTTTAAGGTAAGTTTTTCTTTTTTTATGGTTAATTTGTTGTTTAGAATTTACATATATATACGGGTACGTGAACAAGGCTACGGCTGAAACATGTTGTATGTGAGGAGACATTTTGTATTTAAATATATAATTTTTTTGGACTTCATTCCGTGTTCGAGCATTCTTCGAAATAATTGTTGGAGAAAGTTTGGAATATATATATATATATATATATATATATATATAAATTGTTTAGAATTGATATATATATATGTATATATATATATATATATATATATATAAAGTTGTTTAGAATATATATATATATATATATATATATATATATATATATATATATATAATTCTAAACAACTAATAAACCATAAAAAAAAGAAAAACTTACCTTAAAATTCGTTGTTCAGGCAATCGTTATTCAGGCAAAATCGTTGTTTAGACAGTAGTTGTTCAGTACTTCGTTGTAGAGACTTTTTAGTTGTTTAGCAGTAGTGGTTTAGGCAAGTAGTTGTTTAGGACCTAGTTGTTCCATCACATATTTGTGCGGATTTATAGTGTGGCCTAAGTGGGAAGTGATGGGGGTGGTGTGTGAGGTTTCAAGTGGTGCTCCAATTGCTTTGTTGCAAACTCGTGGCTGTGCTTAAGCATGGAGTGAAGCAGAGAGTTATAGGTATCATCTGGTGTCTTTCTTTGGGAGCAAGCCCTAGGTTTTATTTGTAGGAAGACTGGTCTGAGGCAAGGGAAGTGCCAGCGGGCAAAGTAGATAGTCCATCATTTCTAAATGAGCTACAAAAAATGCTGTAGTATGCACATTCACAGGTAAACAAAATAATAAACATTTTAGAAAATACAAATAATCAGAAACAAATTTGGCGGAAGTTAAAATGAATACAAATTCAAATGCAGCAAGGTCTAAAATAGAAAAAAATCACAGGGAAAACATTTTTAAAACGTTTATACTGAAGAAAATGCAGAAACCATTGTGAATCCCTGTAGGAAAAAAAAGACAGAGTTAAGAGGAATTAGGGACCCACAAAAAATGGAAAAAATAGTAGCATGGGGAAGAGAATAAAACTAATTAAAAAAAACAATACAGAATGGAGGAAAAGGGGTAGGGTCAAGGACTGTGGGAGGGAGAAAGCACAGGAAAGAAGGAAAATGTCTGAAGGTGCAATCTTCTGGAACCACAATTCAAGAAAATAGCACTGCATCACCCTGTAACAGGGCGTGGTAACATCCTCTGTGTGGGGGAAAAATTAGCTATGGTAACATTGCTTACAAACCAACAGAGAAAACCCTTAATGGTATCTACAACCTCAAAAGTCATGTAAAAAGAGATTTCTGTAAAAAGCATTCTAAGGATGTATTTCTACAAATGGTAACGGCGATTCTTCTTGAAAATGTTGATTAAAAAGTTTAGATGAAAGGGGTTTGCTCAATGGGTATCCTATAACTAGTATTCGATTAAACTGTACAACTGTTTTGTTCATTTTGTTGTAAAATTCGTCTGCATTTCCCAAACGGGTTTTATTGAATGGTTTGCCTTTTTGAAAAATGGTTCTGATAAAGACTTATACGAAAATGTTCTTAAATTTAAGAAGGTTGCAGTCCATTTAACGTAGGCTTTCTGATGGTAATAATTTGGAGTCCTTTTTCTGAAGTAAGATCAAACTTTAGACCTGATTCAGAGTTTGGCAACTGTGGGGCATGGAACAAACATAGGGGATGTCCTGTCTGTCCTATTTAGAGTTCACACATAACATCTGCTGCTATCTGGTGCATGCCTCCACTTTATTCTTTGGCTACAAAAAAACTAAGCAATTAAAAAGTCATATTTTGAAATACTGGGTTAAGTACACGGTGCTCTAAAATGGAGCAAACACTGTACAATACCAAATTTTATTCTGGCACTTATTTGTCATTTCCATCAGACAGGTGGTACTTATGGGTTGGGAGGAATACAGTCAAAATCAAGAGTGTGAGTAATACGACATCCCACAAAGGCAAAATCAGATTGTAAAGAATAGAATTAGAATCTGAATAGAAACTGCACCAAAGAATATTATTTCTAAATATTCAGATGGCAGCCTGAAATCACATTTGAGCTTGTATTCCAAAATCCCTATATGCTCTTTGCTCCGCTGGCGATTTTCACTGTCGACATTAAAAGGGCTTTGGGGCATTTTATCAGGAGCATGCTTCCTAAATAATGCTAACATATTTGTGTAAAATGTTTGCAATATAAATCAAGCCAAGGGGGAAGAAAGGATAAACCTAAAGATTAACATCCTAGAAGGTAATATGGTGGAAATCATGTAAAAAATATGGTTAGGGTTAATGATACTAGGAGCTTGATTACGAACTGGATGGTTAAATCTGTGCGTAAACCCCTGTTGACCATGAGTTGGAATTATGAGTTGTTAGGTATTTAATGCATGCAATAATTATCTGATGTGTTAAATAACTCAACGTTTATTCATTTTGGTAGGTCAAACATACTAAAATTTAACTGGGGAAAACCATACGGTATTTACAGTATCATGTGTATTTTAGTGCGTTAAACAGCAAAATCTGAATGTTATTCCAAAACAACTTAGGATAGGTGGTGTTTATGGCACTCCATAAATAAGGCACCCGGTGGTATTGTTATTTATCATGTGCGATAAATACCATGTGATAAATACTACCTGTACTCCTAATCAGGGCCTAAGCATGAGCAAACAGAGGGGTCAGGCAGGCAGAAAGTGTACTGACTAGGTTTCAAGTTCTAAATGTTTTAGTTTCAGCAAACTATCAAAGTACATAATGTACAAAAAAATTAAGTAATACTTAACATAAGAGCTTCTTGTGTACTTGCAGTGTAATTTATTCATCCATTTCGCATCATGTGCATAATCCCTGAAATTTGTCAAGAAATATTAGCCCTTTGACCAGGGCTGAGTAAGCGGCCTGCCAAACCCGATGCATCTGAACTGGTGCTTGCTGAACTGACAGACCCCGACAGGTCATAGCATGTCTACTTGGCACTAGGAAATAATCCTGACGTCCTACCACAGTCGCTGCTATCACATAATAAAAATATAAAGAGCATCTTTAAAGAGAGAATGTCCACCTGCAGCACACCAGTCTGAAATAAGTCTCCTTTAAGCCAGCCAATTACTAGATGAGAGATCCAAGGAATGCAGATTGCATTTTCTGTAAGCAATAAGGTTCAATTTATGAGTCTTAGTCTGCAAATGCAAATAAAAATGAGATGTAAAATAGTAATTGTGATATGGTAACTACAGGTTCAACTGCACACACGCTCAGTGCAAATGTAGATGAAAATACATTTCAGTATACGCATCCCACTCACTACTCGTTAAACACAACTGTCACCCCCTATTAGCGTGTCGTCGTAGTACTGTTGAGCAGTATTGTAATGCAACAATAAGGCCTGGATTACAAGGAGTGCGTCATACTGCATCAGTATTCACATACTGGAACATAAGGATAACCTATTGAATGGGAAATATTTCCCAGTTGCAAGTACTAAATTCGCCTACTTTGAGCAACTGAAATGTTCAGGTTTAATGCTTGAGACCTGAGGATTTTCCTGGGTACTTGTAATTCCTGATGTAGCTGGTAAAATAATTCACACACACCAGTGAGGAGCGGGTGGTCGTTCCATCACAGGGATGCTCTGGAAAGGTGGCGCATATCCACAAATTTGTGAGTTTGTGGATATTCTCTGCCCATTTGGCGATTTACTCGTAGCAAGAGCGGGAGTAAAGCTGGAATTTTAACACTCCTGTAACTCGTGGGGGTTCTGCATGGAGAGGTGGAGAAAAACCTTCTCCCCAAGAAGATCAAGGAAAAATAAAGTTAGCAAGCACGTGCACTTGCTCGAAGGTTACCACATGAGCAAATATACAAATACCACTTGAGCAAATATACAAATGTATATTTACTCATGTGAAAACTGAATTCAGGAAATAATTTGAGAAGTCATAAGACTGCAGCACTTGCAGCTTACCAGGTGTACTCCTGGAAACTTAAGAATTCAAAATCAGTCAAATCAGTCTTCTCCACCGACAGGTGGAAGCATACAAGACGACATTTTTAGGATCAGGCCCTTTCAGTGGACATGAGCAAATTATGCTAGAGGTATGACCCTGACCACTGTGATGGAGATACAAGTCAATCAAAAAATAAGCATAAGCCACTTGTTTTAACTGCCACAACACCCTGAACATTCTTCTAAGGAAACAATACTCCTTATTTACGTTTTTGGGCTGCACCTCAAAGCTGAAACAGATCCTGGACTTCCAAGGAGCTTCATAACCCTTTTCCGCCATCCCTGGTAAATCCAGCCCCTTTCCATCCTCTGGAATGCACTTACCAGTCTATTTCAGGTGATATGATTCCGTGTACAGTTTAAAATACTTATTGAAGGTAGTTCCAAATGCACGTCCTTAAGGAACTTGGAGAGAAGAAACATAAAGCATTGGAATAAACAATAAAATACTAGAAACCATTCTACATTGAGCATTAAACCAAAGTAAAGCCTCTCAAGTTGTTACTGTTCAAAGGGCCCGTAGTATAAAGCAATTTTACAATCGCAAAATATGAGAATCACAAAATCACAATTTCTGCAACCACAAGTCCCTTTTTTACTTGCTTGGTTGTTGAAATGCAGTGCCTTTTGGTGTTATGCATGATCGACTAGAGTGGTCCTCTTAACCTGGCAAAGAGGACTGTGGCTAAGTGTTCAATGAAGGGAAGCCGAGTGAGGGACAGAACGTATCTGCTTTACATAAGGTTTAGTTGTGACTGGGTGCCTGTTGTAAGTGTGGCCTATGTAGGCAGTGTTTTAGTGTCAAACATCATGAGTAGTGAGTGGTTGCACACTTTGAGCTGCTGAGGTCTTTGTGTAACAGTGCTTATGCAAGGAATGGCTCCTGGCTAAAGATGATGGGTTTTGGTTCCATTTGTGTGACAGAGGAGCAGGTCACAGGAATTAACTTATTAAAGGCAACAAAGTAAAGGCTCTGGAGAGTCCACATGCAGAAACCAAGTGACAACCCACTGGAATGAATGGAATTACATGCAGCCATGGTAAATGCTCTTTCAAGTTTTCAGCAGGAAGCAGAAGAGGACACATTCTAGGCAGGCACTGAAACCGATAGCCATGGTAAATGATCAGTAGAATTCATCCAGGAGCGACAGAGAAGCAACCCCCAGATATTCACTTATACAATGGATTACAGCCATCTGGGGACCTAGAATACAACCAAGTCAGGATGAAGACGGACTTTCAGATCCTGGAGCAAAAGTTCCTGGAACAGACAGCTTCTGCTGATGGTTTACTGAGGTAAATAAACAATCTTCTGTTAGATTACATCAGTAGGCGGTTCAGTCTGGCAGGCATGCGTTTACTGCAGAAGACAACGCCAAACTAAATACATTTTTAGCATCAAAGAGTCTGACCGGACACTATTTATGATCTCATTGATGCGCTTCTTCATTCAAGGAGACAACAACATCAGGGTTAACGACCCTCTAAACTCACACACTGGAGGAATAATGGACAACATGGATACTGTTGATTGCTCCAATTTTATTGATTCTACCATGCACATTGGTGGCCACAATTTAGGCCTACAAGGTTCACAAGTTCCAAATGTGACCACAATGTAAACTTACACAGTCTAACCTATCCTAAGATGTGCATTGTAAAGCTCATGTTCACCCAGAAGGATATATTGGTACTGAATAACAGATGTTTACTCTTACCCACCTTATTAGTACCTATTTTATAGACCTCAGAAGGATGAAAGGCTAAGGGGAGCCACTGGGATTTGAGCATGTGACAATCAGGTTATGCACAAGTACCAGCAGTAGATGTATTAATCCACTGAGCCACCATTACCCATCATCCTTGGTGGGACCATACTCTAATTCATTTAAACTTGCAAGACAATGTCTCATAAGTAAATGTGGTAATCACCTCCCAACGTACCTAGAAACACATGAATTTAACTTTGACCCCATCAGTCTGATATAAGACCTCATGCAGGACAACAGTCAAGACTAGTCCTTGAATCTCCTGAATGTGTCTGCAGCCCTGAATGCTGTCAACCACAGCATTCTGCTACGTAAACTGAGGACTACATCAGGGGTGAGAGGTACTGTTTTCTATCAGTTTAGATCATTCCTTGGTAACCAGTGTCACCAGGTGAAACTCAGGTCTGTCATGTCAGAAATCACCAAAGTGGCCTTTGCTGTGTCCCTAGGATCGCCGTTTCACCAGCTCACTTAACACCTACATAGGTCATCTTGTAGTAACCCTCATTAACTACAACATTGGCTATTACAGTATGAGAATACTGACATATACAGCTTGATCGCAATACAGTCAGAAAACAGAAGAAACGTGTTTCCAAAGATGAAGTCGTACTAATCACAACATGAACCTTTTGCCATAAAGTGGCATCTCTGTAGTGGCGCTCCTCCCAACCGCTCTAAATTCATCAGAAATATATGAGTCATCACCAACACTGAATTACAACTCTCCATTGCACAACCCCCAACCACCTTGCCAAACTATTTATTCCATATCATACAAGTAGAGGCCTAGAATCAGCCTCCCATCACCATCACACAATATTGCCATCATCACTGTAATGACTTGCAGCAGGCTTCTCAAAAGAAGGCTCCTCCCTCTAGAAAGTTTTACCACTTCTTTTTTTTCACAGACTTCAGGACATTTCACAAACAGCTGAAGACCCACCTATTCCGGCAAGCGTTTGTACTTGAATGACTTCAGCTGATCTGTGGTTCTCCCTCCACTTCTCCCTTTGCAGTTAGTGTGCTGTACCATACTCTGATCATATCAGCAAGTTGTAGAATCATTAAAATATGAATACTAAATTAATTAGGCAATTGGAGAATGTTATCATTAGATGAGATCTCTATTTACTCAGCATATCTAATAGAGTTACTCCAAGAAGTAGATCAACTTAAGGGTACACTTAACACTGAGTTCAGTGATGTTAGCAGTTGTGGAGAGGGGGAAAGAAGGCGGGGGAGAGAGATTGATTTCATGGTACTTTTAGAAAAGCAAAGAATGAGTTAAGGCATGCATAGGAGCAATAAGTCATATTCAGGACCCTGGGGAAAGACTGGACTAAGTGATAATTGATCAAAGGATACATACACATTTTATCAAGAACAATACTTTTTTGTTTTATCAAAGATGAGATGAAATATTAGAGTAAGTAATAAGGCACAGTAGGAGGGCTTTGGGATTTCTAAAACAAAGCAGTGCAGGTAAATAAGGCACTTTTGGAAGTACATATCCCATACATGTAAGAGGTGAAGAAGAAGTCTATATGTAGAAGGTGAGTAAAAAGAACAAAACAAAACGTACAGAAGGAGCTTGACTTGGGTATGTACTCTCTTGATTTAGGCTTAGGATGAAAAACACCTTGAATACCAGTGGTGATTATATTTGCAAAATAATTTGTCAACAATAAAGCTGGTACTGCAGTGAGCATTCACTGTGCACAGTATGGTGGGCAAATGTTTTGTTTTCACTATCTTCACTATTCAGGCTAATCCACTACTTTGGTTGTGTATTAGACTCCTGATAGTGATCAATTTGTGTGTACCTTATGCTGATGACACTGCAGTTCTGGATCAGACACAAGTTAGCCTGTTAACATTAGGTAGACTGGCAGGTCTACTGTAGACAGGAAAATCCCCTGGCAACTTTCACTGGAGTGCTCTGTAGAAGTCACTCAACTAACAATTTAAAGAAACTGAGAAAATACCAACACTGTCAATATTACATTCTTGGTGAAAATCAACTAGAGCATGTGGCTGGATGAATAAACCCCATTATTTTCAAACATGTAAAAGAAAAAAGGATAAATATGGAATGGGAGCTGGATCAAAATTTTTAGTACTGTAAAAGTTCCTTGTGCACTAAATGGAGCTAAAAACTCTCCCAGCATTACACAATTGTATGTCACCAATCACTGCCCCTGAATACAGGTGATTGTACTTGGTCACATATGAGTGTTCACAGTTGCTGGGCACAACACCAACAAGAACAAAACACCAATTTAGAAAAATAAAGCAGATTTTTATCTTAATTTAGAAAACAAAACAAACTTTATATCTTACATGCAACCGGAGTTGTGGTTTTTTAAAAGTGTTTAAAAATAGATGCACTTTTAGTTGTCAAACGAATACTATTGTAGTCAATGGGGGAAAGCACAGTGTGCAATTGGTCACTTGTCGGGTTCTGTGGACCTGGAGTAAAGGTATGAGGGGTCCTTAGACCATGTTTCTATAGACGGTATGTTTTTACCTTGCCCAGGGAGACCAGGGCAGAGGTATCTTTGCTGTCTTTAGAGAAGCCTGGGAACCGCGAGTACTGCCAATCAAAGATGCAGCACTCTGCAAAACATCACTTGGAGAAGGAGTTACACTCTACCTTTGGAGAATATATGCCTTTGGGGTCCCAGGACCTGGATTCCACAGCTGGCACTCCGCCAACACAACCGGGGGCTCCAGGTGCAGAGGCGTCCTTGCAGCTGTCAAACACGGGAGGGTCGCACAACTTAGTGGAAGTCACCTTCTTCAGGATGCAGGATTCAGCAGTGGGGTTGTTGCCCATGTCAGTCATTGTTGCTGGGAGTTGCTCTGGAGTTGGTGAAGTCCAGGGACGAGTCGGATACCAGGCTGGTGACCAACAAGCCTTGTCAGTGGCAAAAGTAAACCATGGGTACTTCGTTGGCTGCAGGTCGACGGGAGTGGTGTAGCGGCTCAAAACCTGGTGTGAGCCTCACTACAAGTCCCGGGGTGCAGGTCACCGATTTTCTTTGGGCTCACTCAAGAGGGTCCGATGGGTTGCACTTCTTGTAACACAGCACAATGATTCCCTCTTGCTGGGTGCAGGTGCACGTCGAACACACAGTTCCACTATATGGTCTCCTCAGGGCACTTAAGTGTCCTCTCTTTGCGCTGCGGCACAGTCCAAAGTCCTGTTGTCAGTGACTGCGTCTTCTCTGTGCCTGTTCTCAGATTCAAAGTCAGAACTGCAGTTGTGGTGCTGGGGAGCCCCTTAAATCCTAGTTTAGGGGCGTTAGAGGTGTGAGGGACACAGTGGCCAACGGGTTACTGATACCTGCGGTTAGTCCACCCCTGAAGTGACGACTTCCTGTGGGAGTACATCACTTCTATACCCAGGAACCACTAATTCTGTGTTTGCCAAGATGGAAGAACCTTTCCTTGGCTGTACAGAACTTCTAGCCCACCCTAAATGTGTGGCTAGCCTGTTGGAGCTGTACGTCTCCTGCATAACTAATTTTCCCGCCTGTCAGTCTGGACAGGGCAGAAGGGCTTTGTTTTCCAGTGGGGGACAAGATATTACATATCAAGGGCAGTGAAAGCCTTTGAGGCTCACTGCCTTGATTACTGTAAGCACTAGCCATCCTGGGAGAGCAGAGGTGTGACCGCCTCCCTGCTCAGGTCGTTTGTCTCCATCTTGGGGGAAGTGTTAGCACAAGCAGCAGGAGGGCAGACTCTTGTCTTGGTGGCAAATGGCTCGGGGGAGCCCGCAAAGGCAAGAGAAAGCTGGAAACTTGGTGGGCATCTTCTAAGGACACCACCAGGGTACATGCTAGCTAAACCTGGGCACGAGAATTGTGCTCAGGATTAAAAAGAAGGGTATTTGACACCAAACACTGAGGAAATCGGTCCGACCATTATGGAGCTGGCAGCAGTCCCAACCCGCCTGGGACTTCCGAGGCTGAAGGTAAGTGTGTGTGTGTGTTTTTTAAAAGAATGTTTGGTGCGCGCGTGTGTGTTTGAATGTTGATGAGTGTTGTGAATGGATGTGTGTGTGCAGGGATGTGGAATTCCTATCGCCCGACGCCCGGGACATCTTGTTTGGGGTCAAGGGCAACAAGTTTTTATGTTTACTTTGTCCTTGGGACAAGTAGGCCCAACCCCCTGCAGCACAAACCCTTTGGCTGCCTGTTTACAGAGAGTTGAACTCTCTGCAGTTGAGGTAATGTGTTTCCAAAAGATAATGCTGTTCGAACTTGTATTTATGGTTCATTATTTGAAAGCCTTCATTATTAGGGTGCGTGCTGTAAATAAATGTTTTAAGGTCACACTTCACTACTGACGTTGGTTCCAGTACAAAAAAAAAAAACATGTACACACATGTTTGAAAAGTTTAGGCTAAGAGGCTAAGTATAATGCTCCCAGAATGCTCTCTGATTATATGCAAATGAAGTGTCATTTAGTAAAATGTGTTGATGCATGCTAGTATTTCCCAAAAATATTTCTAATGGAAAATCAGTGTAACCATTTTCAACACGATTATGGGAAGCATGAAAATAAACAAACACTGACAAAGCCAACTGATCTGACATATTTTTATAAGTCTTTTAGTTTCATCAATGCGTGTCTTGTTTTGACATGGCTTTTGTAACACTTTATTGTTGTGGGAGCTACCAGGCCCTCAACATTGTAACAAACATTGGCAAAACCCCCCCAAAAAGTTTTTGAACTCTTAAAGCACACGTTGCCACCAGCGGCATAACAAAGGCCCCGCAGTCGCCCTCCAGGGGGCCCCTTCAGCACAGCACCTGCCCTGAGTGAGTCTGGAGAGGGGGCTCCTCCATGTTCTTTGCAAAGGGGCACCCTCCAGTTTCGTTACGTCACTGATTGCCACTGTAGTTCCTGACACTGAACAAAACTACTTTGTGTGGCAATATGCTCCTTGTGGAAGAGCAGAATGCGATCACTCACAGTAAAGCCAGCCGAAAGAGAGAGAAATAGAAGTTTAATAAAAACAAAATGTCTTTGTTAACACCAGACCTAATTAGGGACCAAGACCCACATGTAGGTAGCTTTTTGCATGTCGCAAACAGCGACTTTCGCTGTTTGCGACGTGCAAAAAGCACATTGCGATGCACAAACCCAGTTTTGCGATTCAGTAACCTTGTTACCGAATCACAAAACGGGTTTGCGACTCGCAATTAGTAAGGGGTGTTCCCTTCCTAATTGCAACTCGCAGTGCAATGTAGGATTGTTTTGTGACCGCGAACGCGGGCGCAAACCAATCGCAGTTTGCACCCATTTCAAATGGGTGCTAACACTTTCGCAAAAGGGAAGGGATCCCCAGGGACCCCTTTCCCATTGTGAATGTCACTGTAAACATTTTTTCAGAGCAAGCAGTGGTCCTGTGTGGTCCACTGCCTGCTCTGAAAAAATGAAACGAAAACGTTTCATTTTTCGTTTTTGTTATGCATCTCGTTTTCCTTTAAGGAAAACGGGCTGCATTACAAAAAAAACTGCTTTATTGAAAAGCAGTCACAGACATGGTGGTCTGCTGTCTCCAGCAGGCCACCATTCGTGAGGGGGTCGCAAATTGCGACCCACCTCATGATTATTCATGATGTGGGCATTTGCGAAGCCCTTGCGAATCACAGATGGTGTCAAGGACACCATCCTACTTTCGGATTTGCGACTCGCAATTTGCAGGTCACAAATCTGAACCTACCTACTTGTGGCCCCAAATTCTTAAAGAAAGTCACAAAAGTGCACCCATGGTATATGTCGTACCCCTATAAAATATTTGTGAACTGTGTTTTAGCGTGGGTAAATACGATGTGTAGATTTGCTCATGTGAAAATCTATTGAGCATTTGCAAGTTCATTTTCCCTCCAGCCACTTTCTTCCCAACCCTGGAAGAAGTTCTAATTCTGCCATTGTCAGGAGTAAATGTCCAACCTTTCTTATTATGGGAAAATATTAGAGAGAAGCTGGTAAAAATCTTTAAAACATGCAGGTTAGTAGGTTTGCAGACTCAAAGGCATTCCAGCCCTGGAACTATTGCTTACTGCTTCCTCCAGCCCCAGTATGCAGATCTGCAGAAAGGTGGCAAAATAAGGAAATTGCTACAGTAGGGATTGAAACTCCAAGTATTCAAGCCCTACTATGGTAGTAGCCCTGGCATAATCAGAGAGGCTATTAATTGCTGCCATAATTTGTCGCCACACTACATGGCACCAAAGGGACAAGTAGATCTTTTTACAGGACAAGTAGATTTGAGAAGCAACCTGTCCCCTGGACAAGTAGATATTTTAATAAATTCCACACCCCTGTGTGTGTGAATGAATGAGTGTGAGTGTGCTTCCCGCTCGCCCCCCTCCCTCCTAAAATTACCGCTGCAACTGGTTTTAAATGCTATCACAGGGTCATATATGCCCGTGCATAAATGTCCTCACTCATAACACAGTGCATCCTGCATCCTGGGCTATAGGAAGCCTGCCTTAGAGGTGACTGACCTGTACTTTGGGCAGTGAAGGGACTCTACCTGCACTTGGTGAGGGCAGAGTTCAACTCAAGCAGGCAAGCTGCTCATGCAGGCTGACATGGCAGCTCTGCAGGCTTTGCTTTTACTCAGGTCAATCAGGGTGGCACAATCAGTGCTGCAGCCCTGGTGACCCGTTTACCATCCCTACCCTGGGTACCACTGGTACCATTTACTAGAGCCTTACAGGGGTGGCAAAGTCCTTTCCAATTAGATTTATAAAATCACAGTACAATTTAAGGGAAAGAGCACTGGCACTGAGATCTGATTAGCAGGCCTCAGTGCACTTTTCAGATAAAAACACAACAGCATCAGTTGTCTAAATGGGGACAAAAAGTGAGCCCTGTTTCTTACAGTCTGCCAATTAAACGTTATCTTATATGGATTTGATTGCTTTTCTTTCCAATGTTGCTTTGACCATAGTGCTGCTGAGGCGAGGGACGATAAGTGGTTGGTGTGCACTTATCTACTTTTTTTCTTTCTTGGGTTGTTATTAACTATCAGCTACTTTATAAGTGTCCTTATTTGAAAGCACAAAGGTGATGAACAAACGCAGTTAAACTTATTGAAATCATTGGTAATATCTCTGGATGCTTTCTTTACATTCATTTTAGCCTACATGTGTCTTTGTGGTAGATTGTTTAAACACGGTTAAATCAATATCAAGTCTAGACTAGACTGTTTCTTGTCGAAGTCATTGAACATCCCATCCATAAAAACAAAGTGTGGTTACACTTTTCATCACTCACAACTATGTTCTCAGCATTGCTTAATGTGCACCATCCTTTACTATTTATTCACTGGACTTTCTTTATATCTTTCGTGGTCTGCCGGGACCAAGTTCTTTCAGGTGTTTCTCAGTTCCCTCCTGAACATATAATGAAATTACTTCTGATGTCCTGGCTTTGTTTTACTAGTATGTTGTTTTCAACTGTAGGAATATGAGCTCTGTCTTTCACAAGGTTTCTTTGTGACATCATCTTAGGGTTAGTCCTCAATTTATGCTCTCAAAATATACTGGCCATATCTTTCTAACAGACAGAAAGGGGTATTTGTGAGATTTTGAGTTAATGGGCCTAGTCGGAGGTCTCTGTTGTGTACCTTTTCCCTACTTGCCCCTGGCTGGCTAGATTTACGATTGATGTGGAGAAGGTCCCTGCTGAAAAGGAAGGTTCAAAGAGGGGATTTTCTCTCTGCAGCCTCTGACATTTTCTAGAATATTTTTGGCAATAGGCCTGCTGTGTGACTCTTCAACTTCTAAATCGTTTGCTTCTAATAAACTCTCCCTTGCATGTTATTTGTCTGAGAAGGACAGGTGAGCCTTTTAGACTGACTTCGAGCCCCCAGTATTGTGAGTAATTGGGTGGCTGATCTGGATCATTGGAGATAGTCCTTTAGAATCTCCACCCAGGTGGCTCCTTCTGCAGCTGCCTGTAAGAGAACGCAAAACGATGTATTAATGCTTTTAAACATTGCACGTTTTTGGGACCCACACTAGTAGTCCTTTGATGAGCACCTTTGTATTAGGAAGCTGGCTTTTGCACAAAGCATACATTTCGAATAGCCTTATTTTTTTAATTATGGAAAACTCACTTTCCTCCCCATAAATGCATTAATCAATCCAAACACCCAAGAGAATAAATTGCTTGGCAATTGCTGTTTTTGCAGAATACAAAGTATCATCAGCTAAGACTCTGCACAGAAAACCTGAAGGGTTTGAACACTAGGAGGAGTAGAGTGGGAGTGGATAGAAACATCAGATCCTATCAGAGAGAATTCTAGGTCTGGCTTGGCAAACCTAAGCTTCAAGTTTGAACAATTATCCAGTTTTTCAATGGAGCTCTATCCTAACTTTGAACATTTCTTAACCCGTCTCTAAAACTCTAACTAGACTGATGGATAACCGTTAGCAACAAAAGCAAAAAAACAGGGCATGAAACCGGGCACTTACATTATAATGCCAGCAACAGCTCCACTACATATACAGTACTTAGCTGCACCCAGTCAACGTGTACTCAAATCTGGGCTGCAACTAGAGTGAAAATGGAACGATGGGTAACATTGCAGGTGCTCCTAGTAGCTTTAACATTGAGAGCATCCAATAAACAGGTCCTGCCAGCTCAGTCTACCAGTTCTTCACACCTTTGCCCCTCAGTCAAAGGAAGGTTGCAGAAAACTGTCAAACCTTGGGTTGGAGGTGCTTCTACACCACCTCATATGGTATCACAAAAGCCTAAGTGGAGAGTGTGGTCTGTTTGGGCACTCTGGCTGTAAAAGCAGCATGGCAGTATCCAGCCGGCCTGCCTGCCACATCTCTTGACCACATAAAGTGAGTACATGTGGTGCATAAACAGTCATACAAGGCTGCTTCCACACTCTCTTCAGTCCTCACGCATCTGTTAGCCGTCACCAAACAGTTGTGTCGTATAAGTCATAGGCATACACTCACACATTACTTGAAAACTGCCTATGCCTTGAGTGACCAGGGCTACACGCCATCAAGAAGGCCAAAAAAGGCCTAAAAGCATCTTGAGTTGTTTGTGTTCCCATTGACAGCAAATGTAGCCTAGCGTTGAGGCTGGATTGCACATTTTGGAGTCGCTGCCAAAGCTGATTAGGATAAAGTCAGTTCAAAACTGCAATGGCACCATCAAATAAGAGAAAAAAAACAATGGAACTGAATTCTTCCTCACTAACTACTAGTAGTTGAAACCGATGTACGCCTTTGCATCTATTACTGTTGGGCTTCCTAAGCCAAGTCCATGTTTGGTAATGTTCTGCACACAATATTCTAGATCGGCTTTCCTCATTTTAAGCGACTACATAATTGAATTACTGTGTTGCTGTTTAAATTTAGTAATACAAGAAATGTAAATGCAATGGCTTTTATTTTAATAAAGTGAAGTGAAACTTGACATCGAGCAAAATAAACATATACACATCATTGGCCGGTAAAGGTTGCAGTTCTGATCCGCGATAGTGAATCTCACAACATGACTGTAGCTGAAGGAAGTACTTTGTTACCTTCGCAAACCAGGCAGATTAGAATTTTTTTTCGGGTGGATTTACCAGCGATAGCGTTTGATACAGTAAAATGCTTTTTATTTCAGTGAAGCAAAGGGTCCAATCTGGAAAAGCTAAAAGGCAGTTTTGACTCCACCAAAAGAAAATAAACTGATAGACATGCATTTAAAGAACCCTGCATACTAGGTTTGTCTTCCTGGACAACAGCCTGGGGAGCCAGAGCTCTGTAAATAAACAGCTAACTACAGAGCAAGGGAGGAACTGTCTATCTATTGTAGAATGAGGTAACACTGCCCCTGCAAGGACACTGTCTGATCTTCATGTTCTCAGCCATTAGCTGCTGCAATGGGCAACAGCTATGTAGAGGAAGATCAGTCAAAACAACACTTACAAGATCTCTATAACTCAACAGAGGAAGAATCATAATTAAGTTAAGAAAATGCTGAGTACCATACCGTAAGTGCACGCTAAAACCTTACAAAAAGAATAAATGACATTGGTTTGTAAAGCACTTCTAAATAGTACAGAGAAATGAACTGCGCAGTGTAACTTGGTGCATCCTGAAAGTTATCAACTGTACTTCTCAAGATCTCAATACTAGAGGGTCATTGAAGTGAGATCAGCTTGAACTTCAGACACAATAATAACTCTTGAAGGTCTGCAGCTACAACTCACCCTGCTGCCCTGCCTCCCCGCCCACCACCAAACTGGACGCCTGCCATTGCTGTAGGGAACCTACCGCGAGAGACGGATGGAGAAAAAAGAAGCCGCAGGGAGTGACAGCTGGCGATTGTGCAAGATTGGATCGGCCTATGGCTAGACATGGCGGTTCCAAAAAAAAAAAAAAAATAATGACCATAAAATGAGGGTTATTACTTCCTCTGTGTCCCCTCACCTCCAAACACGGCAGAAGATTAAAAAAACATATTAAAGCCATGTGTGCTTTTACAACTCTGTTTTAACTCTCTCTCCTAAATAAGCAGCAGCTTGAAAAGAATATTTCTAAGTAAAAAAAAATGAGCAAGTGTATTTCACAATATTTCTGAAGTTGGTCATAGATAGTGACACAAAATAAAGCTTTAACACTTTAGCATTCTTGTCCTATTGTGCAAGCCTAGCAACAAGCATGACTGGAACAAAAGCAAATGTGGGTAAATATTTGAAGTAAGGGGAGGAACTGCTCTATAAAAATAAAATAAGTTAAAAAATAAAAAATAATAATAATTAGGCCCAAGCAAAATTTCTATGACACCAGCATAATCTTGCATTAAGCTTGTTGTGCGAAGTTCCTGAAATTACGCAATTGTGCCAATTGGCTACATTTTAACTCTAGACATGGGAACAGCGCTAGTGTCTAGAGCGCTAGCAGCTGTTATATGTGATACCTGTGTACAATTTGTGGTACTTGTTAATTCTTTCAGCGAGAAATGCATTCCCACCTCCCAAAGATACATGAGACGCATTTTGCCCTAATATATAATATAACATCAGTTTTGCATTTCAAGCTATTTTTTTTGCAGAATTTCATGTCATTACACAAAATAAATTTACATGGATTTCGCACAATCCTAGTTAAAATACACTACAGAGCAGTGCTTAATTTGTGCCAGTGGTTTCCGGTGCTCGGCAACGGCACTTAATAATCAACATTAGATATTACGGCATTGCTGTTTGCCAATTTTGAAATGAGCACAATAACAGTTATTTAATAATTTATTATGCATTAAAAATGACAAATACCTGCTGCCCGAGCCATTCTTATAGCTTTCAGTGGCCTAATATAGTCTCTCACAACGAAAATAGGTACTCCCTATATATGTACTTAACCCCACAACGGTCGAAATTGGAGATTTTTTTTTCCTATTGATTTTTGTAGGGGATGTGGTGATATGACTGGGGTGGGGATGTAAGGTAGGAATGACACGATATATGTTTGAGTATGAATGTTGGAGTGAGGGGGTTGGATGTAATTTGTAGGGGGATGAAAGAGGGTGAAAACATTATTTTTGTGCATCTATTCATGTTGTATTTCAAAGAGAAATGACAATATTGGGTCCTTACCTGATCATTGTATGTTTCAAGGATGAAATATAATATATATTTTGTGTTCTAAGGCGGAAAAGGAATATATAAAATCAACAATTTTGTAAAGAAATGAAGTGTTACAAAATGTATAAGGAGGACCTTGCCAAAGGGAAAATAATAAATAAATCATCTATAAAATATGTCTGTGGTGAAAGTATCACTTCTGGTCAGACCGTTTGTGCCTTGTATGTGAAGAAATACAGGTTAGCTGGGATTTCGTTTATTTTCCTTTTCCCCCCTTATCCTAGTAGCTTAAGTGGTATGTGAAGGAATACAGGTCAGGTGGGGTTTTGTTTATTTTCCTTTCCCCCCCCCCCTAATTCTAGACCTAACTTAAGTCGTCGGTGAAGAAATACAGGTCAGGTAGGATTTTTGTTTATTTCCTCGAATAGTCTCACCTGCCACACTTTTGTGAGTGGGGTGGTTGGTAGTTGTGCTGGTACAGTCATTACCAGCGCAGGCAGAGGCCATGGGCGATGCAAGCTGCAGCGGCATCCTGAGGAGGCCCTAGTACTTTTACAAATTAAGCACAGCGTGTGTGGCCTCTGCGGCTACGGTTTGTAGCTTCCTGGCTGGATGCAGCCACTTAACAATTTTCCCAATAAATTCGTAAACTTATAAACTGTTTTTTTTAAAAATGATTTTGCGTTTTGATATACAAACGTTTTATCGTGCTAACCTGTTTGGAAATCAATCATACTGCAGCAGTGACGAGGGGACCTTTTGCAATTCACCCATGAAGTGCTGCTTAACAATTATGAGCGGGAAAACCCAAGCAGCCAAGGGTTTTCTTTTTTGAACGTGAACAAATGCGTGCTTGGAAGTCACCACCCGTCTTGCAATTAAACTTTATTATCAAAAGGAGAAAATCACTTGGGGCAGGCACACCGAAACCGCACAAAATTCAGACTGTAGCACGTTTTAGAACTAAAATGTCCCTTCACAGTACTTTTTTCTACTTTTGTGGTTTGTTGATTAACTCAGCGTTGTTTGGCATAATTAACACTAAGATCTCAGAGACCAAATTACTGAAAATAATTGCTTCTCTCTTTTCTTTCCTGGGTGCTCAGAAACCCAGCCTAAAGATTCAGA
Source organism: Pleurodeles waltl (assembly GCF_031143425.1). Classification (NCBI taxonomy): domain Eukaryota; kingdom Metazoa; phylum Chordata; class Amphibia; order Caudata; family Salamandridae; genus Pleurodeles; species Pleurodeles waltl. The sequence goes on along the minus strand of NC_090444.1, from coordinate 267,854,259 downwards.
GCTGACTGGGCAAACATAAAGGATGTCAGAACCGGTGACCGCTGACATACCATTCAAGGCTCATGGAGGAGAGTTCAGGCGTGAATGCCTCCGAAGCGCTCATTGGTAAGATCAGCTATCAGTGAGACGCGGCCTAAGTCAGCACTATTCACTGAGCCTGCTATGACCTTAAAATCATTGCTCCTGGGGCATGCGCGTCCACCAATTAGTCTCCGTGCCCACTGCAAATCCACTGCTCGGTGAATGCACTGGGCTCCCATTCCGCAGTGCTGATGAAGTGTGTGTGATGGCTTTCTCTTCACAACTTGACCCCTGACGCTGACCTGCGTGGAGTGAAGTATTCATGCCACTTGAGCGCATCCTTCCTTATTATACCTTTGATACTTTTCTTTAAAAACAGAAAAGCACCAGCGTTTGCAGAAAGATGAGATGGGCGATGATATGCTCCTCGTACACAATTTCATTTTCCTTTACATGAACAACGACAAAGAAAAAGAAAATGAACATTTCAAAAGCAATTTATCTTTTTAGTCCAGTTATGGCTCCAGCTGCCTTTTATGCTCCTCAGCCAGGGCTGTAAGAGGGATGAAAGAAGTGTGTGGAGGAAGGGGGTCTCTAAAATGGGCGTTGCCAATGTAATTAAGAGAGTGACAAACAAGTAAATTAATTATATGTAATTCTCAGTCTGTGCCACCTGACTGGTATTTTGGTTCATCTCCTAGCCTTCTGTTATTACATTCAGATATATAATACTGCCACTTACGTACACCTAAACCCATCCAGGACTACTGGCTTTGTCAATAGTTGTTAGCTGTTTAAGATAAACGAATAACAATGATTTTGTTGCGAATAATACTAAAAATGTTACAAATCAGAAATCATGAAACTGTGAATTAATTATTCAGATGCCTATTGAAGGGGCTGTGGACTTCAGTGCGTCTCAATCACTCTCGTAATGATCACTCTCTGTTAGACAAGTATGCCCATTTTCTCTTCGCATCTCATCCATCTCCATATTTTACAACTCATCTCTTTCCTCTTCAGTACTCTCTTTTCATTCTCTCTTGCATGTTCGTCCTCACATCTCCTTCCATTCACCACACCAAACACTCAATGCACCCACTCAACTGTAAACACTGCATTTTATTTTATTTTGCTTTGTCATTTTTTTTAACAACTGTGTACCTCCTACACATACATTTGCATATAATCATAATTGCAACTGTCACACATGGGTTGTATGATGGGACCACGCATGTCGAAACAACATATGCCTTAACAACGCAGTTGGAAACACGACCCCTTCGTTTCCACGCATGCCTTTACCACAAATGTCATTGTAAAATCATGCCTAGTAAAGGCATGTGTGGAAATGACATGCGAAACGGCATGTGTGGTTCTGTCATGCAGCCCCTCCACCTGCCCTAAGGCCCAAACCTACCCCCACCCCCAATACCTAAACTACCCCGACCTCCCATCCTAAGCCCTAAAAAAACTGTAACTCCCCCACCCCTAAAAACTAAAGGACCCCTACCCCCCAACCCGCCCTGAATCCTAAAATAAAAAACTACCCACCCCTGCTCCATAGAACTAAACAACCCTGACACCCCCTACCCGCCCTAGGAAAAAACTATCCTAACCCCCACCCCGCCTCCAAAAACTAAACTAGACCGACCCCCAACCCGCCTTGAGCCCTAAAAAAAAAAGCTAATTCTCCAAAAAACTAAACTACCCAAACACCCCTCCACCAGCCCTGAACCCTAAAAACTTCCCCCTAATAAGTAAATTACCCGACCCCCATCCACCCTTAAAAAAAAAAAAAAAATCTAGACCCCCCACCCCTGCCCCTAAAAACTAAATTACACCGAACCCCCACCCACCCTGAGCCCTAAAAAAACACTACCCTGACCCCCCCACTCCAGCCCCTAAAAACGAAATTACCCCAACATCACCCACTCACCCTAAGCCCTAAATCTACCCCCACAGCTAAAAACTACCTACCAACCCTGCCCCAACCCCACTAACCTCACCGCGTCCTCTCCCGATCATTCCTCCTCTTCTCTCCTCCCTCCGTCCACCCTTCTTTAAACCTTACCCCTTTCAAAATAAACTAGTCTGTCCCCCACCCTAAACTCTAAAAAAGAGTACAACCTCCCCACCCCAAGCCCTAAAAAAAAAATACTCAAGTCCCCCCACCCCTTAAAAAAAATAGCCTGCCAGCAATAATCCCTTAATCCCGCCCACCTCTGCTCCACTCCCACTTACCTCACCGCATCCTCCACGCTCTCTCCCAAACAACACATTGCTTTTTCTGTGCCTTAACCACACATATGAGTAGTTTAGCACCTGTTTTGTTAGGGCACAGAAAAAGCCATGCATTGTTCTGGCAAGCGTGGTTACGCTTGCGTGGGAAACGTCTGCGTTGATAAGGATGTTTCCCGTCACACAGGACAATTGCTCTGCAGACACTGCAAGGACTATAATATCATGTATTCTGAATACCTTCTACACCCACTGGCAGGCATCGAGAAAAGCTTGCACTGCCATCAGCCTCTATTCCAGACCTCTTGATCGTGGCCCGACTGGGATGACTCAGTTCAAAGTATGAATTAAATAAGTGTAATATGATTCACAAAAAAAACTACAGAAACACATTACGAAAATAACTAACACTCTTAGGCAGCGCAAGATTAAATAAAACATGAAATATAAACAGGAACTAAATCTCTGACACAGATTACTTAAACAATTTTTGTATACATTGTTCAGAAATCAACCAATATTATTGCCAGTAAAGTTAAGGACATGAATCTAGGACCCAATAGGGACATGTTTCAATGTTGCTTTTTATTTACTACTGGATCTGAGGCCCAGAGGGAACTGGCCCACTTAAAGCCCTTTCGTCAGAAGTTCAACCAATTTTTAAATAATTTGATAGGTTTTTCATTGCATGCATTGATTTGATTAGCTATCAGGAGGCTACAATGAGCAAATAAAATATACTTGGTATCTAATAATTAAGTGTTACTGCCCGCATTTGAAAGTCATTACTGGTGCTATTCACTCTCACCATAGTTATGGGCCTGAACTTTAGCGGAGTGAGGTAATTAATAGCTGTTATTGCTCTGCCGGTGAGGGCAAATGAGCACCCTTCTGACATACCCCAACCCAAAATAGGGAGCAGCCTCTCATCTGAATGTTTGGGTGAAAAACCGTCTCCATCTTCCAGTGCTACCTTAGCTCTTTTTCTTTCAACTGGCCTTTTACTGATGGTTGCTTGGGTTCCTCCCCTTGTTTTTGGTGAAGAGAAGCCCACTCAGCCAAAGAAAATAGTTTAAGTTTTTCTACTTTTCTTTGGTTGATTGGACTTACTTTTACCAAAAGCAAGGGGTGGAGCCCAGAGAGCCAAGTGCTAGCCGCAGGAGGCCGAGGGAGTGCTGGTGGGAGGATGCCGCTATTTTTTTTTACACTCAAACGTTCACGTCAGAGGCTGCTCAAACAAGCACAAGAAGGGCATTGACAGCTGTACAACAGAAGACTTCCACTGGAGACCTATAACATTAAATATAGCCAGCAAAGGGAGCACTTTGAATGGCTGAAGAGCTCCCAACATTTTACTCTGGGTGCTAATTGAGCATTATTGCCTGGCAGTTAATTATCTTACCTGCAGGAGCCACAGGCAACGGTGCATAACAAGGCGTACTGAAAGTAAGGCGCAAAATGGCAATTAGCAACCCCATGCAAAATAGGAAGTGTAGCTCCCTACTTTTCAGGGCATATGTCCTGTGGGCCCACAGCACACTGGAGGGACGCTGCAGGTTTATAACAATACTTTTTTTACCCTGTTTTTTTGTTTGGACAACCTCACCACAAGTGCTTAATGTTTGTAGGTTTTTGGCATTAGTGTGCATCAGGAGTCATTTTTGTGGATAGGTCTTCATTTTCTTCATTAGACTGACTAGAACAGGACAGAGAAAGGCAGCCATGATCCAAAACACCATGATCAACATAGCCATTTGGATGAGAGACAATTGCCTCAAGCTCAACTCGAACAAAACAAAGTATTAATCTTCGGAAGAACACCTCCGTACTGGACCACATCTGGTGGCCAGCAGAACTTGGACCAACACCCACTCCGACAGACCACGCACACAACCTGGGCATCATCTTCAACAGCCAACTAACCATGACACGACAAGTCAACTCAGTTGTATCCTCATGCTTCCAAATCCTTCACATTCTCCGTAAAATGTTCAGGTGGATCCTAAACAACACCAGAAAGACCGTCGCGCAGGCCCTCATCACCAGCTGCCTCGACTATGGCAACTCACTCTACACCAGAATTTCCAACAAGCACTGCAGGAAACTCCAGACCATACAGAACACCGCAGCCCGACTCATCCTGGACCTCCCCAAAGGAACCCACATCACTTCCCACCTCAGACAACTCCACTGGCTCCCCATCCAGGGCAGATGCCATTTCAAAATCCTCAAGCATGCATACAAGGCTCTATAAAATCAAGGGCCATCCTACATCACCATGGACTCCACTTCCACCTGCCCTCAAGACAACTGAGATCCACCTCACTCATCTCACACACCACCCCCTGCATACTCCGAAGCAGGGGCTGCTCCTTCATCGTGGCCATGGCCTGGAACAATCTGCCACTCCACCTCCGAACTTCACCCTCCCAGGCAGACTTTAGAAAGAAGCTCAAAACCTGGCTTTTCGATGGAGACATGACAACATCAGCACCTGGATACCCCTAGAGGGGATAGAGCCCTGCTTTACAAATGATGTACTAATTGATTGATTGAGAAAAGGGCGAAGGAAAAGGGGAGAGAAAGATAGAGAAACAGAAACAGGGAAAGCTAGAATGCCAAAAGAACACACAAGAGTAGGATAAAGAGATAGCAAGTGTAAGATGATAGAAGAAAGAGGCATTAGGTGGCGTCAAGAGCAGGTATTCTATGTTACTACTATAGTTTAGTAGATTGCAGAAGGAATTCCAACCTGAGAGATTTAAACAGCTGTACTTTACTCTTTTTTTATTAACCAAGATACATTCCATACGTGCGGTTGAACACAGTGCTGTTTCAGCATTGTACCATCTTTTCTGTTGTCTGGACTGGATCAGAGCTCATGGTGTCATGCTGATTTCTTAACTTTCGTTTCCAGAATATAATTTTAAGGTTCTTGCGACCTGGATAATGTCCAAATTCTGCTTTACCTATACCACTGGTTCCCAACCTTTTGACTTCTGTGGACCCCCACTTTATCGTTACTGGAACCTGTGGGCCCCCACTGAATCATTATTGGAATCCAGGGACCCCCACTGAGTCATTACTGAAAGCTGTGGACTTAATCTGTTAATATTATTTAATTTTCTAAGCAGTTGCGGACCCCTGAGGAGGGTTTGCGGACCCCCAGGGGTCCCCGGACCACAGGTTGGGGAACCACTGTTCTATGCTATGTTTGCACATTTTAAGTAACACCAGCCTGACCGGAGCACTACCTGTAGAGACAGATTCTCATTTTTGCCATAATAGTGTTTGACTGTGTTGTCATTTGACAAAAATATTCTATATAACAACAACACTCTTGTAGGGGTGTTGAAGGCACAGAAGACGGACACGACATTTGTAAGCAGGTACTTGCAATCTATTTAGTGATACTGTTGCCTTTTTTACTTCCCATTAAAAAACTGTGAGAACTTCATGAAGTCTTACATATTTGTTTCCTGGAATTTCTACATGCAGTGTGAGCAACATGGGCTTTCCGGCAGCACCACAATTTAAAATATTTGAAGATTAACTCACAGGTGCAGCTTCAAAGTGGGCCATCTAACTATATCTTGTTTTACCAACATTACCCAAGGGGCCTATAACATGTAATTTTTTTTTTTTTTTTTTACTGTTCCTTGGCTATTTCAAGCCAAGATACTTAACACAGTTTCAAATGTGAGGTGACAAAGGCGTCAATGTGGATATTTGCAATAACCAGAGAAGACACTAAATTCAGAGATGCAATATTGCGAGGACAGACGCCTCAGTCTTGGCCATCAGCAAAACCACCACAACAGCAAATAGCATTGCCTTGTGTTCACTTCCTTACAGAGATGCAATTTTATGATGGGCTGCTTTATGCCTCTGCCAAAGCCTCAATTTCCAGGTTAAATAGTTCTGGGACAAAGGGCATCCCTGGTTTGTCCCTCGTTCTAGCATAAAAATGCCTTATCTTAATATGTGCACCAACTCTGGAGTGTAAAACTTGATAAATCCCTCTAATACTCAAGATAAATCTGCCAGCAAAATTCATCACATGCAGCAGGTGTTGCCAGTTGGTCAGATCTTGTTAACTGAAGTGAATACAACACACATAAGCAGGGTCTATAAAGTTCTGTGCCATTCACAGAGTCATAAAACCGAAACTCTGTTACAAATCTCTGCCTGTTAGACTGCTTCAGCCTTTTCCCCTGGTTATCCCCATTTTGCGCATTGTCTCCACTGACAGGTCCCTGCAAGTCAGCACTTCCATTTTCGTCTCAACTCCTCTACCTGTCATGGTGATTTCTTCAGTGTTCGAGTTAAGGTCAGAGGGCAGTAAGGTAATGCACTACACATAAGCACTCACTCCCTCACTAGCAGGTCTTGCTCCTCTGCTGAGAACTCGGATACTGGGTTCCTCTTCGATTTTTTAGGGGTATGGGGGCAGGGTTGGAAAGAGGTCTCTTTCCTGCCAGCACCTTTCCTCTTCTGTTTCAGGTCATTACCTAGGTTTGGAGAAGAGCATTATAGCGTTATAGAGTCTCTTGTATCCTCAGCCAGTGAAATGTTGCCACTATGCATGGCAACACAGTCCTTAAGCGCCCCGGGACCCATCAGAGCGACACCCTGTTACTTCAGCTTTGACTCCCACCAGATCAATGGCAGGGCCGCAATCCCGCTTCCACCAGCATCAACTTTCTTCCTTCTCTCTCATCTCTGCTACCCCCACCATAATGCACCTAAGCGATTCTATCAACAGCCATGGTCATGCTGTGGCCTGTCTTGGTCACTCGTACTGCAGTCTCCCATCCACTGCAGCTCTTTGGGCCTCATTCTGACTTTGGCAGGCGGCGGAGGCCGCCCGCCAAAGTACCGCCGTCAGAATACCGCTGCGCGGTCAAAAGACCGCCGCGGTAATTCTGAGTTTCCCGCTGGGCTGGCGGGCGACCGCCAGAAGGCCGCCCGCCAGCCCAGCGGGAAACCCCCTTCCACGAGGATGCCGGCTCCGAATGGAGCCGGCTGAGTGGAAAGGGTGCGACGGGTGCAGTTGCACCCGTCGCGATTTTCAGTGTCTGCTATGCAGACACTGAAAATCTTGGTGGGGCCCTGTTAGGGGGCCCCTGCAGTGCCCATGCCATTGGCATGGGCACTGCAGGGGCCCCCAGGGGCCCCACGACACCCGTTACCGCCAACCAGGTTCTGGCGGTCAAAACCGCCAGAACCAGGCTGGCGGTAAGGGGGTCGGAATCCCCATGGCGGCGCTGCCTGCAGCGCTGCCATGGAGGATTCCTCAGGCCAGGGGAAAACCGGCAGGAAACCGCCGGTTTCCCTTTTCTGACCGCGGCTTTACCGCCGCGGTCAGAATTGGCCTGGATACACCGCCAGCCTGTTGGCGGTGCATCCGCGGTCCCCGGCCCTGGCGGTCCATGACCGCCAGGGTCGTAATGACCCCCTTTGTGTGCTCACCAGAAAGTAGCACAACTTCAAGTTCACTGTTCCTCCCTCACCATTATGAGGTTTTGACTGTTCCAAACTGGGAGAGAAAAAGCTAGCATAACCTCCCACGGGCGTTGGCCCATTCTCCACTCCAAAGGCAAACTGCAGAGTCAGGAGATGCTCTACTGCAAGGGGATCACAAACCAGTGCTTCTCTGGGATCTACTGTTGACAAAACAGCAGTAAGGGTAGGGTAGGGTAGGACTTCAGTGCACAGCTTTTAAAGAAGCAGTCATCTTCTAAATATAGCCAATAAAAGGCCTTCTCAGTATCCACCATAAGTATCATACAGGAAGTTCCTCCTTCCCTTTGCAGTGCTATCTGTATTTAACCACGGCTCCATTTTGACCACTGACTCCATTTTGTGCTTAGCTTAGCTTCAAACACCGTCACTTTGGTGGCACAGGTATTTTTCCACGCACAGCCTCTTAATGTGTTTTCAAAGAGAACATAACACGGGGGAGGAATACAGATAAGAATGTACCAGGCTGAGAATGTTTATGGTAGAGCATGGTATAGCTCTGTCTTGGAAATACACCATGAGATCTGGCCAGTCTCTTTTGTGTTTTTATAACACAGGGCTGGTACGGCCAATACTTGAATTTCACAACTTACTCAAAGGGAAGGGGGTTTCTAGAACCTTCCTCTTAAGTATGTTTAAAGTATATGAGGTGGGGAAGCTTGACAACTGGGAGAGAAGGAACTCATCTCTGGGAATGGACGCATTGCCCAGAGAGTAATCTCATCGGGGCTGTTCTATTTTGTCTCGGTTGTCAAGGGTACCACAGCTTGAAGTTGGCAGACAAAGGATGATGTTGGAGTCAAGCCCCATGGTGATGCATTTTTAATTCTTATATCTAGCTCTGTGGTGAGCATGCATGAATAAGTAGTCACTATAAATATATATATTATATTAATTGTTGATGTATTGCATTTTCTTTGATCATAATTATTCTACTGCTGCGATTATTTCAAGAGTTGCACGTGTGTTGCTCACGTTATTATCTTTGTGTAACTTGGGAAGTGCCTTAATAAATTCATTACTCAGACAAAGAGTGCTGCATTATTTGCATTCCTTTCACTTAGTTCCCTCTCGCTCTGAAGTAAAGCAGAACACCCTGGAAGCTTTATAACATCAAGCACCATTTTAAGAATTTTGGGGCTGTGGGAAAAACATATTTTTGAGACATATTCGAAAACAACTTTTGTTGAAGGGTGAATTAGACAGAGGAGAGACACAAGGAGGTAGGATGGAAACAGAGCAGTTAGGTGCAAGAGAGAGAAATGCAGTAAAGACAGCTGTGCAGAGAACCAGTTTAATAGGCAGAAATGTAGATACATACACAGAGATAAAAAAGAGTGGTGGGGTTATAAGAGAAAGGTAGCGAGGAGGGCTAAAGAAAGGTGCTTTGCTAAAGAGAGAACTGAAATTAACAGAGGTGAAAAAGCTGAAATAGAAATGGTTGGTAGATGGAGGTGTTGAGATAAGAAAATGAGCAGGTACACAAAGTGTAGAGATAGGTAGAAGGAGAGGCACAAGGATAGTGACAGGTAGAAGGGCTGATATGAAGTAAACAGAACAAATGATACCAAAGTTTCTTTTTTAAATTTCCATTAACTACCGGACAGTGTGAGGATTAACAGCACACGGTCATACGTCAGATATGTTTTTATACACACCTTTATGGCAGGACTTCGTGCACCCTGATCACTTTATCATGGTGCCCCTGGAAGGTGGTGCCTTGGGTAATCACCCACTTTGTCCATGCCTTAAAATGGTCCTGCTCACATCTGAAAGTTGTCTTGTGCTATCTTGACTGGAATGCAACCAATAAACCTAAACTATTTAGTCTTTATGTACAATTCTTGCTGTCCAATCCTTTGTTAAGAAATTGTCATCACCATTTTCAATAATATGTCGAGCAGAGGATTCAGCATCCATTTTACTTATGGCTTTTAACCTGTAGTTATTTTTACCACTGCCATTTCAAACCAAGACCACAGCAGAAGAAACAGAAATTTCAAAAAGGGCATAAAACCATTTGTCTCTATACTGGCTGCTCCTGAGGTTCTTTCTCGAGTCCTAGATATTCAAATATAGTCATCAATTAAATCACATTTATTCTTAGTATTTAAAGAGTGATGCTGAAAAATTGAGCGACAGAAGGTACTGGCTTGTCTAAGGGAAAAAAGAGTTGACTGTGAAGCAATTGAATGTCTTCTGATCTTTACCATTCCCTCTTCCTTTGCTTGCAAGCTCTACGGTTGATGCTATCCTTGGCATTTACTAGAAATTAAAGAGTCCCTGTCACTGAAATCATTTAGGACCAGAGAAAAGTCCAAGAACCACCTACCTGCTATCTGCGACTGAAAAATATAATTACTTTTGAAAATGAGATACAAGCTCACAAACAAAACATCCAGCATTCTATTAATTCCAGCGAGCATGGATTATTAACTGTGGACTAGCATTATATTGTTTTGTCTGATTGGTAGACAACTTACTGTATTACTGATTTTACCACTCAGTTGCAATACATGGTGTGCATGTTTATTTGGCCAGAGGAGAGTAATGAATGAATTTGTTCACTGCTCAGGCCATCAACAACATGATTCACAGGTGGATGGATGTTACCTACAATTTCCAAGCAAACTTTATGGACCCGATAACAAGCAGCGGATTTGACCCTAGGAGACTCTTTTTTCATGTTTAGTAAAAGCCTGTCTTCTGATCTAACAAAGCTGGATCAAAGAGCAAGGACAACGCTGATTCTGCAGTTGGCTTATACATACCAAACAGTGCCCTCATTATGGAAAAGGGATCAGCAAGCCTTAGGCAATGACATTGTTTTTCCCTAAATGTTGCAGTATAACCACACTTACTGGTTTGTAACACTAAAAAGGGGTATATTTCCTCTGGTTACACCTGTAGAAAGGTTTTGCTGGAAAAAAACTTGCTTGAGGGTTGTGCCAGTCAATCTCATGTATTGGTCTTCTGGAGGAGACAGAGGTATGGTTCTGCTGTGGGCAGTGTGTCTGCATTCTGGGGACCCCTCTCTCCTGTAAGCTGTGGCTTAGAGAGAGTTGTGTGAGTGTACTCAGAGCTGCTGGTTTGTGTTGCATTTCTAGTTAACTGGGAGTGATGTAATTCTAAGTGAACTGGAACACCTAGTGCAAGATGAACTTGACTTATGAAAACTGGCTCCCTAGTACGGAAGACTTTGATAATTTGTTCCCCAAGTAGACAGGGGTACTGGAAATCTGCGACAGGGATTTCATGAAAATCTGGTATGGCCCAAAATGCTTTTTTTCTAATTTAAGAACTCTGAACCATAAAAAGGTAATTTGAGCGGGGAAACAGCTCACCATTCAGACCAGGAAGACTGCCTTATATCACTGCTATTCCAAGTACTTTCTACCATTAGGAGCTCTGTATACCAAAGACTTGAAGTCCAAATCAGATATAAAGTAGCTGAAGGTTCTAGAGTTCTGTAAACCTTTCTGTGTCTCATTACGAAATAACCTGCTTTCTGAAAGAACCACCAACTTTAAGTCAACTGCAGGTACTCGGGGCACGGCTAGCTTTAGTTTTTACTTTTTCATGCTCTGTATTTTGGGAGTTTTGTTTTGACCAAGTCTCACCATAGAGCTATTCTGCCAACTCAACTCATGTATCCCAACAGGTCTCGTTGGAAATTGTATTGCTATCTCAATAATTTAATTGAAGGGTGAAGGTAGAATCAGTTCATGGGAAAAAATATTTAGAAAGTGACAATAAGATGTATCAGTAAGCCACAACAGGTGCATAGGTTCTGGCCAATTTTCTGGAGGACATTTCAAAAGTTTTTCATACTTTAAAAAAACATTTTTTATAAATTGATTTTTAATGCAACACTTTTACTGCTCATTTTTTGGCAGCATTTTACTTTTTATTTCAGTTGCTTTAAAATATAACTCATTTATTTAATTGATTTTAAGGGAACTCCTTATCAATTTTACAGCACCTATAATCACTTTCTCTACAGAATGTTCTATCATTCAAGCCAAGCTATACATTTTAAACCATTGCTGTACTTACTGAAACATATTCTGCTCTTTAAAACTGTCTCTAATGTGTTCTCAGACAGACCAGATTCTCACAGAAAATAAGAGAAGAGGGGCTAAAACTACATTAAATAAATCTGAGCATTGATCTTGTACTCAAAAACCTAAATCTTCCTAAATACAAAAGGAGGAGGAAGGTATACAGATCAATATTAGAATCTTCCCTGAAACTCCCTTCCTATGCCTCTTGTTAGTACAAAGAAAGAAGGAGTAGGACCCTTTTGTATTAAATGGCAAATCAGTGTTATTTTGTACGTTCTTGATTGACAAAATAGATAGAAAGAGGTTGACAGTGATTTTGACTGTGCTCTTGACAAGGAGAGACAGTGCTAAAACATATCTTGAACTCCCAGGAGCCCTCTAACCTGGGTGAGGATCCCTGTAGAATTAGATCATGATGATCTCTAGAGTATTTTCTAAGTGAGGTACAAAGGAAGAACAAGAAATACATTATTTGCTTAGTATTTCTCAGTACTAACTTCTGATAAGCGATCTGAACAATACTAGTGAGCAGGAGCTTATTGGGCATCAGAGGGCCCTTAAAGAGGATCAATTTATTTCACAGGTCAGGGTTCCCAATCAGGCAAAAGCTGAAGCACGAAGATCAGAAAGCCAAACAAGAGAGCTTTGTCCAATATAATTTCTCATTAGGATAGCAAGACGTACTCAGTGAAACTACCAGACACACTTTCAAACAACATGGGTTCATCAAACTACTGGGAAATCTTGGGAAACCTACAGCTTTGGTTGTTTCACCAGTATCTACAGAACATGAGATTTAATAAATACGTAGGTCACCATCAAATGACTCTCCTGCTTCTAGTGGAGGGAGGGGGGGCTGAGATTTAGGAAATGTCCTAACTGCTTATCAGTAATCTTCATTTCCACTTAGCCCTAGTTTTGTCATAGCCTAATTAATTAAGGATGTGTCCTTCTACCAAAGGCAGACAACATAATTTCACCAACTAAGAAAAACATTTCTGTGAAAAGACACAACTTGCCCTTCAGGCCAGAAAAATGCTGACTTTGTTCAAAGACAAAATGTTAAAAAGTGCCTTACAAAATTGACACACCCTGCATTCATGGACTGTATGTAAAAATATATATTCTGGAGTAACCAGATTCTGAAATAAACACAGAAGGACAGTAATGTGGTGCAAGAAAAAATTGGACCAAACCTCAAGCCTACCTTATCAGGAAAGAATTTAATAGATGATGTCCATTTGCCATAGCGCTCATCTCTCCAATACATTTAGAAGATATCACAGACTCCAAGAAGGCTCGTGTTGGAATGTGTTCTAAAATCTTAAATGGATATGTCCGCAAGTTCCATATCAACACAAGCAAATTCTCAGAACCGGGACTGACTAAGCAGAAATCTAGGACCATGTGTATCTTGCATTTTTGCGGTTGCAAAGGCCCGATTTGGAACTGCCCATACATACAGATTCAGTATTAGTAAGGGACGTGTTCAGGACGTCCCTTCCCAATATCTAACTGCAGCGGTATGTAGGAATGTTTTGTGACTGAAATGCGGACACAAAACATTCACATTTTACCAACTACTTCAAGTAGGTGGTAACCCATTCACAAACAGGAAGGGGTCCCCATGGGACCCCTTCCTGTTTGTGAATGGTTGCAAAATGTTTTTTTAAGAGCTTACTCTTAAAAAATGGAACGAAAACGTTTCCTTTTTTTTTTTTAAACGCATTGCATTTTCCTTTAAGGAAAACAGACTGCATTTAAAATAAAAAAGATAGCTTTATTTAAAAGCAATCACCAACGTGGTGGCCTCCTGAGCCCAACAGGCCACCATACCTGTGATTTTAGTGTTGCCTAATGGGTCACAAATGCAACCTGCTTCATTAATATTTATAAGGTAGGGCGATCTGCGACCCATTAGGAAATGCTAAATGAAACTCATGAAGTTTCATACATTCAAATTGCGATTACCTAATTGTGATTTGCAGAGAATCACAATTAGAGAATGGCAATTAGGTAGTCTCTATTTTAAATAATGATTCATCTGGCCTCTAGAAACTATCCAACATAGCAGAATCACAGCATAAGAATGAGCCACATGAAAATTCACCTAAATATCTCCAGGAGCATCAATAGTTGGACACTGACAGATGCTTCAGGAACACAGTGGAGGTATATAGTGAAATATTTCCTTAAAATAACTTTTCAAAAGATGCAATTTTAAGAAGTTCAGCTATTTTAGTGACAATTGTTAATACAAATGTAGTTTGGCCACACAATAATTAATTTTAAGAAGAAATGTGTTGTTTTGTGTGCAGTATCATGGGAATGGCAACCAACATGCTTCTGGGAAAGACAAATACAAGAACAGGGAGTAAAGACAAAAAATGAAGAATAGGCAGCTGTAGTGATATTTGCATTTTGACCACTAACTTCGTGTTGCACCACTTTGCACTTGGCTTAGCTGCCTACCGTCACATTAGTGGTCACCAGTTACAGACTCCATTTTGTATTCAGCTTAGCCTTAGCTTCACTGCTTCACTGCCACGTTAGAGGTGTGAGCAGTTTTCCGTACAAACATGATATGCAACGTGTTTTCTATTTCTGCGTGTTCTCTTTCTCACCGAAGAGCTAGGACATATTATCACCGAAGAGCTAGGACATACTATGGAGAAGTTAGTCAGTCAGCACGATAAAGATGTACTAGGCTGATGTTTATGGTACAGTAGGGAACGTTTTGACTTTGGGAGGGACGCCTTGGGATTTTGGCCAATGCCCAACGTGTTTCTTTCAAAGCTTATCTAAACTACCCAGCATTTTTTAATACTTCTTAATGGGAGGGGGTTTCCAGAAAGCTCCTTCTCCGGTTTTCTAAGATATAAAAGATGACCCTGATTGACAGTAGCAGATTCGGAGACCTCAATCAGGATTCAGACGGCAGACGGCAGATATAGATTTCCCATGAGGGCAGAGATCTCTCTTTCTCGCAGTTGAACAGGGTCATCGGCTTGCTGACATGATAAAGATGAAGCACCTGACAGGCCCTACGGTGATGCATTTTTATTAATTATTTGCATTACATTGTGTATGAATATATATACATATATCAATATCAGTGTTTGTATTCTTGCATGTATATATTTGCTGTTTATAGATTGAAGAGTCTTTACATATGGTCTTACTTCATTGTTGCACATTTTAAAAGTACACTTTTTGCTATTCAAGTTTTCCTTTATGAACCTTGCAAAAAGCTATAATAAATGTCTTCTTCAGATTAAGAAGTGCATTCCAGAAAATATTTTTGACTCCTTTCAGTGAGTATATTTTGGTTCAGTAAAAAGTAGAGCAAAACAACAACTGAGACAGAATACATAGCTGTCAGATCTTGAGCAAGGAGCTCACCCAAAGTCCACTGTAAGTATATGTTAAGTACTTGAAACAACAGGTCTGCCAAAAGATAGCTAACGCTGTCTGTATCTGAGATCTAAAAAAGGTGGCAAGGTAGTGGGAAACGTTTGCTACCTTCTAAAAACCCATACTAGTTTATTATGAAGATATGCACAGAAGCCCAAGGAGCTGACTGGCATATCTCTAGCATTTAAGGGTTTATTGGGGTTTAATGGAATTTAAATGGAATGGTCATGATGTTATGTGATCCAAAACTGAACAGGAGCATGCGATGTGGGGAGAAAAACTGACTTACAAATGAACTTTTACTGTAACCTACTCAGACTAGCTCCAAGAACTGATGTGGAGATTTAGTGATATCTAGCATAGATAATTCGCCATCTAAAGAATGAGGACTAGTGGAAAGATTATAAAGGAAAATTACAGCAAAATTATAACAAAAAGTCCATGACAGTATATTTTATGTAATGGGATCAAACTAAGCCTAACAAACCGGATGGTTACATTTATAGCCCAAGACAGTCACACACCCAAAGCCAAATCACCTGCTCAGCCATAAAACTGACCACAAACCATACCCACACATCCAAAACCAATCACTTGCCCAATGATAAATCCAAATAATATGCAAAATGTTAAAAGGTTCACTATATCAGGGTTCGGTTATATAAAATGGGGGAGGTGATTGATGATTTCTGTTTGAGGGGATGCAGATGCCAAAGAACCTCCTTATATACCCTTTGGGATGGCCAAGCACTGAGTGGGTTCTGGGAGGGAATGGCCCACAGGCTGGAGGGTGCATGAGCGTGCAGATAATCGCGGGAGCTCCACTGGTCCTATTGGGGAATTGGAGCGAATCAGACGCAAACTCTTCCCAATTAATATTATTCAATTTAGAGTCCTTTCTTGCAAAGAGAGAAATAGAGCATAAATGGGATCCTCAGTGCCTCCAAGCATAAAAGATTTGGAACGGGAAATGGAAATGGATGCAAGCCGCACAGAAGAAAATAACATTTATGAAGGGAGAGGGTGCCCGAAGAAATTCAAGGCGATCTGGAAAGGGTGGACAAGCGAAGAATGAGGTATTTGTCATGCCAGTGAGCTCAGTGGGTGGGGGAAGGGAAGATGGGAAGTTGGCTTGACATGTACATGTTCTATGGTTGGAAAATCAATAAAATACTTGTTTTTTTAAATGTAAAATGTTAAACACTTGGCAGTTATCTACATGCTTGAAAGGCAAATGGCATTGCGCTATTTTTGGGTGACAAACCAGAGTTACTAGATTTCAAAAATATATGTTTCAAGGAGGATTCTACCTTCAGATGTAATGTATAAACATTCAAAACTGTGGGGCAGCGATAAACTCTCTCCCCCTGACTTATGCTGAGAAATTACTCAAATCAGTAACCTTTGGCTCTGAGACGTCAAGATGCATAGAATAACTCTTTTCCTTAAACATTTTCTAGATTTTAGATGAATTCGATTGTTAATTAAGATTAGTACCAGTCATTAAAATAACCAAATACATAAATAAACAAATACATCAACCACCACATATAATAAGAGATAGATAAATACATATGTAACTCGAAACTGTGTTTCACATTGTCTTTGGTTGGCATCACACGAATGACCATATTTTTATCAGCTGTTGGGATAGAAGAACTACAAACATATGGACTTTACTGTTTGGTGGGCGTTTAAAAATCAGAATGTGTCTTGGCCTCATTCAATGTAGCAGAATCATCAACGTCCATACATTCTACTCTACAAGATTTATATTCAGACACCACTCAAAATACCAGTTTTAATAGCAATGGTCGCCTATGAGGCAATCATTAATTATCAGATAGCAAGTCAATATTTTTAATCAAATGGAGTTTCACAACTTGCAGTAAAATGCAGATTGACAAGGGCAAATAAAAGCATTTTTTGTAAACTATATAGTCTGATGCCTTTTTGTGATCTCACTACAGACAGCTTTAGCTCTCTGTCACAGACAGCACCCCACACAATACTACATATAATGGGATTTTGGTGAGCCCCTTGCTCACGACTGGACAGCAGTCTTGTCTATGCCAGGTCCCTGCTCTTGAGACTGGATGCCTTTTCTTCTTATTCTTGTGTTTAACCTGCCAGTGCAGCATTTCTTCTTTACCAACCCTCTTAATTAGAGTTGCATCCTTTTACTGCTGATGTCATGAAAGTACATTTTTTCTTGAGAATGCATGTCTTGCTCCTTTCTCTTGCTCTCTCTGAACAAAGAATGATCTAAAATGTTTATCTCACTTACCAATCTTTTTCATGGAGCTCTCCTTTCCTCCCATTGATGAACTGAGTCTGACAATTGATCACTATTGCGGCTACAGCATCATGCTCTCTCTCTTACCTTCTACACCTCCCTCTGGCTTTTCCACCTGCCCTCATCCATCTTCCCCCGTCCATCTTCCCCATCTTCTCCTGCTCCACTCTGGATACTGCTATTGACTTCACTAATGGCAAATTCTTTAGCAATTCCAACGCCAGTAGCAGTGACTGTGATCTTCAAAGTGTATTTGCGATAATTTACAGATGGCCGCCATATGGCATGATGTAGTATTATGTGAAGCAACACAGCAGCCAGTTTGAAAGTATAAAACATGTTATTTTGGAAACCTTCAGTAAAGTCAACACACTGAGTCATGCAACGTGGCACCCCTTCAGAAGTACAGGAATACCCTTTCAATATTACCAGTCGCCAATAATGGCTTTGCTAGTTTCAGTGCAATTTTAAGAGCTTCTGGCATTGTCAAAGTGAATTGTGGCAACCACAAACGTACTGGCAAAGCAAGACAGATTGGCTTTGCTAATCCGTCTTCTTTTTCTTCTTGCTCTTCCTTAGCATAATTTTCTCTCACTGACCTGTGGTGTAAATGGTGTTTAGATCTGGTTATTGTACAAAAAAGGTGACAGAGAATACATTTCAGTTTGTTTCATAATCTCCACATCAAACATGTATTTTTTTTTATAATTAGGGATTTAGAGTTCTTGCATCAAGTGCTAAAAAATCAGCAGTTTAGTATCAATTCACAAATCCTCCATAATCCCCTCTTAGCAGAAATTCGGGAGTCTGTGTTTTTTCATTTGAGGGTGTGCGACAATCTTTAATATCTTCAACAGACTGCAAGCTGCTGAGTCTGTTGACAAAGAAAATAATTACATTTAAATATTAAGTCAAAGTGTGCTACAGGATGTGTTCTATATTTAAATGTAAAACAGTTACTGTACCATGGCAGCGTACATAAAGAATTTGTGCAACTAAGTCCTGGTGTGGTAATGCTTTTGCTGAGTGCTGTGGAGTCTCTTTTTGCAAGGTCACCGTTTGCATCAGGTGCAGGCTGGTAATGGCTGAAAAGTCGAACTACTAATGGCAGCTCGGTCGTCTGTGTAAAAGAAATGTCAGTCTCAATAAGGAGTAAGCAGTCTCCAGTAAGCAGGTGTCCCAATTACTAAAACTATTAAGAGGCGCTTCACTTGGTAATCTTAGTAACAAGATCAAGGAAGGGGGGGTTGCGCACACTGGTGTAATGTAAAGCGATGGGCCCACACTGACAAATTTGGGCAAGAGACCCCCTAACTAACACAGGACCGGCTGGCTGTCTCACATATACACAAAGGTCTTTGAATGAGAGGAAAACATTTGAATTTGTAGCCTTCCCCCACAACACTGCAGTGCATGAAATAGACCATGCAGTTGATTTGTTGTCCTTAAAATAAAAGGAAGCGTATTCTGTAAGGCTAGACAAGCTAGACCACAGTTCTAGCCCCCATACCTACCTCACACTGGCCTGTAAGCATGGACCTCTGTCCCATGAATCACGCTTGCAGCTTTCATCATCACTGAACTCATTATACAATCACACTTTCCAACTGCCTCCAGACGTCCATGTGTGGCGTCTATCTTTACTATTATTTTTTAAAGGTATTTTGCAGAGGGGTAAATTATTACTGAGACAATAGATGCTATTTAGGTTTCTTTTCCTGATTCCATTCATCTTATTTTTTTAATATTTTTACTTTGTCAACCAAAAGGAGAGTCCTTCAAACTAGAAAAGATTTGAAAACGCCCCCACCCAAAACTAACAGCTTAGAAAAAGTGAGATTTTTTTCAGTAGGTTTTTACATTTAAAAAACTACTCTCTCAACACAATGCAATAACATCTGAAATATCAGAATTAAAAATTGATATTTTAGTATAATTACTTTTACTGTAAAATGGACCAGTTTAAGGAAGTGTAAATTACAGGTGTGTGTGATGGACGAGAAGTTCGATGTTGAGACTATGGTCTCAAGAGGTCCTTATAATCTTATTTAAGCATCTCTTATGACCAACTGGTAGACACAGAGACAGCATTCAAACTCTAGTAAGCAGGCTTCTTTTCTATTTCCCGCTTTATTATTTATATTCCCCAGTCTTAAGAAGATGATGACAGCAGAAGATCTTTTTTTGCTAGCCACTTGAAAAAGAAATGGTATAAAAACATAAATAAAAAAGTAAATATTCAATTTCTTAGGTATGTTACATTTTCGTGTTTTACTTAATTGTATTTTTACTCAGTCGTTCTGTTTTAGGAATCTATATCAAGTCTGTTTCTATTTTGCTTCAACTCTTTCACTGCCACTTTAGGTTTTCCATTTGGAAACTCATCTAATGTGTTACTTACTTATGCAAGGCCTGCCTCTCCTCCTTTGGGCTGGCTGTGGTAATGTATGTAATGAGGTTTAAATTCAATTTCGACCATCCCCTAAACTAAGTCAGAACTTCTAAGAATTTAGCAGCACAAATAAATAACTTTTCTTTAAATATCAAAGCATAAGCTACTAAGGTTCCAGCTTCATGTTGGAAGTCACCACTAGTCTCTAGACACCACCTGTAATAGTTATGCGCTGTTTTACCGGTAAAGAGTGTTCATAATTTTGTAACCCTTTTTCCTCCCTCCTCCCACCAGCTTTACTGCTTTTTTTAATTTAAAAATTGACTAGAAGCTTCTCTGTCGAGATGGAGGGCCGTGGCATTGTCATATTGTTAACTGTTTTTTATGTAATAAAACATTTAATAAACAATTATTCACAAAAGGGAAAAAAAAGAAAAGAAGAAATGGTTAGAATTACTCCCCATCACCACGGAGAAATTCAAATGGGAAGCCATGACTCTCCCATCAGTCATGTCAGGTCCAGAACACAGAGAGCTGAGTACTCCTGACCAGCATTCTTGTCTCTGTTGCATGGTATGTGCGTCCAGACCTCCTCTGTCGTGTGTCGACAGGCATGTCTTGAGCTCTATTGCTTTCTTAACAGTCCTCGAGTTGAGCTTCCTCTCGTCAGGGTTGCAGCTTTCCTGTACGTGCTTCTTCCTCTCCAATTCCTCTTCGAATTCTGTGTTCTGGAGTTTAAGAATATACACAGGCATCATGCTGTATGTCTTGTGTTCCTCGTCTCTTGTTGTCCCTGCCCTCTTTCTTTGTTGCTTACCTCTCTTTCTTAAGGCTTTCTTTTTTTGTTTCAGGTTTGTGTGAGCAGGGGTGATGTTGATGTTTCAACCCGGTAAAGAATAAAACATTTTCTAGCTCATGCGCCAAGAATGTTCATTTTTATTAAGTACACAGAGGTTGAGGATTATGCGTCTCTTTCCTTCCTGAGTATAATATACTAGCTGATAATAACACGTTCAACTTAAGCTACGTGACCCGTGAGCCCCAGTACTCCAGTGTCCTGCCCAACCACGGGCTTTCTCCCTGTATATATGCTCCTGTCACCAAAGTCCATCCTCCTTCTTTGCGAACAACAATGAAAATGCATCAACAACTTGCAATTAACCAAAACTTCTTGGTACCTCAACTTGTCCACCACATGGGGGGGTCCAACTTAGAAGACGTCTGAACACCTTTCTCAGCAAACCAAACAAACATCAACATTCAGATTTTGTCTGGATCATAGGGAATTTGCATCCGTTCTTGGGGAAAAAAAAATAAAAACAAAGCATAACACTGACTCATGGAAGTTAAAATAGTCTCCGGTGGAAAATTTCAATAAACAACATGATTAGATCATCATATACTCAATCAAATCAAATAACATTTTGCATTACATGTCGGAATGAAAACAATAACTTATTTGTGTGGGTGGGATAATCCTCTACTCCATATCCTTCATAGAATTGAAAATTCTTGACATATTATCCAGAAAATGTTTTATTTTATATCAGGACCAAATGCTTTGGCTTATGCTAGTTTAAAGCTGCGCCAACACCATGGATGCAACATCTACAATTGGTTTGTGATAGAACATTTTGAACATAGAATCAGAAGACCAATCAGCCGCAGCCATAATGTATTCTAAAGGTGAACCTGTAACAAAAGCTTTAGAGGGGAGACATCAGTCCCAGCCTTTCCCAGCAACCATTTAACCCACTTGCCAAGGTTGCCAATGAGACCGGACGAAAAGGTCTCTGTATGGAAGTGAGCAACTGACCCACGGAATCTCTACGAAATTCCCAGGTATGTCCTCATAAGCTTTGAGACATTTAACACATAATTTCTGATTATGAGGAAAAGCAGGATATGAAACACAACAGGAACTAGTTTTAGAATGCCTTGAAAGAAAAGCTCCATACAGAGTAAATACTCTACCTGCTTTATTCAATGCTCACACATCCGAAACTCAGGAAATCAGACATAACAGAAGAGTCAACTTCACCGAAAACTGTTTGCGAGAGAGGTCCTAGTTAGCAGGCCAAGCTCTCAGGAATCTCAGAACCACGTCGACATCCCATAGCACTGAACATTTTGGTTGAGGAGGACGGACCATCCTAATACCCCTAAGAAGTCTCCAAACAATAATCCGTTGTGCCTGCCTTAATAGAGGCCAATTCCACAAATTACGCATGAGAAAGGACTTGCATCGCTCTGTAGAAATGGCACAGTTGGCATTGCCTAAAAAGCACAGAGCCCTTTCAAGGATCGTCTACGGGGCTAATTGGGAATTCGCCTCTTTTGCCTGGACAGCAAGTTCAAGAATCTCCGTAAGGGGGTCAGAAAGATCCAAGAGCTTATCCTGGCATACACGCCATGCTCTGCCTAGACATTTTTTAGGATCCTCTGCAAAACTTTAAAGGAAGGTTGCCATATTGGGATCCAATTCTGGCATGTCTGCCACCTTACCAAGAAGGGCGGGGAGAGGGCATTCAAATCTCAAGGTGTTATGCACCTCTTTCAAAACCTTTCCGTAGCATGTCCTGGACATAATGTGCCACTTCCATACAAGGAACACTACTTGGAGCGAGGGTGCACTAAATTTTTTGGATCAATGAGTACATTTCTGGGCTCTGGGACCTCGGCTTCGAATGATGAGTTTTGCGTTTTTGCTTAGTCGCAGGTTGAGGATCGTCCTGAGAATGTTCTGAGTCGGAGAAGTGGGAGGAGGACAGGAGACATCTGCCATTTGTGACTTCGGAACAGAAAAGGATCCCGAAGGCTCCCAAGGCGTAAAACTCCCATATTCGGGGTCTCGAAGGTCTGAAGCGGCCATTTGTACTAGCACTTCTGCAGAGGATGTACCTCCCAAAGGTGCTCCCTGGGGAATTCCCAAATCAGCAGTCTGACAGTCTCTTGACATGGGGGGAGCCCCCTATCAATCCTCTTCGACCATATCGTACCAAACGCTGTGTAAATAGCTTCAGAACCTTAATTAGAGCCTGATTAACGGAATCATGCACATGGTTGCTCAAGGCTTCCACTAATTTTGCTTCCATCTGGTGCTCATATGGCACTGCAGACAAGTATTGGTAAAATGTACCCTCTATGGAGTAGTACGCCATGGCAAAGATTGCTCTCGAGGATTGGAAGAGTTCTGGGGTGAATAAGCAGCCCCAATACATGTAGTACAACAACTAAGAGCAACTGGGACAGAAAAATTGTCTGTCCCTGCCAGTTGAAATAGAACATGGAAGTCGCCACCTATTATAATCCCCTAGGGCAAGGTCCTAATCTCATTTATTCAGCCCCGTAGGGCATTTCTCAGGGATCAGAGCAACTTCCTCGCACCTCCAATGCGTACAAAGCCGACTGGACACTGAAAGCTGTTTGAATCAGGTGTTCGCAGATGCTCGGCGATAGAAAGCATAAGAGGACTAAGCCCATAAAGTGAGCAATGCACCCACTCATAAAATCCCTGCTCCTGCTCCACAATTTACACATGCGACGGGGATCAACAATAGGGTCCCCCTGAGCAGAAATGCCCAGTTGCGGACAACGAATGAAAAAACACAATCCATATGCAAGTCAATATGCTTGCATAAATATAAAAGGTAAAATACTTATCTATGGTTGCTGCAGCAGCAAAGAAAGAGGAAGGACTCTGATAACAGCAGCATTTATACAGGGAGGAATCCCGTGATTGGGCACAACACTGGACTACTGAGGCTCATGGGTCATGTAGTTTAAGTTTAAAGGGTTCTTATTGGCTCCTATATTTTACTCAGTAAAGAAAGAGAAGCATAATCCAAAGCCGCTGGTACTGACATAGAATTTGTGAGTCTCAACAGGATTAGGGTCATCTGTATTATGCACCGCAAGCAGTTGGAGAGCTGAATTCAGTTCATGTAAGGATTGATAAGCTGAGTGAAAAAGGCTCTCCAGACCATCATGTGGAACCTCAGCAACTTCAAACCAGAGAGCCTAACTCGACTGCTCTTTCCAGTTGCTCCAGCAACTGTAATGATGTAACAGTGTATTGAAACAAGATTGGATGAAGTGCAGTATGGTCATCACTGCGCTGTGTCTCCCATTGAGTTAGAGGACATTCAATGGGAGACACACCCTTGGGTGACTTGAGATTCAACCTGTTAGAATACTGTGATACTCCCCTGACTAGATTGTGAATTTCTAGAAATGATATATCAGCCTTGGGTGCTATACAGTGCGATCTTGTACATATGTGTATATTTCACACCACTTTGAGCACTCCGTCTGTACTACGATCGATTTGTGTACTGCACCTATATATTTGTTATAAGAAATACTTCTTTTCAAAGAATATTAAGAGAGGCTCTCAGTAAATGCTGTCCAGAAGGATCTCTTCTGTACAGCATGGATATAAAACAATGGCAAAGCCAATAAGTCGCATAGGA
The DNA here is from genome assembly GCF_031143425.1 of Pleurodeles waltl. Classification (NCBI taxonomy): domain Eukaryota; kingdom Metazoa; phylum Chordata; class Amphibia; order Caudata; family Salamandridae; genus Pleurodeles; species Pleurodeles waltl. The sequence continues at coordinate 267,829,836 of NC_090444.1, read as the reverse complement.
GAGACTTAAAGGCTTTTCCAATGCTTGTTTATCTTTGGGTGCAAGAGGTATCTGCCATTAGGCACTTAAGTTCAGGGTTGACATGTATTTGGCAGAGCCCAACTGTTCCAGCTTCTTATCAACTGTAGGTTTTAGGTATTATTCAAACTGTGAAATGGCATTAACTTGTCGGAACTCTGTACAAAGGTATATACTTGATTGGGTTTTGATACCAGTACTGTTGCTGAGCTATGGGAGGGTTCTATGATCCTGGTTGTAACATATTCTAAAGTTCCACTTGTACTGCTTGCCTACATGTCTCAATGATATAGTATGGATGATGTCAAATCACTTAGTGGGACTCAGTTAATATATGGTGTAGTATTGGTTGTTAGAATGCACTAACCGTTTTGCTCAGAATCAAGACCAATTCCTTCCTTCCTTCCTTGCTTCGTATTTCTTCTTTTTATGTTTCCTTAGAGTACATGGGTGCAACAAGGTGTCCTGTCACCAAAAATAAATAAAATGACCACCACTAAAAGAAAGATTACAGAAAAACTAGCAGGTTGCATCTTTACGTCTTTTGTTATTACTTTTCAGCCATGCTGTACAGTAACCGTGCTGCTGTACATCGCTAAAAACAATGACAGTAAAGAAAAAAAACAAAAAGATCTGATAAAGCTAGCACTGGCAACGTCATAGCGATTTGTTTATTGTGAAGGTGGCAACATGGACGGAGGGCTTATGGGGGCAACATGGATACATAGTGTGCGGGTAAAAGTGCTATAACGCTGACAGCACTGGCCATGTTATAGCGCTTTTCTTTGTTTATAGTGCTATGGGGATGGGAGGCATCACTAATAGGTGGAGGAAAGCAACACCATGGACAGTGGGTGTGGTGGGAGGGAGAGCAACAGCACAGACAGTGGGTGGGGTGGTAGGGAGGGAGACCAACAACACAGGTAGCGGGTGGAGGCAAACAACAACATCTATAAAGTGGGGGAAGACACAACACAGACTACAGGAGGGGTTAAGTAATACAGAGGGTGAAGCAACATGAAGGGTAGGGGTTTGGAGGCCTGAAGCAACACAAAGGAGGAGCTCATGAGGGAGGCTGCTGGAAACAACACACTAGTCAAGTGCTTAGACAAAAAGAAAAAAAGTAGGTCTGGTTAATGGTGCAGTGGAAGGACAAAAGTACTTGGGGCATACTCCAAGGGAGATACAACCACAAGAAGCAGATCTGAATGCCACACATGCCAACTTATGAAAAGTAAGTAAATGAGAGTGACAATGAAGCCAACCAATGACAAGCAATGGGTGAACTCGAAGCGACAGTGCATGCAAAGTCTCAGGCCAGACCCTAAATAGTAGGAGGAAGATACAGAAAACAAAATGATGAAAGCTTTTTGGTGCCAACTGAACAATAACAGACAAAACTGTCTTTTAGCTTCATGAATGAGTTATTGACCGTTCGTTTGAGGCCATAGTGTTAACATGTTTTGACTGACAAACTGATCAGGTAAGGGTTAGTAACTTAAAGGTAACATTTTGTAGTCTAATCGAATCTTATTGTGTCGTGATGCAGTTTACAACATGAAAGGCAAATGTGGCACGATTTCCCTGCCTCAATTTGAGCTGCATTAGGGGTTAAGAATGCTGTTAAGTTTTAGATAATGCAAGCAATTATGACTAAGCTGTGCTTTTCTATTCTTCCTAAAAATGTCATTCAGGGGTTTCAACGGTTCTGGTAAACATAGGCTGTAAGTGCCACGCTTGAATTTTTTTGGATGCATGCCCAACATCAAATGATCCACAATGATCTGAGGACAGCACTCGCATCCAAGAACTTAATCAGATTAATGATGTATTTGTTTTATAAAACTGAAGTACATTAAGCTAGAGAATAGCTAATTTGCATTTTAAATGGTTGCTAGGGACCTAACAGACTAGTGGTTTTACAAACCAGATTACAAAATGATCTATTGTCAAGCCCAAATCAGTTACTGATGGGCAATGAAATTAAAAAACAAACTGTTTTTGCTAACAGTAGCAATAGAATGAATTATAATGTGCTGCCCACCCAAACTGCCCAAATTGCAAATAAGCCAACAAGCACACCACACAATGAGTAACAACACATAATTAGACGGCAGTGATTTTTTTTTAGATAATGTAGCCCAGATATCTTGAGTGTTATCAGCTAATATACAGCACAGGGTCATGCCGATTAGCTTTACATCTCTTTGAGAATGGTTTAATACAAGTATTATTATTTTATTAAATTAAGGCTTGCCACAACAAGTACTAGCCCTGTTATCCAGGTGTTACAGTGTCATGTCCTTTTCAGACACAGCACGCCCAGATTGGCAACGGTGTATAAAACAGTGGCAATAAAAAATACATCCTCTGCAATAACTCTGCTGGGTGCAAAAGCTAAATGAACTAAAAACAATCCAAACCCTAATGTGGAGCCAGCTATAAATCTGTTCACCATTTGTCACAAGTATTTTTGCGTTGTAGCTTGAGAATTATATAGTGACTGATCCTTTTGAAACATTTTTAGACTTCTTTCTAGTAGCTTGAAGAATGGAGGGAAATAGAGAACAATAAAATACACATCAATGGAGCAGGACATCCCTTTTAGTAGAAGATATACACAAATGTGATCTATTGGAGCACTGTGGAGAAGGCTCTATATTCTATTTACCAAACCAAATAATGATCAGTTGTGTTGGTTAGAGTATAGTATTTACCAAGGGCAGAAATACAAACATATTCTGAGTTCTATTGGGTACCATGGAGCATAGCATGTGTAATCATTATACTGTGCACGAAATACTTGTTTCTCCTTTTTTTATCCGTTTTCACAGACAATTTTCAACAGATGTTTACACTGATCTGTGTGTTTAAAAAAATGTGGCTGCATGTTGATTGCCTAATAAATCGTAGTTCAGCTGTTGATACCATGGATGCGAAAATACTTGATGATGAGAGGGAGTGGTCCATGATAGAAAAGTGCTTTTGCACATAAGCAATGGATAGGCCACAGGGTTTCAAAGTACAATAAATTAGGCAAATCAAGGGGGCGATTACATCTAAATGAAAGAATATCAAAACTCTCTCGGCTAGTCTACCACACAATAAAAAAGAGTAATGCCACAGATCTGTATGAGAAGCTGCAAATAACTGGTCCTAATCTTCATGTTAAGAGGTAGAAAGGCATAGTATGCCAAGCCAAACAGAAAATACAAACGAGAACTTTTACGTGTAAGATTGCAGAAAAACCTCCCTGCACTGATAAAGAACCTGTAACTCTTCCAAAACTCTCAGAACTAGGAGAAATTAGATGCATCCCTAAAGAGATGTTTGAGATAGCTTGAGAAACGACAGGACTCACAAAGTATGGAGCTCATTATAAACTGCCCGTGGTGTTCATTACACTTGATACTCACTGTATCTACCATATCAAACTTCGTTCCCAAAACCTAGGGCTATGATTGGATTAAAGCTTTGCGCTATGAGAAGAGCACAGATCATCTTGCTTACACCAATGTGAACAGAAGGCGGTCCAACTCAAAGTTGCTTATAACCAGGATTAGCAGTAGGAGTACAATGCCCAAAGTAGGCCAGCCAATCGCAATGTTCCCCTTGCGAACTATAGCTACCATTCGAAGCCCACAAAGGAAATGCTCAGTGGCTGACAGCTCGATGCTTCTCCAACGTGTCTTGCCCAAGTGGGCTTGAAATGCTCTCTTAGTCCACGGTGCCTGCGCTGGCGGTCTTCTGAAGACAGCAGCAACTATTTTCACTTAAAGCAGATCCCACTTTCTCTCTGCTAGCCTCTCTGCTTTCCTGCCAGAGTGGAAATGTAAGCCCTAAGAACATCAGAAATATAGAAATAATAATCAAACTGACATCCTTTTTTATCTTTTTTCTACTTTTTCCACTATTCTGTGGCATCTATGCAGTGGAGTAACAAAAACCCCGCGATACGGGGGCCCCCAAGCTCTGAGGGCCCCCTATGGCACTGTGCAAGGATTGAGGGCCAGTGGCCTGACTGGGTGAGAAGCAAGGCAGGCCCTCAATGTCCACTGCAGAGGGGCCCCCTCAAGTTTTGTTACGCCACTGCATCTAGGCATACATTTAAGACCCTTGCGGTAACATTCTGTTTGCTGGGCAGTTAAGGAGCCACTGGTCTTTGAATGTTATGCTATAAACAAATCTGGTTCTCATTACCTGCTGTTATCCCCAAAAAGGTCATGAAGAGCAGAAAACACGCTGGTGCTAAGGAAAATGAATTAACTTTAAAAAATGAATAGTTACTAGCCTTTGATCCATTGGAAAAATTCAACTTTACAAAGATGGATCACTTTCACCAAAATGCACTGGGAGGGCTACTGAGGCTGGTCTCGATAAAATGCATAGGGAAGGCTATTGGTGAGGGCCAGTCTTTTTTGAGAGCCTCCACAGAGGAATGAAAAAAAAGTTTATATATATATATATATATATATATATATATATATATATATATATACACATACACACACACACATGCACACACATACACATATTACCCAGTGGCAATCACCACTGGGTAGTTATAGCTACGGGCATGTTTCCATAGGAAATGTCTTATTTGTGTTGCTAATAAGTTTGGCACAGTTTGACGAATCTCTACAAAACTTTTTAAAAAATCCTACTCTTTGACAGGATAGCACATGGAAAATTTTGGGAGAGGGAGGGAGTCCGGCAAGTGGGGGCTGAGAAAATGGAGGGAGGTGGGTAAAAACATGTCTTCGTCATTCATTTTTCCATAGGAACTTTAAACACACCTACAGCTGAAACTACTGAACGTATTTACACCTGTTATGGCAGAAAGCTAGATCCTGGTCCTGAAAGAGTGTTTTTTTTGTGGGATTTAGTGTAAATCCATTCAGTAGTTTTTGAGCAATTACTGCTCAAACTTTGTATATTTCACACCACAGAAGCACAGCGTACCCAGGAGGTCTCAAGCTGAGATCTGATTGGCTGCCACCACTTCAACAACGATGTGATGGCAGCCATCTTAGCACTATGGACTCAGTCCAGAGTCATAAGAAAAAAAACGAAAAAAAAGACATAGGGGCAGGGGATACCCTGATCCCCTATGCCTGGTAATGGGGTCAAAAAATATTTGCTATGAGGATTGCACAGCAGAGGGTTGTCTTTATGTATGGTAACAAAATATTAATTTACATTTCAACAATCCTAGCTATTCACTGAAAACATGGTTAAAGTAATGTTATAGTAAGGTGAGAATTGCAGTGACAAGGTAACGATTTAAACACACAAAACCACTGAAATTCACAAGCTATAGTTAGCTCTGGTAATAACTTGTGCCCTAAGGTAACTACAACTTGTGCACTGCTAATTACCCCACATATTACATCACTCATGACATCTTTTATGACACCATTGATAATATCACAGCAACATTTACAGTGAAATTATTGATGACAAAACTGTGCATGGGGGAGGGTGCAAGTAATAGTTACCTTAGGGTACGAGTTCTAATTATCAGAGATAACTATAACTGGTGAATTTCAGTGGTTTTGCATGCTTAAAACGTTATTTTGTCACTGAAATTCTCACCCAACTATAAGGATACTTCCCCTTTTTTTTAATCAGTGAGTATTGAAACGTCCTGCCACACAGAAGGCAGATCGCCTGACTCACACAAGGGACTATGTTGCTGTTCAGGAAGTGTTTCTACAAGCTGCCCTGGACGTGAAAGGTAAGCTGCACAAAACTAGCTGCTGCAGTGTTTCACTTTCTCGACCACGTGTGAGTGTCCTGTTTCTATTTTCACTCCTTGTGACAGTGCACTTCTCTGTACCTTTCCAGTTTTTTCTCTGCCTCCTGAATTTAGATCTTGCATCTACCAGCCTATCATCCTGCGTACACTGGTCACTGTGTCTTATTTGCTTTCCCATAATTTCTATACATTTGCAGGTCCCTCCTGCTTCCTTCTCATATTTCAATGCTCTGTTTGTCTCCCTGCCCCAGTCTACATGTGCCAGACCGTGCACTCCTCAACTTCAGTGTTTGCCAGCCATTTGTCTCCTCCCCCACTGGTAGGCCTTCTGGCTCCTCGCCCTCTTACTTTTATCTCAGTGCCCAATATGCTCACAGATCCCTGCGACTGCCACCCCACCTATGCCCTGCTTTAATGTTTGTGATGTCAATGAAGAAGCAGTTTGTCTTATAAAAGATCCAGACCTGCTGACTTTGCCAACGCTTGTTTTATGACTAAATCACGAGGAGCCGGTTGTGCCTGTCATTGACCCTTACGACAATCTAACAGGGTGTTCCAGTGAAGCCAAATAGAAAAGGACCAGGGAGCTCAGTGCACTATTACATGCACAATTTAGCCTTAATTGTATTGTAAAATCCTTGAGAGAGAACCTGCCCCCTTTCCATGTGCACCACCGAATCCCTCTCACAGGTACATATGCCTCACTGCATGCGGAAAATGTCTGACACAATTATATTGGAAAGTTGGCCACCATAGCTGTATGGTGACTACTTGGCCATCAGACACCGGGCATTTTCTAGCAATGAATGTGCTGCAAACATTTACTTTAAGGTCCATTATTAAAATCACAGCACAGGTCGGCTCGCGGATTTCATTTTTTACAAACAGCCACGACTCTGTTGTTTAAAAGGGAGACTTCAGTTGGAATAACGAGCAAGAGAAACGTGTGCTGCTGCGGCTGAATCATGTTGAAATAATACAGAACAGTACCAGAAAACGAACTCTTTTCAATGTCGGATGGTAGTGCGCTTTTCAAAGCATTTGTACAAATGAAAGGATTTGTTCTGTTTCAATAAGAAGCAAGCACCTTAGAAAACCCTTAGCCACTCAGGGCCTAACATATCAGCACAAAGCAAACAAATCATAACACTATTTTCGTTCAGCTAAATCACTAAAAATGAGTCAGCTAATGGCTCGAAATTAGAATGCACACGGTTCATAAATGTAATGCAATTTCACCTGCTGCATACATTTTCTTAGGTTTTACACGAATGCCAGCATTAAACAGTTTAGAACCCAAAACTAAGAAAACAAACTAATGTGTAAAGTAGCTATTCATGAAAGTTGAATTGTGCATGTTTCTTTTTATGCGGTCGGTTATGCAGTGAGCACGGTACCGTGGCAAGTGCTTTTGTATATTTTGGGAGAAAAAAATGATTCTAAATCGTTTTTTAAACATAATTTTTATGGCATATATTAAAGCCTGAAGATACTATAGACATAGGCCCTCATTCTGACCCTGGCGGTCGGCGGAGAGACGGCGGTCGGACCGCGAACAGACCGGCGGTATTAAAAATGGCATTCTGACCGCGGCGGTCCCCGCCGCGACCGACCGCTACTTCTCCACTCCGACCGCCACGGCGGTCATGACCGCGGGGCTGGAGTTTGCGCACTCCGGCCCGACGGTCGTCCCAAGACCGCCAAGGGTATTATGACCCTGCCTACCGCTGCGGTTTCTTGCGAGCGGGAACCGCCGTGCGAACCATGGCGGTAAGCACTATCGGGGCCAGGGAATTCCTTCCCTGGCACTGATAGGGGTCTCCCCCACCCCCCACTACCCACCCGAGTCCTCCCCCCACACCCTCCACCCCCCTGCCACCCCCCAGAGGTGGTACGAACCCCCTCCCCACCCCCACCCCGACATGCACATACATGTACCCCGACATGCACACACCCCCAACATGCACATATACACCCCCCCTACACACACATACACAACGGGGACACATACCCGCACACATACATGCCGACATGCGCACCTGCCGAACAGCACACATTACCCATAGACACAGCAGCACCCCCCGCCCGCATACACGCACTCACACACCCCCTCTACACACTCACACGCACACCCCCATGCACGCCCACATCACACAACACCCCCCCACCCCCTCCCCTCACGGACGATCAACTTACCTTGTGCGTTGGTCCTCCGGGAGGCGACGGGAGCCATAGGGACGTGACCGCCAACAGAAGACCGCCAACAGAAGACCGCCACACAGAAATGTGGGTCGTAATTCTGTGGGCGGTGTTCTGCTGGCGTGGCGGTGGAGGTTGACCAGTCTCCACTTTCCCGCCGACCGCCAGTGTGGCTGCTGGCGGTTTTCCGGCGGAACGCTCCCAGCGGTCAGAATGCGCACAGCGGCACACCGCCGCGGTCGGCGGTCTTCACCGCGGCGGTAACTCAGCGGTCTTGCGAAAAGACCGCCAAGGTCAGAATGAGGGCCATAGTCTTTACAGTGAAGAAAATGTTATGCAGGGAAGAATACCTGGAAACTTTTTAAACTAATCTCCAGGTCCAATGGGGGGCTGAGTACGGTGACTGTAAAGAAGCAGCACGAAAAGGAAAAGAAACAATTTGAAAAAAAGGTGGCAGCAAGTACATGCAGTGGTAGGCATGAGAACTGAATGGGAGACTGGCTCTTAGGTTGGGCAGGCGCCAGACAATAAAAAGAAAGGAAGACAAATTTTAGTCAAATGAGCTCAGTTGTGGCTTATCGTGCAGCCTAATTACTGGCATTAAATGTATGATGTATATAAAATGTATAGTAGAAACAGAATAATTAACCCAAACCAATAAGTAGAGACCCTTTCGCATCCTGATCTACCTATGACTTCCACGACCTTTAAAACCATACATTTTTAAGTTGAAGTCTACCAGACAATGCAGTTGTCCAGTTTCCTATAGACTTCTTTGGGACATGCTGAAAGCTTCCCTGGGAATGCATTCCACCATTGCTTACCATTGGCTTTGTGTTTTGTAAATCACAGTTTCTTGCTTTCTATTTGCTGGCTTTATTTGTTGAGGCTGCCCAGCTTGAGTTAGTCCCTTTCCATGGAGCATCAGCTGTTTACCAGTGCTCTGTGTGTTCTTCAATGAGTGCTCACAATCTGTAAGCAGGGCTTTAACTTTGTTCTTATCTTATCATGTTTGCTGTGCATTCAAAGACACAGGCCACATGTCAGGCTCTTAACCACAAGAGGCACTCGTTACAATAACACCATTTTTTTTTTTTTTTTTTTAAAGTACTATGGAGTCAGTATTCTAGAAGCAAAACAATATTCCATGTATTTTTGGAAAAAATAAGATGTAAATAAACTTCAACGCATATTACAATATCCTGTAATTGAATATCAATATCCAAGTCCAATTCAATTAACATTAAAGAGGATCGTCATGTGTGTTGCTCCAATCTTATTTCATGACCAAAAATCTAAGTCCCAATTTGTTCAGTCGATATTCAATATTATTCTCCATGTGTATCATGTAATTGTATCAGCAACGCTGATTTCAACCTCACATCCAACCTTACAGCCAACACGTGTTTCGTCCGGGGATTTCCCGATGACTTTGTCAGGGCTGCAATTGTATAAATTCATGTTAATTGAATCTGGATCTATCATCCTGGTTATGCGATGATATAAAGAACCACCACCGGTTCACCAAAAGGTGGGATAGATGATTATTGAAAATATTAAAAAACATGCATCCTCAAGCATGTTAGTGCCACGTGTTAAGATATGAGACACTATTAGCTCATGAATTCCGTGCATCATTGAATGATTGAAAAACTTGATATTAGTGCACAAGTGTGGGAAATGGTGAATTATATCCGATATAGGGATTCTAAACCTCACTACGTCACACCTCTTCCACATCATATGGTGACCCTAAGGCATAGTGATCCTCTTAATGTCCTAATATTTAAAATCAAGCCCAGAATCTTACCTAAATATTGCAAATGCCGTATTTTTGCGGTAACTCAAATGTTGAGAGTAAATACTCTTTGTTGTTATGCCCAAATATATTCTGCTTACCAAGCACGCCTGTCCTGATGTTGATATCTTCTGTCAAATAAGTACAGATAATAACAGCTAAGTGGCTTCGCCATTATATACCATCAGACTCTAACCACACTACACTCCCTGAGACCACACATCTGATAATCACAAAACACTATAATTATTCATGACACGTGTCTGAAAATAGCTAGAGCACTCGCTTCCAATATGAGTGTTGAGTTTATACTATGTTATCGGCACCAACCAAGTATCTCTGTTGCTCAAAGAATTCTAAGCGTATCGCTACATTACCGCATTTGCCTCAATGACTCACCCAATTACGAGCAGAAGTTCAAACATGAAATGCCGCTTCCCGAGCGCGAGTACGCGTCAGGCTCCTGGCTATCATTTCCGCCTTCGGCAGCATCTCCACAACTTGAAAATAAAAGACGGGCTGGACGCTCGTCCTGTTCTATTAAATATTGCGCTACTGCGGAGGGTATTTATCATAAAAATAAAGAAAGGACTACATTAATGGCAGCCATCGTGGGAGTAAAAATTATGCGATGTCACCAAGGGGAAACCCCCTAGGAAAAGTACTTTAAGTACAGATGCCAAGTGCCCAAAAAGGAAAGGATCCTTGAATCGTGTTTGAGGTTAAGAAAGAGTATTATAGAAAAAGTTGATGAATAATAAGAAAGAGACCCAGATATAGATTAATATTAAATGTTAACTTTAACATATCAAAAAATTAGTAGTGTGCAACAATGATCTTGAGTCCAAGAATTTGAAATAAATGACCTCTATGTAGATAAAGATGAGTTCTTACTTGGCAAAGTGACAAAATGATAGATATAACAAAGTTAAGGAGAACGAAAATTAGACCATGGTTGTTATGCGCAACAAACATATCATTTGGCATTTATACAGAACTTCAAAATATAAATTCTTTACACTTCATTTTCATGTGTCAGTTATCCATATAAAACAAGTACATATAAATATATGTACCACATTAGTCCATATTTGTCATGTTCATATAATACATATTGAGTCATCATACAAATACTGTCCAATCAATGCAATAGATATTGAATATTTTAGAAACACCTAAGGTGCTCCTGTCCATCAAGCAGCTACTATTATACATTACTCATCCTAGTCACCAAGAAAATATTCAAGTTCCCTGTCCGTACTGAGACCTGTTTCTACCGCTCTCAAACATAATATCCATAATGCCTCTTTTCTCCTTAAGGCCAACTCTCTGTTGCCCCCCCCTTGGATCCATTCCTATATGGTCAATGCCAAAATCTGTGAAAAAGCATATATATATATATATATATATATATATATATATATATATATATATATATATATATAGATAGATATATATATATATATATATATATAATTGTCATGATGATATTTAGATGTTGCTGTGTTAAAGAACTTTGCAGTTTTATAGAAAAATCACTAGCTGAATCCAGTCCCTTAATGAGTCAGCTGTGAACTGATCTACCTAGGTACCATTAGAGACAAAAGTTAAAAGGGACATCTGTTCCTGCTTTGAGGGTCTGATGTACAGAGACCTCATGGCACCAGAGGCGAAGGACATCTATTTGGCAGAATTGGTGCCAGTAACTTTTAACCGATCCTTGATCACCTGAATTGCTCAAGAAAAACAAGAAGGGGGATGGCATTGTAAATTCTCTAACAAATACAAAGTCCTGGCAAAACACTAAAGGAAGGGTCTTTACATTGTGAACCCTCTGACAAATAAAAGAGGAAGGGTATTTTTTTATCATTGTAAACTCTCTGACAGAAGCAACCTGCCTTTACATTGTGAAATCTGATAAATTAAACTGCAAAGTGTCTATTTTGTCAAAGGTCTGGCCACAGTAAATGCTAGGTGTCTTAAGCTGGAGAGCAATGTATACTTTGCGACCGCCTAAAATCTTCTATAGGGCTTTCTAGGCAGAGGCCATGTGTTCATGTTTGTGTTCATTCAGTGTTGGTATGGGATAACTGAGAGGAGGCCCTGCGCTCTCACCCACATAAATCAGTTTATCCCCTGGCTAAATATTCTACTATGCTACAGAATTGTGGGGAGAAAAAAACTCAATACTAGAAACATTTACAGAAAAACAAAATAAATACACCACAAATATTAAATCATTGAAAAATAATAATTATTATATTATTCAATTAAATCAAATTCATTGTATCAAAAAGACAAGACAACTCGTCTGATATGAGAATTGTTTCCCATATAGCATTTTCAGTCGTGAAATGCACCTATAATATTTATTACATTTACATCATAATTGCACCTATAATGTTCGTAGCATGTAATGATCTAGATTTTTGGTCTGATTGCGGTGGTTGATGGGAATTATATTTTTCAATGTGTTGTTGGTTTCAACAATTTATCTTTCAGTAATCTCCTAATAATAATTATGAAGTAATCATCCACTTGCTTTCGTTTCATACTTTTGGTGTCAAAAAATAAGTTGAACTTTTCTATTATGGTGAAGTATATCAGGAGGATTCCGCGGCATAGTGGAATGTGTGTGTTCACGTATACACCAATAGTCTTAATGTACAGATTTTTAATGGCAGTGACGAAGGAAGTAGGCCTCTCATGTTACATAGTGGATGAATGACCTGATAAACTTGGAATCACACAGAAAACGGAAACAGCCTCAATGTTCCGGGTTGGATGGCTCCTGTGATATTCATTAGGGTATGCAATTTGCTCCCTGAGATTCTGCAAGGCCTTGTAGGAAGTGGGTTGAAATTACAACACTACTTAAAATCTTGTAAATATTTGCAATTGTGTAAATAGTATTTAGTAGTATGTTTATTACATTGTCTTTCGATTTTTCAAGTAGTATGGGTTAGACATTGATTTGTTGATATTTTTGTGCACTGCAGTGTTTGATTTTCAAATTCACACTAACTCCATGAATCAGCCCGCACTAATTTCCCTCATTACCTTAAGGTCTAAGTACTGAAAGGGGTACTTGAGCCCCAAGTTTGAGGGACCGAGGTATGAAGACTCCCAGACACCAAAGGACAAAAGACCTGATTTGAAACAATGGGGACCAAGTAAGTGCTGTTTGCCCTGCAACATATCGAACCAGATTCCTCACATAAAATACAAAGGGATAATGCTCTATGAACTCTGATGAATAGAATATGAAGACAGTTTTCATTGTGAACGTCCTGCCAAACGCCAGAGAAGAAGTTTTATACTATGAACTCAGTGGTAAATATAACACCAAGGGTTTTACATTGTTAAGTCTGACAAATGCAACAAGAAGGCTGATAATTCTGACAAGTAAAATAGGAAGAGGGATTACAGTGTGAATTTTTCAACAATTTTAACAGGAAGATACTTTATATTGTGAAGTCTAACACATACAACAGGATCAACTTTTATGTAGTGGACCTTATGACAAACACCACATAAAGTGGCTTTGCATTGTGAACTCTCTGGGAATGGGTATTATATTGTGAGCTCTGCTAAATGAAACAGAAAGCGGTTTCACATAGTGTACTTTTAAGCAACTAGATTCGGAAAGTTGGTACTATTAAATGTGTAATATCTGCAGATAGAAATAAAAGATGCAGGTCAGTGTATACTTTGAGACTTCCTAAAATGATTGATAGGTTTCTCTAGGCTTAGGCAATGTGTAGGTGAGTGGGTTCCTCTGTTGCCTCAATGAGAGTGCAGCACATTAAAGCAAAAACTACCTATTCAGTGTTGCTGGAACAATTTTTAGAGTGGGGGTGCCGGCCAATAACATACCTCACCAAAGGCAGAGGGTATGTACAAGAGTCTGTGGTTGAAAACACAAGAAACACTGCCATGAGAAAACATTTAAAGGTCCCCTCTAATTGTTCATTTTCTAGCTGAACTCTTTCAAATTGTATGGGGTACTGCAGTACCTTCCAAGCCCATACTTCCAGTACCACTTGACCTACTGGCATTGTAAATGGTCTTCAACCTGCACTTAAAGTATGTTATCCTAAACAAAAAAAACTGAATACTGCTTTTTATCATTTCAATTTCTATATGCTCCACTCCATCTCTGGCCTCTTTCTTCTCCTCCTTAAAATATTTTGTCATCACTGTAAGTTAACTGACTCTGGGCGCTACAGTGCTGATTCTGTTTGGGATTCAGTTATTATGCCAGACATCTCTAAAATGTTGTTTTTCATGCCATCCACCTTTTATTATAATGGATTAAGAACGTGCCGTGTTTGGAATATATATTCTGCAAGTTTCCACAACCTGCCCTTGTGTGTTTTTTAACTCTTTTAGAAAATATTTTTTTTTTCTGTTTGATGTGTGGTAGTTGGCTTTTTAAAAAAAAAACAATGTTAAGCGTGATAGGCTAAATATCACAGTCACCGCTATTTTGGTTGGGATTATGAATAACAACCAGGGTCAAGCCACATCACTACCACCAACTGGTAAGGATAAAAATATGTAATCAACTTTCATATATTTAAAACCTCTACCTCAAACGTTACATGTAGAGGCACAGATCTTTATGGGTGTAAGTGAGTTCCCCAGCTAGGTGAAGAACTGCAGTTGGAAACATGGCTTTAAATGTTGGAAGTGTCCAGACAATCTGGGACATTTCCGAAATATCCAAACCACCACGGTTGATAAAATATGATTCAAAAAGGCCACTTATTGAACCCAATTTTGAAATCTGGATCTTCTGATCTTGTTTGGAAGTATATGAATGTAAAAGAACCGGGCATTGTCTCCATGCTATGACATTTTTAGCCACAAAGATACTAATCACGTTATGTTGACTTTGGGAAAGTAACAGGCAGTTTTCCCTCTTTACAGCCACCTACTAATCCCTGTGGGTTTGGGTGTAACAATCTTGTCCACCTTTTCTCAATCTACAAACATGTTACACTCAGTATGGGACACAATATATAGAACATAATCAACAAGCATTTGCAATGCAATGGGTTGCGCATTTTCTTGAGTTCGAACTATAGGCAGTGTAAATTTATAGCTGGACTTTTCTTGCCCAGAAAGAAATAACAGAATAACAGAAAGGCAGAGGGTGAGGAATGAGAAACGGAGCGCCCTGTAATTCCTTGTATTGGAATAATGGGGTGCTGTAGGTTAGGGTTGAGGTGCACTGACTGAGTTGTATGTGGGCTGCAGTACTGGAATAGTAACAGGCACACAAGGTCAGAGGTGAGGTATGTTAATGGAGCTATGTATGGAACCTAGTATTGGCGTGCCAGTGTTACAGAGTGTTAGCCTGGAGGTGCCCTGGTGAAGCTGCGAGTGGGGCCTAGTATGGGAGTGGCATTGCCTCTGAACCACAGAAGCCATTAGTTCTGAAGGGTGTGTGTGTGTGAGCCTTAGTACTGAGAAGAAATGTGCACTGAATGTTAGAATTGATTGAGTCTGTCGGAGCTGTGGTGGTTCCCATCAACAGTGGCATTGGACATTAGACATGAGGTGAACTGGCTGAGATGTGTTTTGCTCTTTTGGGTCCAGTATTGGCTTGGGGCTGAATATTAGAATTGAGCTGCTGTAATGGAACTGTATGTGAGCGGGGTCCCAGTATAGGAAAGGAAGTGATTTGGCAGGGGTAGAACTGAGGTGCACTGGTGGAGCAGCGCCGGAGGTCCCATTACTGGAACAGCAGAGAGTACTGACTGCTAGAACTGAGGAGCTCTGGCAGGTGGCTTGTGGGGGGTTCTGGCACGGCTGAGGGCTTGGAGTGTGTGAATGGCGGTGCACTGATGGAGCTGCACCCAAAGTCCCAGTACTGGAGCCGCAGAATGTAGTGACTGCAAGAACTGAGGTGCTCTGGTAGACATTGTGTGTGCGGTTCCTGGCACTGGCACGGCTGTGAGCTTGGAGTGTGTAAACTGCGGTGCACTGACGGAGCTGCTCCCGAGGTCCCAGTACTGGAGCCGCAAAGTGTACGGACTGCAAGAACTGAGGTGCTCTGGCAGACAGCGTGTGTGGGGTTCTTGGTAATGGCACGGGGCTGAGGGCTTCGAGTGTGTGAACAGCGGTGCTCTGATGGAACTGCGCCCAAGGTCCCAGTACTGGAACAGCAGAGTGTACTGACTGCAAGAACTGAGGTGCTCTGGCAGAATGTGGGTGGGGGGGGTCCTGGCACTGGCAGAGCTGAGGGCTTGGAGTGTGTGGCACTGCTGGAGCTGCGAGTGGGATTCCAGTATGGCGCAGAAGTGGGCACTGTCTCTAAGGGTTGCAAGGCCCTGCTGGAGCTGGGATCCTAGGCTTTAAGCAATTACAAGCGATCCTCTGCCCTTGTTCTCCGCACACAAGTAGGCACACTTGGTAAAGAAAATCCAAGGAAGGGCGGGAGCCGGTCAGCTGAGAGAGGGTGCAGAGAGCCCACAAAGACCAAATGTGACCAAGATAACAGCTTGATTTATAGCCTTGTTTACAGCTGAGCTCAGATGAAGAATACTGGGCAAATGAAAAGCGAAGCTTCCCTGCACAGGAGCAGGAAACAAAGTTTTAAAAAAAGTCCCCTACAGACAAGATAAACAGGACAAAGCGTAATTATACAGTAGTCGGTCCCTGCTCCCATACAAAAGAAAGAGGGGCAAAGAGGCATGACCAACCACTAGCAAGCAAGGATCTTTAAATGACAATGAAACGAACAAATGAAATAGCTGGAAGCCCACAGAAGAAGTATACTTAAAAGTATACAAGAGGTCGCTTACGCTCAACAACTAATAAAAATATGAATTACTTGGACTTTAGAAATATATTTCAGGCAAATTTGATTGACCAACTGGGAAAGTGTCCGAAATATCGTGAAAATGCATGTTTGAAATTATTCACACTTTCAAAAAGAACATTTTCAAAATGTTTTTGAAAAACAGTTTCATAATTCTACATTTAATCAAAATATGGCTGTAAATGTGCATTCAGAGTGTAAAGTAAAAAGAGATTGTACATGCTTTTACAAAATAGGCAAGGGGTGGAATTATGCTGCTTGACACCACTCAATGATGAAATATACAGCCATAGGAATTAAATGAAACACAAAGAGACTGATTGGCTCCTACTGCCCAAGAACACTGGTGGAACAAATTTCTTCATACTGTAAACAAAAACACATTAAAATAAAAAGTGCGTAAGTCTATGCTAAATAAAACACATATTATGTATATAAAAAATGTGCAGTAAGTAACCCTGCTTGGGTATTATGAGCATATAAAAGAAAACAAAATGTGCTGATTTAGGTTAACCTAACTGCCAATGCCATAGTAACAGAGGTTTATATGCTAACATTGAAAGGCCTATTCTTCATGTTGAGCTGCTGCCCTGCACAAGATGTTTTCATTTCTTTTCCCTGCAACTGCTGTAACTTTCTAGAAGCCATCAGTTAGTGAATGGTCACTTGTTATGTATTAGACAATACTGATGTTATCACTGGGAAGGAAGGAGATAACAGGAAGGATGATTTGTAAGAACTGTCAGATCCACAAAATGTGGCCGAAGTATCTTTTCAAGGACCTGTGTATGGGGCCTAGTGTAAAGATGTGAGAACCTGGAGAGTTTACCTACTTTCTGGAGTTTACTGAAATCCTATTGGATGCTGTGAACGGAGAATATGATACTTGTTTTGATTCCTATCTCGCTGTGTTTAAATTGGTGCGTGTTCATAGAGTAGGAACATTGCATTTTGCAGAGCCTTCCCAGGATTTCTTGAGACCATATCTCTCTTCATAAGCAATTACTTTCTAAGCCTATTCCCTTTTACTAAATGTCTGCTAATTTAGAGCTGAGAATACTTTCCAACTTGATAATTTTCTTTAATTTGAAGTGCTAAGGCTTCAGGATTATGCATTATTCTCTCATCAGAACTCTTTATTGTGTTTTTAAACTGACACCTTATTTCATTCTCTATCTAATTTAGATTCCTTTATGGAACACACTTGTTGTGTTATCTCTATTTTGGCCTTCATTTTTACTAATATTGTGTTTTACCTTGTATGAAACATTGACTAATATATTATTTGAACCTGTAGTAATGACAGAATAAAATAATTGGAACTATTTAGAATTATTTTAAAAAAACGTTAACGCACACAAATTCTCTTTATTGATAAAAAATTTTTTTGATATTGAAAGACTGATTTAGGACCCGGCAAATGGGAGTGATGGCGGCACACTGCTAATGGCGAAACGGGCCTTCCTGCCTGTCTCCCAGCTAGTCGGCTAGGCGTGGATGAAGAGGTGAAGAGAGACGAAGGCTGTGACATTGACACTGAGCACAATCGACACCAAACCAGCATGCCACAAGAGCAAGTGATAGTGTGGCAGTGTTAGTTAAATAATTTTGATTTGGCAGACTGTGAATTGGCTATGAACAGAGGCGGTTGTGCTACTAAGTGGATGGCGTGGGCCTACAGAAAAATGCTGACGCATAACAGGGAGGCCAGCAAAAATCTGCTATGCAGAGCAACACACAGAGTTGCCTCACCTGGAGAAGCTTGGGTATGACTGTGCAGAGGAGCCGAGACGTGGATGGTCAGTGGTGTGTGCTTCCTGGACAGACTAGGGAAGGGACGTGGATTGTTTGGCTGGGACGGCTTGGGCTGCTTGGACTACAACAATGCCTTGATCACTGGCTGAAAGAAGCTATGCTGGTGTCTGCTATTTGGCTCCAGAGAATGCCGCTTTGGATCTCCTGTGCAGTGGGGTGCTCTAGAGGGTACATCAAGCACCAGGAGGACTGTACCAGGGACAATGTTAAGAACGTGTACACCCCTACATTTCTTCAGGAGGCCAGTAAGAAGTTAGCAGGGGGGTTCAATACCTGCTGCTCTGAAAGTGGTAAGGACAGTGTGCGAACCAAAGAATCCCTTACGGATCCCAGATTACCAAAAAAACATTTAAGTTTCACTAAGGGGGACAATCCATTCCTCATGCAGAAATCTATTCCAGACTACACCATTCTAAACACTTTGCAAAAGGGGACTGATCATGGTATTAAGGGCTATTTTAGCTTGGACACTGGTCCGGACACCGACTGGTCTACTCTTGACAACCCCGTGGACAGCCTCTAAACAATTAAGGATTCACCACTAAAGCAATCAAACTGCTAAAGACAGGGTGGATAATTGCAGGGGTAATGGCTTGGAAGCATCAGATGCCTGAGCCCCAAATAGTGGTAATGTAAGGCATGCCAAAGCCTTAGGGGAGCCACCATGCCGGGAGGTGATACCTACTGTGAGTGTGATGAAAGCCAGGCATTTTGAAGTTGAGGGAGAGGGGTTGAGTACTGGTAAGAAGCAGGCACCTGTGGGCTCCTAACTGAAGCTTTACGAAACTTCAGAAGCTCCTGAGGCCTTCTTTTCTCTCTCAGAGGCAAGTAGTCGACCAGAGGCTGAAGAGCAGAATATGGAGCGGATGGATGGGGTTCAAGGCTCACAGAGTGAAGGGCCACCTTTGTCAGATATTGCCACTAGTCAACTTGAAATAACACTCCAGAGAGATATGCCTGGACATACTGCTGGGCCTAGTGCATCCAGGGTTGCTGCTCCATTCTCAACTAAACAGGTGGAGGAGTTGCTGTCGTAGGTTTTTGAAGCTGGCACCTTAGACCCAGACTGGTCTGGGGAAGAGGAAGAGCAACTATAGGACCCCGAAGGAGTAGAGCTGATCCCGACAAGCGAACACCACCAGAAGCTACCGAAAACAGTGCTAAAAACTTAAAAAGCAGGGGTGAAGCATTTAGACAGTAAGAGGGTAGTGGCAGGCCCGGGCGCACAGGCACAATCTGCTGCTCTGTCTACCATCTCTGTTAGAGGTTTCTCCATTTTTCTAGACCCTCAGAGACTAGAATCTCAAGGATAATCTCTCCTCAAAAACAGATTACTTGAAGACGCAAGTGGTGCTCCACAAGCTGTCAAGAGATGTGGATATCCTGCAGAACCGGTTAACAGCAGTTGAAGAGAAATAGAGCTGCTTGGCAGTGCAAACCCAGGATAATCGAGCTCAGATGGAACTTCAGTGTTCTAAACTTGTCCAGCTGACATCTTGAATCGAGGACATGGAAAATCGTCTCCACTGGAATGATTTACAGATCCAAGGGGTGCCAGAAGGAAAGGAAGGAGATGACATTTGATTGTTTGTTGTCTCACTGTTTCAAGCTGCATTCCTTCAGTTTGATGACTGGTATCCAGATGGTGCTATTCAGAGGGTGCACAGATTACTGTTTCACAAAACTGGCAGTGGGAGGACAAGGTTCAGAATATCCATAGGTTATCCTGATTTAAGTAGGCAATTTCATTTTACGCCGACGTATTCACCCTAGAGCACCAGTCAGGGCGCTTGGCATCAAATTCTTTGTAAAGCCTGACTTTTGTACAGAAAAGGTGACCCGTATGCAAGTTTCTTCTGGACTTACAGAGGTTAGGGGCAACATTTTCTAAGCTTGAACCTGCTACACTAAAAATCAGCTACCAGGGCTGGAACCATTTGTGCAATGATGCGGCTCACGCTAAGTGCTTCAAGGACTACCCCATTAGGAAATGATGGCATGACCAGTAAAGAGTCAGTGTGAAGACAAGCAGGACCTCTTGACAGCTGCTGAAAAGGATGGTAGGGGGCCCTATCACACCAACAGTAGATGCTACTGGGTGTAGAGGGGGGCTAGGCTCAAAGATCAGCCGAAGTGTGCCTGTTTAGGTGTGGAGGGAGGTTGTCGGGAAAATCCTAGTTTGTTTCTCTTGGAAACCCAGGATAGGTAAGGGGTCTGGCAGGGGGCTGAGAAGGGGGGGATGGTAGTTTGGTTTGTTTGGTAGAAGTCGGTGACGGGTTTGCTGTTTTTTTCTTTTTTGGTGCTGGGTTGGTGTGGACCAAAAACAAAAGATAAGAAAGTATCAAACAGGAGTGATGTGTGTGGTGTCATACAGAATATGGGGTCTATAGTGCGTGACAATGGCCCATGGTAGCAATCGCCAGGCTCTGCATTTACCTAGCTGGAATATCAATGGCCTAAAAACAACTGTTAAGTCCCAGCATGTGGACGAAGCACTCCTTCTTAAACCTCACCTGCTCTGCTTCCAAGAGACTCATCTATCTGCTACAGTCTCTAAACATTTGAATATTTAGAGGTATAATACCCTGACAGCTTCAGATGTGGAAGGCTCTGGGGGAGATGTGGGGTTATTAGCCAGGGATCAAGGCTGGAAGGTCTATAGGTCTAAAGTTGATCAATTCAGCAGATGGATCATTGCTGACATAGCAAATGATAATGTCTGATTTACTTTGTGCAGGGTGTATGAATCCAATAGGGATGATCCGTTGCTTTTAACTTTCTACTAGTTGAATTGTTCCAGTGGCACCCCCTTCCTTGGTCAATTGTGGTGACTTTAATCTGTCATTGGTTCCACAAACTGATACTACCTCAGGATCAATTGCCTTGGTACGCATCAAAATAATCTCAAGCAGTCTAGAGAGGGAGATATTCAATATCACCCTCTTATGGATGTGTAGCATCTGCCACAGTACGGCACAGGTTTTACATTTTACTCTGCACCACATAAAGCCCTTTCTAGGGTTGATATGATCTTTGTAAGCTGCACCGTTGACCTGTTGCGGTCAATCAAGGTAAACCCACACATTATTTCTGATCACAATGTATTTATGTCATTAAGCTCCGACGATGGTACTGCTTCTTATCAAGATGGATGTTCAACCGTAAATTGCTGTTTCATAAGCGATATTTGAACTACATGCTGTCGTCATCGGATGATTATTTTTCATATAACCAAAACTCAGCCTCTCTGGCCATTGTGTGGGATACCATGAAGGCAGTCATCTGTGTTCAGACTCTTAGTTATACCATCCAGTGTAATAAAAAGTATAACTACAAGGGGGAGCAGGCCTGTGCAGCTCTTTTAACTCTGAAATTTAAATATTTTAACAAAAAACTGGTTGGAGGCTTCCCTCAGGAAGCCGAAAGAATATGGGAGTAAATAACTATCACCCGCAATAGTCTTCAGAGAAAAGTTTGGGATACAGTCTTTGAGAGATGGCGCAAAAACAGGCTCTTTCTTTTGAAAACAATGAAGAGATTAGAAGGCTTCTTTCTTTTCCAAACAAGGATAGACAATCAAAGAACGTAACTGCTGTCATTCTGGACTTTCAGGTCAGGTGTGCAGTGGCTCAACCGCTATTCTGTTTTTCATGAGTTCTCTGCAGCACTTTATCATGAAGAGAGCCCCATCCCTCATTATTAGCTATAGCGGAGTAAATGGAAGAGATAAACCTACCATACTTATTGCATATTCAAACCCAGATGTGAGAGGCCACAATTACGCATCTAGAAATTACAAAAGCACTGACTGAGTTAGCCTCAGGGAAAGCATCACAAACAGACTCTATTCTTCTTGAGTTTTACAAAACATTTGCCGACATTCTGGTCCCAAGAGTTGAACAACTAGTTAATTCTCAAACCTTCTTACAATCGGTACCTGTATGCTGAGGGAAACATATCTAGATTTTTTTAAACATGGGTAAAGACCCACTTAATTGCAGGTTGTACTGCCCAATTTCTTTACTGAACACAGACACTAGATTGTATACTTGTGTCCCGGCCAATCGGCTTTCTGCGGTCATAACTAACCTAGTGGACAAT
The DNA here is from genome assembly GCF_031143425.1 of Pleurodeles waltl. Classification (NCBI taxonomy): domain Eukaryota; kingdom Metazoa; phylum Chordata; class Amphibia; order Caudata; family Salamandridae; genus Pleurodeles; species Pleurodeles waltl. Next base: position 267,807,318 of record NC_090444.1, on the reverse strand, counting down.
CAGCAGCATGGTTTCATTCCAGGGGATACCACGGCCCATGTTAATACAGCCATCTCAGTTTTGGATGTTGCTGAAACACGTGGCGAACCTGTGGGCCTGATCCTACTCGATGCCGAAAAGGCATTCAATAGGGTAGCTTGGGCCTTTCTCTTGGAGGTTTTGACAAAACTGAGGCTCGGACAAAAGTTCATAGGTGCAATTAAGGCCCTTTACACGTCTCTATCTGCTAGTATTGTTAGCAAGGGGCAACTATCAGAGAGCACTGTACTTCATCGGGATACTCGGTAGGGCTGCCCTCTGTCCCATTATTGATTGCATTACACTTGGAGCCCCTTATCTAGAGACTTAAGCTTCTGGATGCTATACCTCTATTGCATCTGAATCAGCTTATTGTTACGGTAATAGCCTATGAGGATGACATTGTCCTCTTTTCGTCATCCGCTGCACAGGCTCTAGTCAGTATTAAGGCTGAGGCTGCTGACTTTGCCACAGTCTCCAGTTATAAATGGACTAGAGGCAAAACCCAAATTATACCTAGCGTGGCTTTAGCCCATACTGAACCCTGCAATGCTGAGGAGGCCACTTACGTAGAGGACTGCGTTTCTCCATGGACAGAGTGGGTGATTGAGCGCAATTATATGGGAATATACTATGAATTTATGACAGTTTCATAAATGGGATAAACTTGGAAATTGGTTAAACTCTATTTAACCTTCCAGTAAGGTCATAGAATATAGAGCAGGAAATGTACCAATAGCAGGGAAGTTAAAAGTTACCTGTGGACTGCAGCCTGTGTTCTGCCATTATGTATTATGCCATTCACTTGGCTGACCAGGAAAACCTGGTTTCAGGACTGCATTTGAAGCCTGAGTGTTGCTGTTTAAAAAACTGCAGGTGGACATGCCAAAATAAGTCATTTCAACAGGACGAAAATCCTACATCGAATACAAAATAAATCACCCTCAAGTATGCATTGCTAAATAGAAACAGGTTGTCTAGCAGGTAAAGTGGAACATGTAGAGATTAAAGGTTGACCTGTTCCTCCAGTGACTAGCCTCCAAAAGCCAACTTCACTGAATTGGTGATGTGGCCTTTCCTTTTTCTTTAAGAACATTTCATCTAAATGCTGTTTTTGTAACTTTGGCATAGAAAACATTAGAGTTTATTCAACCACTGTTCTTGATATTTTTTTAGAATCCAGTCTAATGGTAAAATTGTATTTCTGATAGACATACAGAAAAAGAAACTTTTAGAAAGTTATACTTTTCATGCCTTAAGCTTCAGTGGGCTAATTAGCATTAGCCTGCCTGGGCTGCACTCTCTGAGCAGGAGTGAAATTCGTTCTCGAGCAGGAACAATAGCTTAGGCTTTTGGCAGGACAGACTGGTTGTGAGGTCTTCGGCGGAAACATGTGAGTCAGACCTTGGCTAAAATGCATTGCGACAGGTGATTTAAATACAAATGTTTGATAACTTTGGCCCCATCTGTTATGAATTTCCTTAAACCTCTAGGCAGGAGAGGTAGTGGTGGGAATGCAAACAGGAGACTAGTGTCCCATTGCAGTCATACCACATCTCCTAGTGATTTACCTGAAGGAAACTCCAGAGCACAGTTGAGCTAACACCACATGTTCTAGTTAGATGTAAACATATAATCAGGACATACACCACTGGTCAAACATAAACCCTTGCCACCTCTGGGTGGAGATGCCACCTGTGATCTGCCAGCTGACGTCTGCTCTGGCATTCAGAGAACCTATCAGATGGTTGGCTACCAGAAAGATGTTCTGCTGGTTCAGCCACTTCCATAGGCATGTGGGCTCCTGCCACAAGACCCAGGAACCAAGTTCACTCTGCTTGTTGCAGGCAGTTGTGTTGTCAGTGAAGGTCTACACCAGCGTCCAGGGTAGGACAGAAAGCCTGAAGCTCCAAAGGTTTGCTGTGGAGCTGGCTCGCTGCTAGAGACCAGATGCCTCTGATATCTAGCTCCCCTATGTGACCACTACACCAAAGCAGCGACACACCTGTCACAACTGTGAAATCTGGGTGGGGAAGGGAACGTGGCCCACCACAGGACACATTCAAATTTGTCTGCAACCACAGAAGATTTTAAGCTAGTGGAGAAGTGGGGCACAATGGTTATAGCGGTAGACCCTGATGCAGAGATCTGGCCCAGGACCAGGGTTCAATTTTCGCCTCGGCCGATCTTGGGCTCAATTCTCTTGGACCAGCTAATTCTCTTGCCTCGGTGCCTAATCTAATTAATGGGTCACACTCTGTAACTCTGGGCAATAGCTTGCTTAATCTCCACAACGGCCCTGATAGCGCTTGGATGCCTGGCTTCACCCTGGGGGTTGCCCAGGAGTGGGTGCCTCACAGGGAAAAGCCAGGAGGGGTTCCACAGCGGTATGCGTACAGCACCTTGAGACCCTAACAGGTGAGTAGTGCGCTATACAAGTGCAAAGTTTACGTTTACGTTTCTGCTGCAAGATGTGAAAGGAATAGAGGGGCAGCCCTGATGCTGGGCCGACTGAAACCTTAAGATCCATTACAGGATGCGTATATGTCATCTATCATTCTGTCCTACAATGATGCACAAGGTCAGGAGTCCAACAGCTATCAGAGCCAACCTCAGTGAAACCCAGGATTGAGCCTGAAACAATGGGATTGTATCCTGAATATCCCAGAATTACTTTGGTGGTATACAGGTCTTTAACACCACTATGTCCAGGGCAGTCTCATTCAAGGGAATAGTATGTGTGGGGCACAGATTGGACATCAGCTCTTTTATGGCAATCCCCAAGTTCAGCCATTGTCCAGAAGAGGACTACGACTAACTGGGGCAAGTCTGCCTTGAGCAGTCAGTCGTCGAGGTACAGAAACACAGTGTGCAGTAACTACCGCCATTACTTTCGCAAACACCCACAGGGCTGAAGTAAGGCCAAAGGGAAGCACAGCTAACTATATGAAACACAGTGGGCATCTTGGATTTGTTTTCTGCTGAAAGGAATTCAGTGGACGGATATTAAAGATATGAAGTATCCACCTTTCTTTGGCACAGATATGTAGCATGAGCATCACTACTTCCTTTTTTGCAAATCATGAACATATTCAATGGCACCTTTGGCCAGCAAAAAGGTGGCTTCTTTCAGCAAGATTAGGGAATGGTCCTGACGGTAATCCAGTTGCAGTGGAAAATAAGGGTTGGGTAGGAGGGGAATGAAAGGCAGAGTGTAGCCCCTTCAAATGATTTGTGACACCCATTTGTCTGATTTGATGGCTCACCAAATGGGGAGGAAATGTAGTAGTTTGCCACCTACTAGCCGAGTACAGGCCAGACCAGTGAGGGCAAGTTAAAGTGACTTGACAGCAGCTACTGCAGAAGAGGAACTGGTAGAAGGGAAATGTTCCTACTGGTACAAATGGTCTTGATCACTATCACTTCTGCCCTGTAAGGACTGGACATGCTGTTGATGCACAGGTTAGGAAGGCTGGTGTTGGTTGGAGGATAGGCCCCTGGACTAACCCTTATCTGCACTGTTGATGAAACTGCTTGGAGGGAGAGAGGAGTCCCATGTATCGCTTCACTGTCCTTAAATTGTTTAGGGAGAAGGATGATTTGGGGCTCAAACAATCTAGAGCCATAAAAGGGCATGTCCCTAAGGGATGACAACACAGCCCCTGAAAATCATCTAGATAATTACATTTAGGTGTACCTTCTAAGCACTGGTGCTAATACCTCATTAACAGTTTGAACCAGCGTGTCCCTGAGATATTCCAGGGCGGCTGTCAACATTTTGCTGGCCACGTTCCATAAAGCATGGGTGTACTGATTAAGAAGACACCGATTAAGAAGACACACTTTGTTCAAGGATCTTAAGGGTAAAGTGGTGAAAAACAATAATCTCTATCCAAATGCACTTCAACTATCTATCCAGAGGATTTGTTGGAAAGGCATTAGGAGTGACTTTACTCACTGATGACTGTATCACCAGGCTTTCAAGCATAGGGTGTCTTCTCTAAAGAAAAATCAGGATCAAGGGGGCAGGTCTGTGTCACCTGCCAATGGGTTGACTGACCTTAGGATCCCAAGGAAGACTTTGACCAAATGGCAAATAAAGGTGCCCATAAGAGCCTCAAGAATAAGAATAATGTCTCAGAAGACTTTGGACCTGCTTGAAGGATCTCCGTTAACAGGACTGCCTTGTACTCAGTAGCAGGCAACTTTAAATCAGGCACTTCTGCACTTTGTGCTTTTGGCACATCTTTGACTACAACTTAAAAGAAGACTTCTAGTAGAAAGAGGACTTTGCATGAGTTCCATTCCTTGATAGTGTCTTTAACTGCTCCACGACTAGAAACAGAATCTATTTTTTAACCACAACCTATTCTTATATTCAGCATCTACAGCTTCACCACCCACTCCCAGACTGCCACTGGGTGCCTGAGGGTGCATTCATCACATAACTTTGAGTCATGAGCCCAAGCACAAAAGGCACACACTGCGCGGGTCCATGACTGACATCTGCTTTCTGCAGTCAGGGAATGGCTTAAATTCTGTAGTTTTCTGGGAAGACATTATCCCAGACACGCTGCCCCAGAGTAGTTAGGTCTCACCTAAAACAGGGCATGTGCTGTCTGATGGAGGCATGTTGTTAGCTTAGAGTGGGCTTAGAGCCCTCCTGTTGCTTAACATTGTTTGGTTTTTATTGTCACTCTCGTTTGTTTGCTTCTTATTTGCCAGCTTCCATGGGCTTTTTCTTCCACTACTAGTGTTTATCCCTCCCCTGAAGCATGGATCCATTACTGTCCTTCCACTACTCTGTTTTCAGGTGGTACATTTTTTGTTTGGGCAAGCTCTCTCATCATGTATTTCATGTTGCACTTTCTTGCCCCCGTGTTTCTACCCTTGCCCTCCCTAGGTCAATTGCCATTCATGCTTTGTTGCCACCTGGCCACCTTCTGTTGCATTTTTTGCTTCCCAAACCCCCACATTGTCTGTGTGCTACCACATCCCCTCCTGCCCATCCTCCATTGTCAGTTTGCTTCTCAATCAACATACACCCTCCATTCTTCATGTGCTTCCCCTTCTACCCTCTGTTGTCCTTGTGCTTCCCCATCCCCTGCCCACCATAATCTGTGTGCTTCGCCATTGCTATCTCTCACATAAAGTCAATTGGTCTCATAGGCGAGACCTGTTTGCTTCACTAATGCTTGTTTTTTTTAGGTTGTCATAAAACAAACAAAATTTGCAGCAGAGCTTTTCTTCTGTATTGGAGGGCATGAAAACAAAGGAAACGGCATCTGCAGGATGCAATTGAGTTTGTATGTGGTTCTCTTTCAGGATGGTACATAGTCACTGCGAAGCCACATGGCAGAACATTTCTGCACACGGCAGCACTTTTGAGAAAATGTTCTATATAAAGTCTGATGCCTGTGGATGTTCTTAAGGAGCGGAATCTGTGGTTAGAAGTATCCACCAGAAAATCTAATACCAAGACCTTTGTGTATGTGTGGCATTCTTGCTTGGAATTTAGTAAGGCCTTTGATGTCGGTCTACAAAGAAGACATGCAAAGAGGGTGAATAGGCTTGGATTACACTGACTGAAAGACAAGAAACCCTGTTCTTACAGGGAGCTCAGTCTGAGTTAAAATAAATAAAAAAAAAAAGCAATAGGTGGAGTGCCACAAATCCAATTTCAGACAAGTGCTATTCAATTAATTTGTGACACTGCGGAGGAGCTGTAGTGTAGGCATGCTTATTAGCTAATGATATAAAAATCTCATGACAGTGAAAAAAAAAAGATAGCATTATAGAGGAAGTGGCAGGCAGAAACTGATGTCTATCTTAGCCCACACCAATTTCTTACATGAGAGAGCTGGGTATCACCTAGTGGATAAGGGAAGTGGTGAGTGAAATGCTATACAGAACAACCTATCATTATTACCTTACTGGCAAGGCCTCTTGATGAACATAGCAGTGATAGGGATAACGGTGAAAGAAAGATGATTAATAGGTGGCCTGTTAACTATACAGTACACTTTTAAGAAGGACACAGTCAAATGAGGGCTTGAATAAGTAAATTGTTAGCGATCTGTGCATGTGTGTGTTAAATGTGCACACCTGCTTAGTCGGTGTATATCACTGAATGAGTTCTAATCACCTCAAGCGAAATGGTTCCAAAACAGAGGTTTGACCCTCAAAACCTGTAGCATCCATAAAGTCTAGTTTCTGGCCTCAAATCCTAGGTTCTCCTCCATCACCGATTGCGGTCATAACAATCTAGGTGTCAAAATAGATGCTCTGCCAAGTCTAAAAGATCAAGTGGTGGCTGTGGTCATGTCTAGACTGTTCCAATTATAATGCCTCAAACAAGTTTTTTACCTGTTTACTCCATCCCCCCCAAAATTACAATTATTAATGCCTTTATTTATTAACCTTTGGATTGTTGTAATCCATTCATTTGGGACTACCAGTGACATTTATCAAGAAATAGCATGGAGTCAAAGGTTTGTAGTTAGGCTAGCCAGCGTTGTCCAGTGCAGTTTTCATATCCAGTTTAGGTCTGATTGCACCAACTATCAGTAAAAGAGAGATTTATGTTTAAGTCTCCTTGCCAGGTTCATAAGGTGATTTATCACCTAGTAGCTCTCCCCACAGGTCCTGTTTCACACTGCATTTTCCTACCCATACTTTGAGATCAGCTTTTCATCAGAATCTAATGATCCCCAAGTTTCGGCGAAAGTCAATAGGCAGATAGGCTTCTTCGATCATAGCTGTTGAAAACTGGAACTTACTTCCATACTTACTCATGAACAAATACTAACTCCTGAGATTGAGGAAAAGACTTAGGACCTGGTTCTTTCCCTGTGTTTACTCTGTCAACTGGCAACTCTGAGCATGAAGATGTTTATGACTTGTTTTATTGCCAAGATACCACAGTGGGGTGATTTGATGTGCACTATAAAAACACAAAGATAAAAAGACAGGAGCAGGAATGACACTAGTGTACTGCTAGAGACACTAGAGGGGACAGCATGGAAGCTCATGGTAGACTCTGCTCAGACTTCTGGGCTTTGGACAGTTCCATAGTTGTGATTTCCTAATGTAAATTCCATCTGCTAAAATTCGTTTTTGGTGATAACCAGATGTTGAAAATACTCTCAAGCGCCCCACATCAAGCTGGGGGGGGGGAGGGTGGAACAAGTTCATACGTTGGGGTACTGTCGAATGTTATGCATTAGGCAGAGAAGAATACTGGGGTTTACGTAAACAGCCTATTGCACTAGTTTTGGATGATCTGCTAGAGACCTTTAGGTCCCACAAGCACAATGAATGATAGTTAACAGCTACACAGCAATATTAAGGCCACCACACCTATGGCAACTAACCTTTAGTGAAGGCATTGCTTCAACACTGTACTACACCTGTTCTTGGTCCTTCAGTTGATTTATAGGGTCCCACTTACTATAATATGGTTTTATATAGAAGTAGATCGCTGATGGCAGGTTGGGGATAGAGAGTGGGTACAAGCAGAAATATTGTCTGGAGTATATCCATTATGTTGTGGATTACACATGAGTGTTGGTAGCAGATGCTCACTACCTACAATTACGTATGTTAGGAATACACTGTACCGGCATATCTGAACTGTATGTGATTTCTTTGTTTAAGAAAATGCAATACAATCTATATATATTTTTTTATGTTTTTAGTGTAATAAAGATAATTGTCGTATTATGGGCAACCTACCCTGAAACCGATATGGCTGTAGTCAGAAGCAGAAGCAAAGATCTGTACTCCATTAGACAGTCTAGCAAGGGAAACGAATGTCTGAGATGCCTGCATTCACAAAGTCTTCAAAGAACCACGCATCACTGGGGTGAACCGTTAGGATGCTTTAGCATCACCCCATCCAGTGGAACAGGCCATCGTGGGGAGGATCCCGGAGGACAATGCCTCTGACCCTATGACAGAGTGGTCTCTTCGGTAGCAAGACAGGTATCTCTATTAGCAAACCCTGCAGCAGGGTCGCATGGGGGGGCACTTTGCTTACCTCCCTAGGCTCTTTCTTCGAAGGTTATGTCTGCACATTGCAGACTTGCAGAGACAAGTCGACAACATTGCTAGAACATGTGGTGGGGTAGGAAAGAAGCCTACGGCAGGAGAGGAAATCGTTGGTAATCAAAGAGCCCTTCAATGCAGCACCAGGTAAAGTAAGTGACAGGTCGTAGTGGTGAGGGGGATTGGTAGGCAGGACACTTTACTATCCAGGTCTGAAAAGCTGGCATCTCATGTCCCGCCAGAGGTTAAAGAAAAAATACAGAAGGGTGTTTTTGTGGTTAGTTTCTCATTTATTCCGGCTAAAAGAAGGGACTGTGGGTCAAAAAAATAGGATGGGAAGGATACCTCCTCAAGGGAAAAGAAACCAAAGGTCAAGGAGTCGACTAATAACTGATTACTTGGTTTCAATGTTTGAATGACTTTCATGTTGGAAAAAAATCTGAGGTAGCAAGTGCCTTGATATTTTATGTAAACAAGATACTTAAAGCGCATCATGTCTATAAGAGTATAGCCTAGCTGGATTATGATCTGAACTTTAAGTAGGCATGGGGGGAGGACCCTGACACTGGTTGGAACCAGACAGAAGTCAATGTGTGGCTAAAAAGTGTTAACAATAAAACCACAACTAAGCAGCCTTTTTGTCACCAACAGGCCTAAAGTGACAAGAAGGGATCCTGCTGGGCATGTAACAGAAAGTTGTACACTCGTCCTGCAGGGTCCTGTAAAGTCAAACATGTCTGTTCCTTCTGGACACCCCTCACATCCAGATTTTAAATGCATTAAGAAATCCAAAGAGAGAAGTAAGGATAACCCGAAGTCATCAGGCCAGTAATCCTTTACCCACACTGGTTCAGATTAACCCGTTGCTCCCCTGGGTCAATTTATACCCCAAAAACGAAGGTGGCTGTTTTTTGGATTTTCCACTGGCTTCCAAATTCCTGCTCAAGAAGTGCTTTCCATTCCACATTGTACAAATTTGTTGTTAACATGCACTCATCAAACGGTTCTAGGTTGCAGCTGGATAAGGAGTGCGCAAAGGGCATGACTGCTGGACATTCTGTCAAGCCCCCTTGAAAGGGTTTTGTTTGCTCCATGCTGGGCATGGTTCCAAAGAAAGAACCCGGTAGTTCACACTGATGCATAATCTCTCGCCACCTATAGGCTTTTCAGCTAATGATGTGATCGATCCTGATTTCTGCTCAGTGAAATATTCATCTGTTGACCTAGCCCTAGACAAAAAGTGAGACCATCCAATTGTATCTCTTTCATAGGTATTGAGATTGACAGTTGCAGGTGAGTACAGACCCCCTCCTGTTAAAGTACTGGCCTTTAGCCAGACTACTGACTCAACCTTTACTTTAAAAAAAGGTCACTCTACATTAGCTCCAAGTGTTAGTGGGCCAGATTAATTTTGCATTAAGAATGATCCCCATGGGTCATCCCTCTTCCAGTTCAATAGCCAGAGCTATAACAGGCCTCACTCATAGGACTCGGAAGGCGCCAGCAGGCCTTTTCCCCAACACAGGTCATACACCACCGACAAGACAATTAATTCGTTGGAAGAAGTATTTATTTAAATACTTTTGTTTAAGATCAAAATATCATTAATCAACATTAAAATCATGCAAAACATCTTATGCAAATTACTCTATTATTCCTTTTCACTGCACATCCTAAATCTACACAGATATATATATATTTTACATTTTTGTAACCATACAATTTTGACAGGATCCCTTCCTGTCCTGAACCTCCTTTGGACCACACAGGGACTGGTCGTCACCTGTATCCCTAGGGGGGCGGTACCCCTGCTTCCTCTGTTCCTTGCACCCATGCTCAGGGCTCCGCCCCCTCTCCAAACACCAATCAGCCAAGGGGTGTACCGGGGCGGCCCAGGGCATGAGCCCCGAGACCACCCCAGTAATCTGGGCTCCCTACCCCCAATCTGGTGTGTCCATCCGCAGGTTGAGTCCAGGACTTCAGGATCCTATCTCTGTTGTTATACCAGGGCCCCACCCTTGGGGTCTCCTCTGTTGCTTCAGGTTACTTTAGTCTCTCTTCTTCCGCCTAATATAAGGAGAGGGTGGGTGGGTCAAGATGATGCCCGAACGTCCGGGCCGCCGCACCAAGAAGAAGAAGGCCGAGCCTTCAGTGGGGGTGCTTTTAAGCCCCCCACTGGCTTGCGGCGGCCCAGACCGGTTCGGGCCGCACGTCGGCCCGACGTTCCTCCAAGCGGTATTTCCGCTCCCACGTCTCGCGAGGCGTGAGAGCGGAAGCCTCGGCCAGCCTGCGCACAACTAGTGCGAGGGTTTGGCCCCGGCGTCCCCGACCCCTAAGGGGTCGCGCTCCCCCCATGTTGGGGGGGGCGCTTTTCCATAAGCACCACCGTACAAGACTTCAGGCATAAGTGAAGGAGGACTTATGGTTATGGCGCAGCTTCCTGCAACAATTTATTGACTCAGTTGTTTGGCACACTCTCCCCATCTCCCAAAAAAAAACTCTGGATCTCTTCTCTGACTCTGCTCTGCTCACTTTGTAGGCTTTGGGGCCATACTGGGGGGGTGAATGGGGCAGTCCATGGCCTGCCTCTTGGCATGACAGTGGGCTTACAAGGAACATCGCTTCCTAGAACTATTCCCAATCATGGTCGCATTGTCCATATGGTCTGAGGTGTGAAAGAACAGAAGGGTTATATTCTAGTCTGACAACATAGCCGTAGTTGAAGCCATTAATAGAAAAGGGGCCTCCCACAGGCAGGTTTCAAGTCTGCTGAAGCACCTAGTTTCTCTTTACTTGAAAATCAATGTTGTGTTTAAGGCTAAACATGTGCCAGGAGTTCACAAAGATACTGCTGATGCTTTGTCACGCACTAAGTTAGGAGGCGGAGGTGATGATGGAATTCCTGGCATATCTGTGGAGGATTGGAACCCCGGCCTTACCATATTTAGTAGCAACTTCCCTTGCTAAGCACACACACAGGGGCCTATGAGAAGAGCTTCAGGGTGTATATGTTCTTTTTAAGAAAGCAGAATGTTCCTGATTTATTTTCGGGTGGTGGCATTTGTCTTTTACTCAAGGCTTTGAGGTTCAGGGCAGGCCTGTTTTGCATGCCAGGGCACAGTTGACAGCAATCAGCTTTTTTATTTTTTTACCAAACTAAGCAGTATAAGGGGGCAGCTGTTTCTTGGTAGGGAAGGCACTAGCAGGTTGGACAAGATTGGGGGGCACGGTTAAGGATAGTAGGAGACCACTCGACACACAGAAACTGGGTGCCATCTTGGAGAAACTCCATAGGGTATGCAGCTCTCCTTATGAAATAGCGTAATCTGTTGCTGTATTCTCTGTTGCGTCTATGGGGCCTTCAGGGTTGGCAAGTTAGTTTTCTCATCCAGAACAAATTATTTAGTGGGGTTACAGTAGATTGACTGGCATGGAATGGAGTGGGGAGGACTGGAGTGGAGGGAGGTGGACTGTGGTGTACTGCAGGATGATGTGTTACAGCGTAATTTCGGAAATTACACATAAGGAAGAAACAATGTTGCTTTGCAATGGTGATCTTCAAACTGTTTAATGCCCCACCACCACCCTGTTGGGGGATCATCACCCCCCCTTCCCCCTCAGACTTTTTCACAATTCTATTAAATTGGCAATGTTTATAAATGTCTAAACGTATTTAAACAATGCAGTTAAATTCTGTTAATGTTTTAAAAATGCAATCAAATATGTCATGCCAGACATACTATTCTGGTCCAGCATGCCTTACTAACCGTGTAAAAGTATTCACAGTGTGATTATTAGAAGTGCAGGTGGGGGTTTTGAAGAGTATGTGGAGTTCGTTCTCTTTTAACAAATACTCCCAGCTTGGATATAAACGACAAAAACATGTTAGCGATGTCCCATTACAGAGAGGGTTACTGCTGCTAATTTTTTCTACCTTAAAACAAAGCCCTTTTTATTAGCATAATGCTTCTTTTGGCCAGAGCCTGCCCCTCTATCCCCCTCTCCCAAACCCCCCCCCCCACCCTGCCCCAGGATCCCTTGAGGCCTAGGGGCCCACTCTCGAGTTTGGAGACCCCTGGTTTGCAATATTTAGAAAAAGATAATCGTCATCTTTTGAGAACAGCGCCCACCAGGAAAGCCAAAACATGAGTGCAAAGTGAGAAAAGAAGACTTGGCAAAATAAAATAAAAGAGTTAACTATAGAAAATAAAACTTTGGAATTTTGTATGTCCTGCTGAGCACGTTTTTGTCAGTCACATGCCTTCTGTTTGCAGGGCCCGAGAAGTTAAAAAGAAGTACACCAATCACATCAGAAGCAGCGGACGGGCACTGATTAAGTTGAATCAATCAGTGCTCAGTCCATGCTCTACAGAGAGGAACGGAAATAATGCTTGGCCTGCAGTGCCGAAGTATGAGGCTTTAAAGAAGAGTGCCACACATGCCCACAATTGGTAAGCAATGGGCAGGCTCCAAGCTCTTTTTAGTTAACAAAAGAGTCTCACAAGCGAGAGGCATGCATGCTCTGGCATGATCAACCCTAAAAAGGCTACAAAAATATGGCAGTATATTCAAGTGCAATTATTATAGATTTTAGCATTGTTTGAACCAACTGTGTAGCGAATGGCACTAAAGACATCTTAAACAAAATAAAATTCACTAACCCCATTCACTTACATCAATGTAGGGCTTACATTGTACGCAGAACATGAAATGTACATTTAAGGCACAGATAGCCATCTTTGTCAAAACGCTTTTAGTGCACACAATGTAAATTAATGGAGTAAATTCAGTCTATGATACCATGTAGCCTATTTGGACTGCATTAATATATAAATCGGTCATGCTTAAAAGTTGCTCAGTTACCGTGAAAGATATGCAATTCACTTTAACATGGTTAATTTCAATTTGTAATAATTATACAAAGCAAGGTGCACAGTGAAACAAATATAGCAAAGGATTTATCAAAAATATCAGGATCTACAAAGGCAATTAGGTTCGTTTTTGTGTTCAGGTAAATTATGGCGCTTTTCTTTACACCATTTGCAGCCAGTTACACAGTTGGAATGTTTGTTCAGCAACACGGAGGTGTCAGAAAAGGAACTGCAAAGCAGGAATCAGATTGCAAGTTGTTTGTTTGTTTTGGTTGTCGCTTTTCTAGTCAGATAAAATGAAACCTTGAGAAGGCCGAGCCTCATCAGCGGACAAACAATGACTATCAATTTAGCTAATGGCCCCCCTTCAGAGCAGGAACAGATGACAACAATTGTACTACAGACTAAACCAAAAACTACTTGTTTTGGCTGCTAGGTGTTAATGCAAATGTGTTCTGTGGCTCATTCAGCCGCAGGGCGGCCATCTTTTGCTTTAATTAATTGTAATTGCTTACAAGCTCGCTCCGCCTAGGCCCCTGAGGTGTTTTTGTTTATTGCTTACTCTTCTCAATGGTGATTCGATTCAAGGCTCAAAACGCTAGATAAATAAGAGGCTTTATCAGGAGTCGGGTTTACTCGGAGACTATTCCCTTCAAGGGAGCTATGGAGTTACACAGTTAAAGCAAATGACTGGTGATGTAAACTCATTGGGTGGCAAAGGCGGCACGTTTGCAGAGGAAAGCTAATAAACAGGGTGCAATTACACGAGATTAGGAAAGGCTGGGCAATCCTTTATTTAAAAAAAAAAAAAAAAACAGCTAGTACATTTCTGCAACTGTTGGAGAAAACAAAGATTGCATGCCCTCCTGAATTCATGAGACCAAATCCTTTGTGCCTAATACCAGTCCAGCCAAGAATGTTATTAAAAATCAAACACAGAAATAGATTTAAGAAAGCAAGCCAATATTTGTAAGGACCTCACCTCTTAAAGTCAACTTAACCATAACATGTTTTAATATTTACAAACTACTTGTAACTGGGGAAGTGGGCTCAGAGCATTGGGTGTTGTCATCAGACAATACCTGCATGTACATGAATGGTCTTTTTTCGGTGAGGCAGTTGAAAAATAGCTTATCCCTTGCCTAGGAAAACTAGCCATACTTGTTAGCATTTATTAAGGACCCACAGTTTGAGCACACTACTCCACTTTTATTTATATTTATATCGTCTTAGGCCCCGAATGTCCCCAGTTTGGCCCCAACCCCAGCACAACTCAGAGGAGACACAAAGGAGGCACACTGTGATTTTGAGCGGAACAGTTTATTACGAAATGAGCAAAGCACTCCAAATGCTGGTACAAGATTATGACAGAGCGCTGCCTGAATTGGGGAAGCATGGTGTTTAGGACCAGGGGCCACTGCGGCCCAGATCCTGTACACTCTTACTGGCCAATTGACTTCCGCCCTCTCGCCTCGCGAGGCAGGGGAGACGGAAGAGTGGGAATTCTGGGGGTCGCGCGGAGGTGCATCACTTCCGGCCGGTGCCGCATCCCTGGCGGGGTATGTAAGTACCCCCCTCTCCCTGAGTAGGCCTCAGCCTTTCTTGTGGATGTGTGCTTTGTTGCTGCCTTCCAGAACCTTCAGACCTTCGTCGGACTCCGTGCGGGGAAACTTCAAATGTGTGGGCTTTCTGGCGGCGCCCACGCAGGTCCTAGGGCCCGCCGTTTGTGTAGTGCCATCTGAGCCCGAGTTCATGAACCCCAGTCTTTCCTCTGAAAGCCACGCTTAGATTCTGGTGGGACCCTCGTAGTTCATCGGGGCCCGTTGTTCTTATCTCTGTGCCCAAGTCGCCACGCTCACTCAGCCGCCTGCATGTAACACTGCGAGCCTGAGTTGAGCCACCCCAACCCCCACCCTTCTTTTAGTTCTGTCCCTCACAGACCTACTGGTGCGAGGATTAATTTTTAACTCCTGATTATTGACCACTTGTCGCTAGCCTGCCTTCCTTGACCTGATGGGGCAGCGCAGGTCATTTAGCGAAATCGCGACCGTCGTTGGCCCCGGCCCGGGCCCAGGAACGCACACTAGGAATTGGGTAAGTGTGGGAATTTGAGGGGTGGGGCGGTCTTAAAGTGCTAAGTGTTCCTGCAGGGTTTGGTATACTATTTAGCTGCTTTAGCTGTTTTTGGGCTTGGTCAAGTGGTTAGTTGTTTCATGGTCTAGTGCCTTTGGTGCCAAAGCCCTTAAAGTACATTTAACAAACATTGCTTGGGTCCAGGGTTCAAACATCACCTGGAGATAAACCTTCTCAAAAAACATTTACAAAAATCGTTTTTGAAGTTGTTTGTCTGTTAATTGTTTATTAGAATATGTCTCTCATCTTAGACTGGTCATGGCTTCAGGTCGAGGTAGGGTGGGGAAGAGAAAGGGTAAGGATCCCGAATCGTCACACTAATTGAGGCTAGTCCTGGCACAGTTAGGGGATGGTGGGGTGGAGTGTGCAGTTTCAGAATCAGACAGGGAGGAGGTTGAGGAGACTCAGAACCATCCCAGGCGCTCCCATGCCCCCCGCTCCGTCTTCCCCTCCGTCAAACGCAGGGCTAAGAAAAAGGCCCCAGCTACCTCAGTGGGAAAGGCCCAGGGCTCAACGCAGCAGCCCACTGTAGTTCCCTCTGAAGCGCTGCCACCTGTGGCGGCACCCGTGGTGGGGCCGGCGCCATCTCTGTCATCAGGACTTAGGGAGGGGACTTCATCTCATTTCACCAGTAATCCCTCTCCAGGTAATCCCACTTTAGCAGCATCTCAGTCAGAGGTCAGGGTTGCACCGACAGCAGATGCCTTGGGTCTCACAACGATATTGGGGGATATCCGGCAGGCGAAAGCAGCTTTGTTAGCGAACACTCCTGGGGTTGGCTCTGGGTCGCTTCCTTCTCCTCAGCCAGGGCTCGCCATGCCCCCAGTTCAACTGCCCCATCCAGCTCAGGGTCAGACATTAGCTGGGATCAGAGCAGTTCATCTCTGTGCTGCAGTGGATTTTAACTATGCGCACAGGCCATAAAGACATCGTTCATTACCTTGACAATTTCCTGGTCTTGGGTCCTCCCAGTTCAGGGAGGTGCCAGTGGGCTTTACGAGCATTGACGACTATGTTTGAGGAATTTGGTGTTCCCATTGCCCCCGAAATAAACGCGGGTCCTGCGTCCTGTCTGACGTTTCTCGGCATCGAGATACATACAGTAACAGGCGAGTGTCGCCTTTCGCTAGAAAAGATAAGGCCATTTAGCCAATCTATTGACACAGTTTTAACAAAGAAAAAAGTTATATTGCATCAGCTTCAAGTTTTGGTGGACCAACTCAACTTGAGAATTATCCCCATGGCTCGCGATTTCTCGCCGTCCATTGCTAGGGCAATGTCTGGCCTGAAGGAGAAACACCACCACACAAGGCTTTCCTCTGAGGTAAAGGATGATCTACATTTCTGGACATCCTTTCTGGCACATTTTAATGGTGCGGTCTTATGGCTTACCCGCCCTGTATCCAGTGCGACTTTGGGTCTGTTTACCGATGCTGCTGGAAATGTAGGGTTTGGGGCTATATTGGGCCCGACTGATGCAGGGAGGATTGGCCAACTGAGTGGCATGCCCAGGGCATTACAAAGAACGTGGCCTTTTTGGAGTTGTTCCCTATTGTGGTGGAGGTTACAGTATGGGCCCAGGTTTTCAAAGACAGATCAGTAATCTTCTGGTCTGACAACATGGCAGTAGTCGAGGCAATAGGCAAGGAGCTTCTTGTAGGTTGGTCCTTAGGTTGTTAAAACATTTGGGCCCTCATTACAACCCTGGCGGTAAATGCCACCTACTGCTGTGCTGACAGCCGCCAAGATACCGTGAGCACGGCGGTATACCGCTACGGGTATTATGACCCACACAGAGAAATCCGCCACCATACAGACACCCACACAAGTCCGCCAGCCCAAATGTCAGTGATAAATTGGCGGTACCAAAACCCATACCGTTACGCCAACAGGAATACGCCAACAGTATCAGGACCCACGAATCACCGCATCGGTCTTTCAACCGCGGTAAACCATTGGCGGTACACACCGCTGCACTCAAAATACACACACATTTAGAAAACACCACCACATTGGACAATTCAAACTACACACACACCTGACACATACACACACCACACCAACACACTCAGACCACTATAAAACACACACCCACATTACCCACAACAATTTCAACAAAAATAAGATTGCCAACAGAGGGAGACACAAGCCAGGAGCACCCACTCAATCTGAGCCACAGAACACCATTACCCATACACCATCCACGCACCTCACAGCACACACAACACATCACCCCACACATCCTCACACATATCACTCACACCACATCTATGGCACCCCAAAGACACCCCAGGTTCTCAGAGGAGGAGCTAAGGGTCATGGTGGAGGAAATCATCCCAGTAGAGTCACAGCTATTCGGAACACAGGTGCAGCAGACATCCATTGCTAGGAAGATGGAGCTATGGCGGAGAATCGTGGACAGGGTCAATGCCGTGGGACAGCACCCCAGAACAAGGGATGACATCAGAAAGAGGTGAAACGACCTACGGGGGAAGGTGTGTTCCGTGGTTGCAAGACACCAGGTAGCTGTACAGAGGACTGGCGGTGGACCCCCATGCCCTCCCCCACAACTAACAACATGGGAGGAGCAAGTCTTGGCAATAATGCATCCTGAGGGCCTCGCAGGAGTAGCAGGAGGACAGGACTCTGGTAAGGCATACCTTTACTACTATATCCCCCACCCTACCTGCATGCCATCACAAACTCCTACCCCTACCCTCACCCCCATCACTCCAGCACCTCACATATACCCCACTATCACAACCCACCCATCCCAAAACCAAGCCCTGCATGTAACACCAATTCATGGACCCCCATCACAGACCTGCATGGACACCCACCACCACAGCATGCACACTAGTGACAATCACTTAGCCAAACCAAGCACAACTCACACAAGGCACAGCTGACAGGGCAATCACAACCATACAGGGAAACACACCCATGCACAAGATGGCACACGCAGATACAATAACACTGCATTTTCATCCCCACAGGACCCCTACTCCACGTCACCGGAGAGGGGTTGCCAGCAACATCTAGTGCCCCCCAAGAGGAGGCACACAGTGATGACAGCAGCTCTGCACACCTGGATCACGATGACCAACCTGACCCATCAGGGACCTCTGGACAGTTGGTTACCCTGCCACAGTCCCAACCCACCACAGACCCTCCCCCCTCAGGAAACACCAGCACAGCACCCACCCAGCGGGCCAATGCCACTGTCCCCAGGACACATCAATCAGCAGTGTGTCCACCACTACAGGGACCCTAGGCAACCCCACAAACGGAGGACGATCAGGGACCTGGGGTCAGTGGCAGGGGGCACACGGTTCAGGGGACAGAGGCACAGGACAACAGGGAAGCTGGGAGGACAGCTGTGCGACAGGGGGAGGACCGGCCCAGGGAACCGACTCTCCAGGAGGCACTCACCAATATCCTGGGAGCATACCACCATTCCCAGGAGACGATGGGCCAGATACTGTACAAGTTGCAGGAGACCCAGTGGCTGCAGGAGGGACAGTACCTGGGGATCAGGGAGGACCTAAAAACATCTACACCATCCTGGTCACAATTGCAGGGGTGCTGGCTGACATGGGCAACACCATGACAGAGGCAGTGGCACAACAACAGTCCCCTGACACTAGCCACACCGAAGAACAGCCCTCCACCTCCGCCGGCGCTAGTGGGCAGGGGCCCCGCCACAGGACCAACAGGCTACCAGCACCCCACCCTCTGCAGAAGGAGAACCACCCCGCAAACAGTCCCTGCGATCCAGGCAGAAGCCAGAGAACATTGCCAAGACCCCCGCCAGGAAATAGGATTCTCCTGATTGTCACCCTTCTATCCCACTCTGTCACCCTGTCCACCTTGAACTGCTATATTCCCCTTCCTATGCCCCACTGGACAATGCACCTGTGATACCAAGAGACTGGACTCTAACTGGACATTCCTCCACCATCACCCCAGCCCAATGCACATCCCTCTCTACGTATGAGCACTTAAATAAACACCCTTGGAACAAATACAAATCTTGAGTCTGTCAAATGATTGAAATATGTATTAGCACAACATTCTGAAAACATTGCAAGTCATATGTACAGTTATATATACATTGGTATGACCTTTAGTGGGCAGCAGTAAACATACCAGGAGCCAGAATGGGCCACAGAGATCTGAAAATAGAGATGCCAAAGGGTACAGTAAATGGCCATAGACATGGGGAAATCAGGCTGCCATGTACAATGTCCACCACAAAACTTAAAAGTAAAGGGAAGTTACAGTGTCTTACCTGTGTGTCACTGGAAGTACTGTTGTATGATATTACTTCTGTTGTCCACATCTTCTTCCTCTGCCACCTCTTCCTCACTGTCCACAGGCTCCACCACTGCCACAAGACCATCTCCAGGCTCATCCTCCTGCAGAAAAGGCACCTGGCGTCTCAAGGCCAGGTTGTGCAACATGCAACGGTGATCTGGCACACCTTCTTGGGTGAGTAGTACAGGGATCCACCTGTCAGATGGAGGCACCAGAACCTGGCCTTCAGGAGGCCGAAGGTCCTCTCAATTATCCTCCTTGTTCGCCCATGTGCCTCATTGTAACTTTCCTCTGCCCTTGTCCTGACATTCCTCACTGGGGTCAGTAGCCATGAGAGGTTGGGGTAACCAGAGTCACCTGCAAATATCGAGGGACAGCTGTCAGACACACACTAACCCTTAGGGACAACCCCAGACACCAATATATACTGGGTGGGGACCTTGGGCTCACCTATTAGCCACATCCGGTGCCTACGGAGTTGGCCCATCACATATGGGATGCTACTATTCCCCAAGATAAAGGCGTCATGCACAGAGCCAGGATACTTGGCATTCACATGGGAGATGCACTGGTCTGCCAAACACACCATCTGCACATTCATAGGGTGATAGCTTTTTCTATTCCTGAACACTTGTTAATTTCTCCGGGAGGTGGGGGGGGGGGTGTTGGGGGGAAATAAATGTGTAGCATCTATGGCACCAATAATGTTGTGGATATGTCCCAGGGCATAAAAGTCAGCTTTCACTGTGGCCAGATCCTCCACCTCGGGGAATACAATGTAGCTGTGCATGTGCTTATGCAGGGCTGACAACACTCTGGCCAACATGTTGGAGAACATTGGCTGAGACATCCCTGATGCCATGGCCACTGTTGTTTGGAAGGAACCACTTGCCAGAAAATGGAGCACTGACAGGACCTGCACTAGAGGGGGGATACCTGTGGGCTGGAGGATAGCTGACATCAGGTCTGGCTCCAATTGGGCACACAGTTCTTGGATTGTGGCCCGATCAAGTCTGTATGTTAGTATAATGTGTCTGTCCTCCATTGTCGCAAGGTCCACCAGGGGTCTGTACACAGGAGAATGTCTCCATCTCATATTCATCCTCAGCGGTTGAAGCCTAGGGAGGAAAACAGTGAGCAAAGGGTCATAATCACACATCAATTGCAATAATGATGCATTTCTTCCATTACAGAACCAGTATGTGAATCCGAGAGTCAGTTGCTGTGCCAATGTCTGTTGTGACGCAGTTAGGTGCCATGGCCTGTGCCCCCCTGAAATGGAGGCTGCCTGACCAGTAAGGAGGGACAACTGGAAATGAGGTAATTCCGCTGGCGTTGTGCGCCGTTACGGTAGGCGGTCGGTGACCGCCGCGCAACTTCACATTGGTTATCATTGGGCCCTATGGGTTCCAGGAGCCAATAGCGATGTACGCCGGCGGTGTTTTCTATCAATTCACTCACTTGCTACCTGACCTTCAACAGGAGAGGACCTACACTGCAAGTGCTGCTGTGACCTGTGTCTGGAAGCGACAATGGCTCATGTGTCTGGAGAAAGGGCCCCTGCCTTCACTGCGGAGGAGTTGGAAAGACTGGTGGATGGGATCCTACCCCAGTACACGTTACTCTACGGTCCTCCAGACAAACAGGTGAGTACACTGTGAGCATGATGCGTGGGTCATGAATGTATGGAGTGCTGTGTATGTAAGCCACTGGTAGGGGGGGGGCTGAGGCGTCCTGGCCAGAGTGCTGCCTGTATGGTGGTCAATGTATGTGCATCAGGGGATGGGAGGGATATGGTGGGCCGGTCCGGATGGTTAACTAATTCCCTTTTCTACTGTCTTTTTCCTGCAAGTCAGCGGCCATGAGAAAAAGGGTATTTGGCGTGCCATCGCCAAGGAGGTGAGGACCCTTGGGGTCTTTGACAGGCGGTCCACCCACTTCCGCAAACGGTGGGAGGACCTGCACCGCTGGGCAAGGAAGACGGCGGAGGCCCAGCTGGGGCTGGCCTCCCAACGAGGAAGGGGTGCCCGTCGTACCCTGACCCCACTGAAGTTCTGCATCCTGGCGGTGACCTATCCGGACTTGGATGGGCGCTTGAGGGCATCAGAGCAGCCACAAGGGGGTGAGTACAAATTCAGATTCAGTACTTTGCGCGCGTTAAGCTTTTACCTGGGTGGGGATGTGGACTGTGGGTGCACCTAGGCCAGGGCGAACAATAGTGTTAGTGGGCATCTACTACTGGTCAGGGCCCTGTTTGTTTCAGGTGTGCATCTGATAGTGTTAGGCATTGTACCCCATGGGATGGTGATTGGCACTGTAACTGTTAGTGCATGGAATAGTGCATAGGGCTGTGAGTTGTGTACGCCAACGGTAGTGTTGTTGATGGCATTGACCAAGTGTATCCTCTGTCTCTCCCCCCCTTTTTGTTTTGTCACCCTGTCCTTGTGTGCATTAGCATCATCTGGCGGAGGAGCAGAGGCACCGGCAATGGAGGGAGCTGCATCCCACATAGGCCTGGAGACCGAATCCACTGACGGTGAGGGCACCAGTGGGACGGAGGGCGAGGGGAGCCCCCACAACAGGGACAGGAGGGGACACCACAGACAGCGACTCCTCCTTTGATGGAAGCTCTCTGGCAGTGGTGGACACCTCTGTGCCCACCCCAACAACAGGTACAGCCACCCCTCCCCCTACCAGCACCGCCCTCCCAGCAGCCCCTCAGCATATTTCCCGTGCCCGCTCACCCAGGAGAGTGGGCATCTCCTTCACCCCAGGCACCTCAGGCCCTGCCCCAGTCAGCCCTGCTGCCCTCATTGAGGAGGCTATTGACCTCCTGAGATCCCTCACTGTTGGGCAGTCAACCATTCTGAATGCCATCCAGGGTGTCGAGAGGCATTTGCAACAAACAAATGCATACCTGGAGGGCATACACTCTGGCGTGGCGGCCCAACAGAAAGCATTTCAGGCTCTGGCCTCCATACTGATTGCAGCCATTATCCCTGTATCCACCCTCCCCCTTCCAACTTCCTCTATCCAGTCCCAATCCCCTCAACCCCAGCCTATCCCAAGCACACCTTCAGACCGGCATTCACCCAAATCAACACACAAAAGTGGCTCAGGCAAACACAAGCACAACACTTCATCTCACAGGCACTCACACAAGCACCATCTCCATGCAGACACACCAACATCCATTGCCTCCACTGGGTCCCCCTCCTCCTCCTCGTCCACCTCCCTCCCCATTGCGTCTCCACTCACACCTGCATGCACTACATCCTCATCCACTATCTCCATCACCAGCACGCCCATCACTACACACCCCTGATTGGCAGTCACCACCCCCATATCCATGCACACGTCCCCTGTGTCCTCTCCCAGTGTGTCTGTGATCCCTCCTCCCAGAGTACACAAACTGAAGCACCCTCCCACCCAACAGCCACCCACCTCACAAAAGCTTCCAGCCCATGCACCTGCACCCAAACTCAGCAGACAGACACCACCTACAACCACTCCCTCTTCCTCCACTCTCAGACCTTCTCCATCTTCCCGCCCCAGTGTCCCTAAGGAGATTTTCCTTGCAAACATTAACCTCTTCCCTACCCCTCCACCCCCTGTCCTTCACCTCGGGCCAGGGTGGCCAAAACCCAGCCCAGCACCTCAGCCACCAAGTCCACGTCCACTGTGGTTCCTGCAGCTGTCAGAGGATCAAAGGGG
This sequence comes from Pleurodeles waltl, assembly GCF_031143425.1. Classification (NCBI taxonomy): domain Eukaryota; kingdom Metazoa; phylum Chordata; class Amphibia; order Caudata; family Salamandridae; genus Pleurodeles; species Pleurodeles waltl. The sequence continues at coordinate 267,784,219 of NC_090444.1, read as the reverse complement.
GCACCCGTCCGCCCAGCCAGTGTGCCACCAACCCTTGCCAAGGCCAAATCCATTCCGCCACCTGGCAAGGTGAAGAAGGGGACAGCATCCAGCAAGGGGAAGGAGACTCAACAACCCAGCAAGGCAACCTCAAAGACTCCAGCTGCCAGACCCAAGGTGATACCACCATCTGCCAAGATGAGGAAGGGGCACAAAACACCAGGCAAGGGACTTCAGCTGTCCGAGGCTGAAGGTGAAGGCCTGGTGGCTACCAGCACAACCACCAGAACTGCCTCCTGCACCGCCAGCAGCCCCGCCGCTAGCACCGCCGCAAGCACTGCCACCTCCATCGCCACATGCACCCCTGCAAGCACCACTACTGTCAGCAGCAGCAGCCCCAGTGGGCAGCCGTCCGAGGCTGCAGGAGAAGGGCTTGAGCCTCCCCCCACCACTGGCAGCACCGGCACCTGCACCACGGCCAACACCGCCACCTGCACTACCGCTAGCACCGCCGCAAGCCCCGCCACCTGCACCGCTGACAGTAGCACCACTGCCAGCAGCAGCAGCCCCAGTGGGCAGCTGTCCGAGGCTGCAGGAGAGGGGCTGGAGACTCCCTCCACAACTGGCAGCACCCCCAGCGGCACCAGCAATACCATCACAGTGCAGACGTAGCCGCCGCCGGATGGACTCTAGCCCTGCCTCCATGTACTATCATGCATTCTGGTCACTGCAAATCTCGTGGCTCAGACACCCAGGTGAGGGACTGTGAACTGCCACACCCCAAGTGTTGCATCACTGGGCACAGGGCACAGAGCCCCCTATAGAACTAGTGGAGAAAGGCATCCACTCACCCTATCTTTGGCAGGATGAAGCACACTGGGCACAAAGCCCCCTCCAGAGCCAGTGGAGAAAAGCATCCACTTTCCCTATCCTTGGCAGGATGAAGCACACTGGGCACAAAGCCCCCTCCAGAACCAGTGGAGAAAGGCATCCACTCACCCTATTCTTGGCAGGATGAAGAACACTGGGCACCGAGCCCCCTCCAGAACCAGTGGAGAAATGCATCCACTCACCCTATCCTTGGCAGGAAGAAGGACACTGGGCACAGAGCCCCCTCCAGAACCAGTGGAGAAAGGCATTGACTTGGGAGGCTGTGGCTTTGCACTCCCCAGGAGCAAGCAGTGGGCAAACCACCCACTTGAGAGACTTGATAGACTGTGGCCTTGCACTCCCCGGGACAAGGCAGTGGGCAAACAACCCACTTGAGAGACTTGATAGACTGTGGCCTTGCACTCCCCGGGACAAGGCAGTGGGCAAACCACCCACTCGAGAGACTTGAGAGACTGTGGCTTTGCACTCTCCACAACCAGGCAGTGGGCAAACCACCCACTTCAGAGACTGTGGCCTTGCACTCCCCAGGACCAGGGAGTGGGCAAACCACCCACTTGGGAGACTTGAGATGCTGTGGCTTTGTGCTCCCCAGGACCAGGCAGTGGGCAAACTACTCACTTGAGAGACTGTGACTTTGCACTCCCCAGGACCAGGCAGTAGGCAAACCACCCACTTGGGAGACTTAAGAGACTGTGGCTTTGCACTCCCCAGGAGCAAGCAGTGGGCAAACCACCCACTTGGGAGACTTGAGAGACTGTGGCTTTGCACTCCCCAGGAGCAAGCAGTGAGCAAACCACCCACTTGAGAGACTGTGGCCTTGAACTTCCCAGGACATAGCTGTGGGCATGGAGCCCCCTCCAGGAGCAGTAGCATTGTCCCGTCTTCCCGCTGAGGTCCCCCTCCTTCCCCATCCCCCTGAGGTGCCTGTGTGTTTTCGACCTGATGCCCCTGCAGTGTTGTCTCCGTATTGAGGCAGGAGTCAAGTGTGGGCCCATGAGTTTTGGCCCAGTGGCCCACGGACATTTTGAGAGGACAATGTACCGCCCTATGTACATATAGTATGTATTGTAAATACTGCTTTTGAATTTGTAACGTATATCTGACTATTTGTAATACGACACTCATTTGACTCAATTCATTTTGTCCTTGCGTTCTTCCAGAGGGTTATGGGGTGTATATGTAATGTTGATGCATGTATTTGTGTGTATGGTGTTGGGTGTGAGGGTGGGTGTGGGGGTATTGCGTGTTGCGTGTGTCACTCTCTTTTTCCTCCCCCCCAATGTGCTAGGTGCAGTACTCACTGTGGTCATCGCCACCGCCATTCGTACTCCTGGTAGATTAGAAGAGACACCAACATCGATAACACCTGTAGCTCGGGCTCCATGGCGAACTAGTTCTTCGTTGACTGTCAAGAGGTGAGTTGTTTCCCTTCTGTGTACTGTTTCTGCCGTGCTTTTTATGGCGTTGGTACAGCCCCGAAAAAGCTGGCGGATGGGCGGGTTGTAATGTGGTGGGCGGTACATTGACTTACGCCTGTCTGTTGGCGGTTACCGCCACGGTGTTTGTTGCTACCTCCGTGGGGGTCGGAGTGTTAAGGTGGCTGTGTGTGCTGGCGGTTTCCGCCGTGGTTGTGATTCCATTTTCTATACCGCCGGCACTTTGGCGGTATTACCGCCGCTTTAACACCGACCGCCAGGGTTGTAATGAGGGCCTTGGTCTTATTGTGTTTAAAGCTCAACATTACATTCCGCGCAAGACATGTCCCTGACATTAATACAGTGCAGCTGATGCTTTGAGTCGCTCATTGATGCAGGATTTTTGGAGATACCATCAGCAAGCAGCAGGAAAGATGATAGAGTTTCCAGCAGAGTCCTGCCCTCTCAGAATCAGTGGCAGCACTTTTAGTGAGTCGGACTAGGAGAGCATATGAAAAGTCATTTCATGAGTATAGAGCATTTTTGCGCACTATTCATGTGCCTAGCTGGTTTTCAACTGAGGCTATTTGTCTCTTCTTAGGGAACCTTAGGGAGTTAGACAAACCAGTTTCCTGTGCGAGGGCTCACCTAGCTGCTATCTGTTTTTCGCACGTTTACATGGCAGGGAGGCCCAATCAATTAAACTTATTTGTCATTAAAAGAGCAGTGGCTCGGAAGGACAGCAGATGCCCCCACTCGCTCAACGTTCTAGGTACCCTCTTGTCCAGCCTTGATAAAGTCTGTACTTCTTCATTTGAAGTGACATTATTTGCGGTTGCAGCTGCTCCGTAGGCCTAAGCCGGAGTGTTATTGGAGGAAGTGACCTGGTTGGACTTGGGCGTAAGGCACTCAGACAAAGCAATCTTAGCAGAAATGGCTCAGCTGTCCAAAGAATTTCCAAAAACCACCATTGCATAGTCACACATGGTACCCCGGTGTAATTGGGTTCACAACATAAAATCTAGGACTATGAATGTGTTTGTGCGGCATCTGAACTCTGAACTGGCGAGGTTGTGCCCGGGACTTGGGCGCTTATGGAATATTCCGCATAAACTGCTCAAAGGCACAGACATGTTCCATATGGCTGTGGTGCATTTATCAGATGTGGGCACAGATTGGTTTATCGAGGACATATGGGCCTTTGCTCACTGTTTTTTCAGGGGTGGGGAAGGCAAAGGACCTCTGGGCCCCTGGTCACCCTTGTGGCGTGACATGAGATACTAAGTGCACCCTAAGCAACAGAGGGGTACCCAAGGCAGGGTACCCTGGATAGCATCAAAGGTAGGATCCTACAGTCCTGAACCAACCAATGGATGTACACACCAGCTTGGGGGCTAGGGTGCCCAGATCACTGGGGTGGACACAGGGCTCCCGCTCCTGGCCACCCTATTGCACCCCATGGCGGATTGGTGTTTGGGGGGCGGCGCAACCTGGAGCATGAGGACAAGGTGCGGTGAGGTGTTGGAACCACACTCCCCCTCCACCCGGGATACTGGTGAGGTATGGTTCACCTGTGTGGTCCAACGGTGGTTCGTCGGGACACGGACGGATCCTTGGTTGGGTGTTACAAAAATTATGACTGCTTAATAATTTTGATTTACAACTTGTGTTGTGTTTTTATGAGTAATGATATGAATTCATTAATCCTGCACAGTGTGTATTAAATGAGTGTCATCTGATAATAAATTCTTCCAATGCCAAAGACAATCAGACTTTGTCAGTTTACGTTTGACGGGTGTTGGGGCAGGACCCACTGTAAAACCCCTGCAAAATCAGTTTTGGCAGACCCACAAACTCATTTACCCGAAAGGCGACGTAAAAATCTACAGTAAATGCTGCTGCAAACAAGGTGGACTCATTCGAAGAACTGCAAACCCTTTCCAAATTTGACAGGAGTAGACCTAGGATATGCACTGTAAGAGGACGTCTGCTATCTTTCTCGCTCCTTGCCCAGCCAGCTTCTGTTCCCTTGATAATAAAGAAATGAATACTTTCCTCCATGTCCTTCAATATGGCAAAACAATCGAATGGCAGCGAGATGTGCCCTTGCACATGATACCAGTTTGCTCAGCTCTCAAAGGTTACCCAAAAACAAGCAAATGGCATCCACTGAGAAAGTGTCTGAAACCCTGCGTGGGTGCAGAAAAGATCTATATTGTGCTTTTCATAAGACACCTGGGTGCACTTTTCCAGTGATGCCGCCACTAATTCCAGTATGGTGGAACTCCAATCCTCCACAGATACGATCGGAACTCTGTCATCTCCTCTTCCGCTCATGGATGGTATTCCTGAAACTCCTGTATCACGGAGCGAGATAAGGCATCAGCAGCGTTATTATGAACACCAGGAACATGTTTAGCTTGAAACAGAATATTAAACTTTGAAGACAACAGGACCAAATGTTTTAGCAGTCTCAAAACAAACTTACAAGAAGCCCCTTGCCTGTTGATGACTTCCACTACCGCCATATTGTTCGATCAAGTAATAATACTGCTGTCCCTGAGCCCATACAATTACTGCCACCAGAATGGGGAACAGATCTAAGAAAGCCTGTGATGCCACTATCATGCCAAACTGCTAGCCAGTTCCCCCCTACACCATTCAATATTGCTCCAAACCCTGTACCTCCTGCTGCATCAGTGAACAGACCCATAGCACAACTAGAGACCAGACGGGAAGGCCATATAATGGCACCATTAAATTGCTGTAAGAAGGTAGACCAAATCTTCAAGTCCTCTTTAACCTACCAGGACAGCAGAGCATGGTGATGTTTTTCCTTAAGGCCTACCATTGCCCTAGCGATGGACCGAGAAAAGGACCCAAAAAATCACTGAGGTAGTGAGTCACTTCCTTATGGCCTGAGCGCATGGTGAACATCCATTTCAACAGGGAGCTAAACTGCTCAAAGTAAGTGCAAGAGACACTACACCCCACCGGCATGCTCTTAACGTAATAATAGGGTCCCGCAAAATGAAACTCCAAAAGGTGGTAATCCTCAGGGTGCACTGGCAGTAATCAAAAGGCAGAATCTATGTCGTCCTTCGTTAGAAGGGCCTCCACCAAAGTTCACGTAGCTACGCAAGCGCCTGGTCCACAAATGCATACCACACAGAACATAGCTGTGGGGTGATTGCCTCATTCACCTAGAAACCTCTGGGAGCTGAAAGATTATGGATCAGCCTAAGCTTCCCAGGTTCTTTTTTGGGAACCACTCCCAAAAGGGAACACACAAAGTTCTTCAGAAGTGGGGTGGGGAAAGGGCCAGCTACTTTATTGAAAGACCTCTCCTGCTTAATCTTTTTGGAAACCACTTCCTGATGCATGTGGGCGGACAAAATTTATTTGCTACAGTGTGGGATGGGGGCCACTCTAAGGACAAGAATTCTGAAACCAGAGGAGAAACCTAGATACAGAAACTTTGCTGTGTCTTTGTTGGGGTATGAGTGAAACCAAGGGATCAATTTAGGGATTTGGATTAGGGTGGGCAAATCGTGGTTAGCTGGAAGTCTTAACTCCTTATTTACCCTTTTCTTAGGACTTTTTGTTGCATTTAAACTTGGGCTGAGACCAGTGGCCACAAAAGGAGAAAATGTGCTTGTAATTGCAGGACCCTGCTGGGTGTGTGCACACCTTCCTATTAAAGGCCCAAAAAGAACCCTTTCTGTATTGTGTGTGTTGCTGGCAAAAAGGCTGTTTCAAAGGGGACTTGCTATTAACACTCTCCAGCCATACATTAACCTCAGTCTGATCCCAGCCTATATCAGGATCCTCTACATTTGCCCACCTTAAATCCCAGTTATAATCCAACCAGGTGGTACCCGCATAAACATGATGAGCTTTTTATATCTTATTAGAATAAAATATCATGGAGGTTGCTAACTCGGGCTTCTTCTCCAACATCGCAGACATGTAAACATTAAACCCTAATAACCAATTTATGTCTCTTCAACCATGGGTTTCTTGTCCTTTGCTGATGAATCCTTACCGTCTTTGTTTTCTGCTCACATTTCCTTCTCTTAGTCCTGATCAATGAAAATATATCCACAAAGTCTCCCTTCCAAATTTTCTCTTTTAAATCCGTAGAGACATGCAAAGCCAACTTTCCTGAACAAGGTAATAACATATCCTGACCCTTACAAACCAAACCAGGAACAGAACCCATTGCTTCCCCACCCTGGTTAGCAGCCTTACCTGGTTCAGAATCAACCTTAGGAGGCTCCTTCCCTCCAGGTGGCAGTGTGCCACCCTGGCCTTTGTCGCAGACACCTGCTGTCCTTCTAATGTGCATTGAACTGATGGCCTCTACCTCTCTTTTAAGGTCAGCATCATGGCTGGGAGTGGTAGGTGGCACTGGGGGTTGGGGGCACTGTAGGAGGTCTACTTGGACAGCAAATGTGCCACTGAAAGCAGAGCCTGAGCCGTGTCGTCACGCAAGTTAGTCAGCTGCCCCTGAGAGAAAGTCGACAGTTGCTCAGGGGCCAGCAGAAAATGGGTGGTGTGAGTGTGACCTACGAGGGGAGAGCCATTCTGGAAGGTGATGGGTTGGCCTGTGGTTGACCAGTATTAACCCCTGCTGGTATTGAGCCCAAAGCAATAAGCGCCAGCCTGATGTCCTCCAGGACAGCGCAGGCCCCCTGTGGTTCTGCCACAGACGGCCACTGTGAATCAGGGCAATACCCCACCAAGGGGGCGCTAGAACTAAGCTGCTTCATGTAACCCCACCGGCCACCAACACCCGCCCCCATGCTGCTGACCTTTAAGAGTAGTGAGGGAAGTAGCATCAGAGGAAGGTGTCAGGGGCATTTTGTGAGGCGTGGCACAAGCTTCAATTGTTGCTAGTGGGGGGGCCGGTACTGACTCATCCACCTCAGTATCAGGAGGGGCACAGGACTACTTCCTTGCCCTATGCCTGACTGGCGGGAAGGCTGAACAGGGGACACATGGGACCGCCTAAGCCGTTCACCTACCACCCTGGCTTCCTCTTTCTCTGACACAGACCCAGAGATTTCAGCGCTCCCCTCATCCTCTAGCTTAGCCAAAACCAATTTCAACAGCTGAGTCAATTCAGGGTCCCTGCCTTTGCTCTTGCCTATTTGATCTCCCCCTGAAGCTGTGACCCAGAATAGGTCCAATAAACAGCGGTCCCCTGAAAGAGTAGCGACAAATCATGATTTCCCCTAAATACAAGCAAGGCCAAATATATGCTGTAGTAAAATCCCCTCACTAACCCCAGAAATCACCTGGTCCATGTTCCTGCCCCCCGGCTACAGCCACAGGTCGATACAGAGCGGCAGGACCTGGACAGCCACACCAAGGCCAGGAAGGTGGGACAGGGTCAACAAGAGCAAAGGGCTGGTGGAGATCAGTTAGCTTAACAGGGCCTTAGGCAGTACAGGAGGAAGTTTTATTTATCAGGGAACATCCAGGGAAAAATGGCTCAATTTAGGCGCTCAATTGAGATTCAAAACCCAGCTATCTCCTGTGGCAGCAGGAAGACACCTATCAATATTGCAATTACATTTACCCCTGAGTTTAGCCAATGGGACTGGCTATTTACCCGCTGAAAGGTTTTATGGCTCATAAACAAAACCAAGCAGGGAGCGTAGGAGTTAGGGAAATATGAGGCTCCCCTCTATAGCAGCACGGGGCAAGTAAGGCGACATGGGCCAACGGTGAACGTAAGGGACGAGGAGCAAAGGCAACACGGGCACCCAAAATCCATCTGCGGGGAGGCAGGCTGTGCAGGAAGGACATCCACATCCCCAGCGAGACTCCCAATTTCCTTCCGCCTCCTCGTCTTGTGAGGCAAGAGGGTGAAAGTCAGCTTGGCCAGCACGTCACCAGAATGGCGCCAAGGCCTGGGCCATGGTGGGCATGGGTCTTAAACGACACGCCACCCCGATTGGGGGGGTGTTCTGTCTATATGAAGGAGAAATTACAACCAGAGTCGGTTTCATAATACTGTACAATCAAAGATGAAACAGCATTGCCTGCAGTGGGTAATCCTAGACTACTAAAATAGGATAAGTACAAAACAACATGACAAACATTGGCAAACCCAAAAGGCCTCACCATCTCAATTTATTAGCTTTGCCAATGCCTTTTGGCATTTCTGTAAAGCATTAGCAAAAAGTATTTCTTGCCGATGCAGTGCAGCATGGCCAAGAGCACACAAAAAAAAATGGTGCACTGATGAGACTTTGTTTTGTTGGAGCACACATGCATGATGATAATGAGTACACGCATCATCACACAAGCAGGCATGCATGTGCCTTCGAAATTATGTGGCTGTGATTTGTTATATATTTACTAATCTGAGATGGAGCAGTAAAACAATGAAATTGAAGTAGCACAAAAAATGTTAAAGTAGTTTTTTTTCAAGTGAAGGGGCTGTCAGCAATTTGCTGTCCTGTCCTCAAAAAACAAAATACAAATACAAATATTAAGAACACACAGTTGAGCGGGGCAACAGAGAGAGAAAAGCAGCATACGAGGCAAGGAGCAACACAGAGGGTGAGAGAAGCACACAAGGGAGGGAAAAACACAGGGTGATAGGCAAAGCACACAAAAAAGAGTGTGAGAGCTGTTTTCCACTTATACATTAGAAACTAAGCTTATGCTAACATAACTGTGTTCATACTGTCCTCCATTTTGAACCACTGTCACAATACACAACATGATGATTACTATTGTTGTTTACTAAATAATGTCAAGCTTTACACTAATAAACTGAGCACATTCCCAGATACTTCACCCACACTGTTCCTAATGAAGGACATCCTAACTGTACCAGGCTATCAATGTACAATGTATCTATTTGCACCCTTGAATAAACTGTGAGAAAGACTAAACGCAACGTACTACTACTGTGAAAGAATCCTCAAATGTATTCTGTAGTAAAATGTTTCTTCTTGCTTGTTCCTCATTCGAGCAAACTCTGAGAACCGTGCATTTGTGCAGAAATGTATGAAAGCCACTTCCTAAGGTCCTATAGGAGGCTATGCTTTTTACTGTACCCTAGAACTCCCAAATACAACCTTTAGAATGCGAATCTATGCCAGATTTCATGTAGAACTTTACTAAGTTCTTTGAATTTATGATTTGTATACCTTGCTACCAAACAGTTTTATGGTACATTTTCTGTATGTTGCCTATTAATTTCTTATATAAACCTTCAAAATGTTAACTTGTGTCTGCCATTCTTTTTGAGGATGTTTCAGTTCTATTGAACTTGTTCTAAAGCATTAGCAACTGGTCCAACCAGGGAGCACCAAGATCTGCATCAGTGCTGCACCGTTCCAGGTCCTAGTCATGGAGTTGTGCACTAACAAGAGAGCAAGCATAGAGCTAGGGATGGGGTAGAACACACAGGCAAGAGGGAGCAACACAAAGTACCCGTGGCGTAACCGAAATGATGGGCTGCTCCCGCAGAATGTTATGAGTCCCCCCACTGAAGGATTGGGGGGCCTTCGAGGGTTGGGGGGCACCCACTGCCACAGGGGCAGCAGGGGCCTGCATTATCCCCCGCAGAGTGCAAATAGAAAGAAGCATACAAGAGAGACAGCTGGAAAAGAAATGCAATCTCGTGGAGTGCTTAACTGAAAAATGGTCTCCAAAAGTGAGCAGTTGAAGGATAGATATCTGAGAATCAGAGAGATGGTATTGAGGTTATTTTCCCAGGGGCAGACAAACACAAAATGCACTAGCTGGGACAAGGAAAGCTATTCAAATAAGCAAACAAGCACATTAAAGTGACAAAGCCAGCCAACAGGAATCAACAAGTGGAGACTAAGCCCCCTGTAAAGTTTTGGTAAACCCACAATAGGTCTTTTGCAACCAAACCGCGCGATCTTGTAGGTGAGACCTAGAAAATAAAAATAGGCCAAATTGAGAAGAAGAGGAGTTATCAATGCACAATACAATCAAGAATGAAAAGAAAATGCACAGATTTAAATGTGTGCATGCTAGAATCAAATTTGGTCACGAATTAGCGGATAGTGTAGCATTATTACAAGGTGCAAGAAGGTGAAAAGGCAACAAATCGGATGTGCTAGACAAATAAATGAGAAATAAGCATACTTTGATAGTGGCATAATGAAAACATAAATGAGGGTTAAAAATAGGTACAGGGGTGGAAGGAAAAGTGGAACAAATTGCGTTTTAATCAGTGTAGGGTAGCTAAACAATGTGAATAATATTTAGAGTGAATAAAAAACTAGTAGGTGATAACCAGGAGACTGGGTCCATCCAGGAATCCAAACATAGACAGCAGAAAGCTTCACTGACGAGGTATGCAGGTAAAGAGTTTTGGCGGGCATATACATATGTTTTCCATGAAGGAGGTACTTTAAGAATCATTTAAAAAATATATCTGAAGGGGGTGTGCCCTAATCTAAGATAGTGACAGACACTTAGTCCAATGATTCTGCTCCACTGGAGGGAACATCAGGACCTCCCCGTCATGGCTAGAAGAGCTGGGGTGGAAGATTCCATAGTGCAGGTGACCATGGAGTCTAGGGATGGCACTTGGAGTGCTGGAAGATGGAACAGAAGTTAAAAAAAACAAAGTTCAAAAGGTGTCCCTCCAGCAGGTGGCACCAGATAAAATGGAGCTCGCAGCGCATCCTTGATTCATGCAAGAGAAGCATTGGGGGAATCCCCACAACCCTACAAACAACATGAAAACAGGATATGAAAGCTCTTGGATTGAAAGCAAATGAAAAGGAGCATTCAAGAAAGTGCACAGCCAAGCAGAAGAGTGAGGTAGTGCATTCAGAGGTGTGCAGAGACACAAGTCATAATGATTGTGTCTCAGTGAACTAGGCCCCAGCAACCAAGCTGAGAGGAAGCTACATATATAAAGCAGAGGTAAGCTATGAGACGTTGTGTATCTAGGACTGCCTAGATTATAAAATAAGGTTAATTGCGCTTGGAGGAGGAGCAAGATGATTCATAACAGCTGCAATTTGGCAACAAAAGGGCAAAAGTGAAATCTCACTGTGTTAAGCTGGGTGAAAGCATTTGATGCACAGGTAAAAACATGAGGCTCATTGATGCGCGCTAGACATGGAGAACTGGAAACTGATGAGAAGCCAGGGCCCCGTGGGCGAGCTACAGAGTTCAGTCTGGACCATGCTAGGCAGACTCGCCAGGATGGTGTAAAAAAAGGCCAACTGGAACCATACAATATATAAGTGAGAATACGTACAAAAAAAGAGAGAATCAAGGAGTCCTTGAGTTTGGACGTTAGCATTGGTTGAGGGATGGGGGGCTGAGAAGAGAGATGGCTTACCACTCCCCTCACGATAACTGATCACATACAGTCGTAGAACAATAGGAGTGAAGCAACACTGGCTAACACTCAACAGGCACCAATGGCCATGTTCGGATGGTATGGTAACGGTCTCCCCAAGATAGCTGTGGGCAGGACCAAAAGAGATTGCACCATCAAAGAGTTAATACAACTGAACTCTTCCACAAGATCAGATGGCCCACCAAAGATCGTCAAACAGACAGACGATCACTGTGACATAGAGGAAATAGCAGTGAGGATGACCAGAAGCTCAAAAGGAGCTTAATGAGAAAGACAAGGAAAACAAGACAACGTGGCAAATAGCTCTCAGTGATGTAATCTGTGTATTTAAGAGGTCTGATTTGGCAAAAAAAATTAAATCACATTAATAAAACATGTACAGGACCTCATTCAGGCAATTCTTGAATGCAAATGGTCTGATCTCACTCGAACAGGTAGAACAAAGTATGGCAACACAGATTCAAACCACCCAACATCTTTGCAGACCTAAATCACTGCAAAAACAAGGAAGCTATCATGACAGCAGTGAAGAAGGGTAGGACCTATTCACTAAAATGAAGGAAACATTCAGATATTTCAAGACTATTCCCCCCTCACTCTACTTAAGCACTGGGCTTTCAGAACAGTAATACATTTTTTAAAGATGAATAAGTGGCCAAAGACGAGCCCCAACTGGGACGAGCCTACCATTGTGTGGGGCACAGCGGGAGTAGACATGCGTTGCTGGGTCTGCGGGCCAAAGGGTGTCCCAGGTCAAGGGGTGTGGTCCGCCACCCTGGGGTATCATGGGGCTTCGGGGTGTTGTCACTGGCCTCGCTTTGCAGCGTGGTGTGGGCAAGGGGAGAATCCCATGGCCCTTATTTTAAGGGGGCGAGAGTGGGTATCGATCTCTTTGGCCTTCATCGAGCACCTGCTTGTCACCCAGCACTGGGCTGCGAGGAAAGGACACCGAAAGACAAAGAAAGAGAACCCTGAATAAAGAGGAAACCCTAGTTGGAAGCAAAGCGGCACCGGAACACTTACAAAATGTCACCAAAATTCACCCTCACAATACTATAAGAAAAGGAAGAAACAGACCGACTGACAGAAGATAATTACACATAATCAGCTACATAATAAGAGGGGGATCCACACTTTACAGACATTAAAGACCCAAACCTTAGTGGAGTGGACAACTGCAGATATTGATAGAGGCTAACACACCTGATATCCTTTAAAAACTGGCCAACCTCAGGCACTGCAGTTTATTCAGTTTTGTAATTCTGGTGTTACTCTTCGTTAGAGTTTTGGTTGAGATGTTTGTTAAAGGGAGTTACAGAGGGTGATTTTCGGGGGCGGGGTGGGTGAACGTGATAGGTGCTCTGAAACTACAGGGACTCAAGAGCAAGGAGATTCCCAAACAGTATTTCTCCTTGGAGGCTTGAGGGGGAATAGGGTGGGAAGGGAGGAGACAATGAGGGTGAAATCCAATTACACCCTTAATTTCCCCTTTAAGTGGACAAATACTTGAAAGACAAAGAGGGAAGATGGGTGGCAATAAAAGGCACCCATGACAGTAAGCCTTTGGTGATGGTGTCAATATACAGCCCCAATCATGATCAAAACCAGTTCCTTAACCACACACTAGAGACAATAATGGCATGGGCACCAGGTTCTATAGTGATAGGAGGAGACCTGAATCTAGTACTCGATGAAACAATGGGCAGGACCCAGAAAAAAACTAGGCAGCATGGTGGTTAGCTCACTGTCAGGTAGGGCCTAATTGGGGGATTTGGGACTGGGAGACACATGGAGGACCAGGCGGCATCTCCTTATAGGTAGACCTCTCTCACTACTTAGAGGCACACAGAAGCTATGCAAGATTAGATTATCTGCTAATAGACAAAAGGTTGCTCCCAGACCTCTGAGAAGTCTCCCAAAATCCTATCACACAGTCTGATCATGGCCCAATAACGTGAATTAGAATGTCCAAAATAGAGCTAACATAAAGAAAGGGGACTATGGCAGCTTCAAGTTTCACTGCTGAGAGACCTCATAGTAGTAACTGAAGATGAGGGATGACCTGCTGTTCCAACTATGAAGCGAGTTGGGTGAACTAAAGTCAACACACAAATACATACAATCACAACTGATCTGGATAAAGATCACTATTAAACAAAACCAGATAAGAACACTAGAATTCAATCTATTTCTGTCTTATCTATTGGTCAAATTTGACAAAAATATATATTTATTTTGGGAAACGAGCTTTCAAGACTGTTGGTAAATCTCTAAAGAGCCCATCATGCCGAGAGCCATAATAGTATAAACACAGGGACCGGGCACGTTTATGTACAAAGGAAAAGGACTAGACTGATTGCTTTCAATCGTTCTAAGAGAACCTCTACTCAGGGCACAGAGTTAACCCACAGACAAAGGCAGATCATTTGGCAGAGGCATGACTACGTATTCTACCCCGACCAGGAACTAGGGAATAATGAAAACTAACCACTTTAAAATGATTAAGTACAAAAATCCATATTGGACTTACATCTTAGATTGTTTCTCAACCTCCTTCTATAAAGGGTTTAGCATTTCTATATTGCTCCTCCTTAAGACGGTGTATCAGGCAATGATTCAGGACAAAAAAGTGATGCTCACAATGTCAGTTGATAGCCTCTTCAATTTTTAAGCCAAGAAAGAAACTTCAAGAGTGTGCCTCTTGTGGGCTGATTTGCCTTCTAAATATTGTTGTGAAGATATTCACCAAGACAGCAGCTCTGTACCTACAGAGGGTACATTTTACATATTGTTCATCATATCAAGCAGAATTTATTCATGACCGATATGCCAGTGATAACATTAAAAAAGCCATTCACTTGTTAGGCATGGAAGCAAAGTATATAAGCAAAACGTCCTGATATACAGGGTAGACTGGTGCCTTATTGTGGACACAACTGTGAGCGATGGGGTTTGGAGAGGGATTTTGTGGATCTCTCGGGTACCAAGCTCCTAGAGCTAGCAAACAGAGTCAATAACTTACTTTACTGGTGAGTACCAATGGAAGTGGCACATGTCAGGTTTGCCACCTTTTACCCCTTCTGTATGCACGGACCTTAGAACCCCTAACCCATAGAATTAAATATCATAAGAAGGATAAAAGTGGGATCACACAAAACTAAACTTACAATGTTTGCTGATGATAGTTAATGTTGTTGTTTGATGCACTGAGCGTGTTTCCCCTTGTAATAAAAGAGCTAAAAGAATATCAACAGGTTTCTGAATTAAAAATGAACTTAAATGAGAAATCTTAAACCTCAGTCCCAAAAGACCAAATGCAGAAGATTCAACATATGACATCACTTTAATGGGCATAAACCTTTAGCAGATATTTGGCTTCAAAGTTATCACCTTTAATAAAATATGGAGAAATTAAAGTCAAACAGCAGAAGAGGGCAGTGAGACCAGAACTGAGCAGCTGGCACCACAAATCTCTACCTTTGCTAGATAGTACAGCAGTGGTAAAGATGTTGGTCCTTGCAAAGATATTGTATATTTTCTTTATATTCAAAATTATGCTTTTACACACACCAAAAGCACACATGCTTTTATTTTATTTGGCAGGGCACGTGGGAAAGGCAAAGTAGGCACGCTTTCCTTTAAGAAAAGAGTTGAGGACTAACCCACTACATCTCAATGCATTAACCATCCGCTACTTAACTTCGTCTCCAATTGCTCATTGAATTTACGCATGCCGTTTGACCATGTACAGTAATCTGCTGCCTTTTGGCTACATGTGCACTACAGAAATACAATATGCATGTATATCTTATACATAAACAAGTGCACATTGAAATCATGAAAGGGTGGGCTGGGGGCTCCCAACTTTCTTACCTATTACAATGATGCTTTCCTGTGATCCCTGGTACACTGAACTAGGCGTAAAATGGAAAAAGGATTGTGCACGATAGACTACATGATGAGCGGGTGGCCATTATGGGACGCCCCATGGAATTTAAAAGTGCAGCGAGACCCCAAGCTTTATATGTCACTAATGACAAGGGCTATCCTGCAGGTCAAGTATGGTGTATCCGGTAAAAAACAAGCGGTCATCATTCCCCTCACCTTTTAGGCCTCTAAGGAGAAAATGTGAATTCAATCCTGTCCTAGATAGATCGGGCACAAGATGAGGGTTTGCAAAACACTGAAAGATCTGATCGAATCAGGTTAGGTAAAAAAATGCAACAACTAAAAGAGGAATTTGCTTTACTAGAAACCAAACAACTCTACAATATACAGCTTAGAAAGTGGATCTAGGACACCTTCATCAAGTAAGGATCAACATAGAGCTCTCCCACCCCTTGTGAAATATTTTCTGTCCCTTGACAATGAGAGACATGTCATCACTCGCATATATGATCTACTTAACAACACAAAGCAGAGACAGAAGCTCCTATTCCATTGAGCAAGGGAAAAACAACTGTAGAAAACCCTAAACAAAAAGAAATGGTATGAAATGCAAGAGGAATGGGAAATGCTTTTAAAAAACGATGGTACTGTATACCAGTGAGGCAAGCAATAATGGGTCATCAGAATTGAGGCAAACTGTTTGAGGGGATGCAGAGGCCAAGGGACTTTAACAAATATTATTTGGTCTTGTTCTCAAGAGCAAGCATACTGGGAGAAAGCTCTACTCATAATCAAGGAAATCACAGACTTTAAATGGCGAGATGCCCAGAGGTGATAATCATGGGCAGGCTAGATGAAGCAATCTACCCCTTAGACAGGAGAAGGGGAGAAGGGAGGATGGAGCACAGATGCAGATGTTTGGATAAATGAGTCTTTAGAGTGGAATCGAGATTGGGCCTAATGGTGGAAATGAGATTTCAAAAAAGCATGTTCCTGAGTGATGTTAACCTTTTCAACAATATGCACCAGGAGACTGAGAGAGCCTGGGCAAAAAGAGGTGAGGAGAGATGGAGCCCAGAGTGGTTCTGGGTCTAGAAGTGTTAGTTCAGGCATGATTCTCAAGATAATTAGGTGTGGTAAGGGGGGTGAATTTAATAAGAATTATGCAGAGAACAGATAGAGGGAGATAGCCAGAGGGCATTTCTTGAGAGTCAGGGATGCAAGTTAGGGGGGCCTGAAAAGGAGGGTGAGTAAGCAGAGGTGAGGGGGAGGAAGGAAAAGTTAAAGAGATACATTAAGGGTGGAATGTGGATCAGTTGGCAGTGGGAAATATTTGATGGTGGAACTGCAAGGTAGCGGTAGGGATTAACAGTGCCAAGTAATCACGGAGGGAGGAATCTGAATTAGTAGAGAACTGACAGCCACACCATGCTGAGAAGGAGGATTAGGAGTTACAGGTGTCATTCTTGTGGTAAAGATGTCAATCAATCAATCAGGTAGATTTAAACAGCTCAACTAATCACCCGAGAGGGTATCCAGATGCTTGTGGGTCATGATGGTTCAGGTGACTCAGTCGGACTGCCAGGTCTTTAGCGTTCTCTGGAATTCCAGGAGAGAAGTGAATGTCTGTAACGGCAGAGAGATGTTGATCCAGGACTTTGCCTGAGGTAGGAGGGACGTCATCTGCTGTTGCTTCAGTGGATGGGGGGGTGCAGGCGAGTGACAGGGAGGTGGAGTGTAGTTGTGTGGTAGGTTGGTGGTGTAGGAGGCTTGCCCTCTAGGTAGTGTGCAAAACTAGGCACACTGTGCAGGGGGTCCAGGCAACCACACACTTGTTTCCAGAGGCAAAAACTAGATCATCTAATGCTCTTATTTTTAGGTAGCTTAGCTGAGCAGATAGGCTAATCTTGGAGAAGTGCAAAGCATTTGTTGTGCTCACGGTATCAATAATGCACCACACACACTCAAAGGAACAACTCGAGATCAATTGATAAAAAATACTACAGCTTTTTATATAAATTTTAAGACCAAGATCGTTAAGATTGGTTAGGTACTTTTTAAGATATGATTTTCTGAACTGAACTTTTCCGAAATGCAGTCTTTCAGTGCGTAATTACGCACCATAGGAATCAATAGGCAGTCACTTTAAAAAATGCATATAAAATCGTACAGTTGCTTTATCAAGTTCAGCTTTTGCAGGTTGGTTGAGGTCCTAGGTGGGCACGCTGTGCCAGCAGAAGACGTTCGGGCGGCTCCCGGTTCCGTCAGGAGCAGTGTTGGAAAGTTGCTTGGAGCTGGTGCAGGGCGACTGTGAGGGACCACTTGGAAAAGGTCTGCAGCTGCAAGGTTAAAGGTGGTGTCTTGGGGTCCCTAGTGGTGCTGAGGTCGCAAGGGGTGTGGGACCTTGAGAGCACAGCTGGTTCCTCGCTGCAGGATGCTGGGCAGCTGGGTGCAGAGCGAATTGGTGATCCAGGAGCTGTGAGCAACTGAGTCCTTTGCAGCTGGAGGTGAGTCTCTTTGAGGGCTGCTTACAGGACAATGCGGGCACTCTGGCAGGAGGTCCAGAGTGTTCCTGAAATCCCTCAACTGGGGCTTCCTCCTGGTCTGGTTTCAGCTCTGGGGGAGCTGGTTTTCCTATTGTCCGACGTAGGCTGACCAGTACTCCGATATTGGCAGGACTCGGCCACTAGAGAGCGCAGTGCCACCAAACTTAGCACACTTGCGAGGTTTGTCCAGGCAGTGGTCGGTGTGCCATCGGGTCCGGTTGAGACTTCCAGTTCTGGAGATATCGACCAGTCAGTCAAGTGACCCTCAGTGGGTTGCTTGTTTTTTGTTGGTTGGAGAGTGGAACTTCCACTCTGGAGCGGGATCTTGGGCAAATGTTGAAGCCTGGAGGTCCTCTGAGTTTCTTGAGGTCCGTCCAGTGTCCAGCTCCTCCGCAGCTGTGATTATCGGCTCCTGGGTGCAGCAGGCAGGGTTTGGCACATTTTCTTGATGCAGCAGGTCCACAGTTCTCTTGCTTTAGATCTTCTTTGGTGCTGATCTTCTTTGTCCTTTCAAATATGAAATCTTGGTCTAGGGGTGCCCACTAAATACTGAATTTAGTGGGTGTTTTAAGGGGAACCTGGTAGTGTCCAATGGGACATTTACCTTTGGGTGGCTACACCTACTATAGTGATCCCTCCCAGTGGGAAGGGTCACTGCCCTAAACTTAAATGGCTACTTTCTCTCCATTCAAGATAGAGGAAAATAAAAAAAAGAGGGTCCACCTCGCAGGCAACACCTTAGGAGTAGTACATGCCAGGTGATGCCACTCCCCTTATCCTTTGTTAGGTTTCCTGCCTTTGCTCCCACCAAAAGTGGGGGCTTGCAAAGGGGGGGGTGCCAGCTGCTGCTAGCAGCAGGCTTGTGGGTCGAGTTTCAAGGGCGGTAAGCCCTTTGAAGCTCACTGCCAGGACAGTGCACATTCCTGAGGGAGGTGGTGTTAGCTCCTCCACCCAGGAAGGGCATTGTCTTACAAACTGGAGAGGCCGGGCTCCCCCCCAAGATTTGCATATTGTCTGTCTGGAGGTGGTAGCTGGATAGGACCAGTCAGCAACCATGCCAGGATAGTTAGCTTTTGCAGGGGGCACCTCTAAGGTGTCCCCTGGGTACATTTAAGGATAAACCCAAGACTGGCACCAGTTTGGATTTATCAGTATGAGTGGTTTGATACCAAACAACCCAGGGTTCAGAGTGGCCATCATGTAGCTGGGAAACTCGTGTTGGCCAGGGTCCAACACCTGCCTTAAAATGGCTTCTCTGTTCACTCACTATGTCCCAGGTTTGGCAAGGGCACAGTGGGGGCATATTGCTCATTCAGATATGCCCTTACATGTAATATGGAGCACCCTGCCTTAGCACTATAAGGCCTGCCAGAAGGGTGTCTTATCCATAGTAAATGCAGTGGACCATGTCGAGTTTGTATTTTAGGTCTGCACCAGAATACAGCCAACAAGGGCAGTGCTGGGTGTAGCTGGTTGCATGGTCCTAGAGGGTGATACAATCCGTGCTGCTGCTCACAGGGGCCTACTCATAGTACCCCAAGCCCTGGGCACGTAGGTGCCCACTTACTAGGGACTTGTAGTGGTAGCTAAGGGTGTATCCAATTATGCCAATGCATCACAACAGATTTAGGGAAAGAGCACTGGCCCAGGAAACCTGGTCAGCAGTGGTCCTGGGCATTACAATTTCTAGAACACATCAACATCAGGCAAAATGTGGGGGGATAACCATGTCAAAGAGAGGCCCTCTCTCACAGGTGGAAGTTCAGGTGAGAGTTGATATAGGTTGGTCCTTGATTGTGTATTGCTTTGTAGGCGTGGATCACCAGGTTGAATTTCCATCTCTTCCATTTGGGGAGCCAGTGGAGTTTTCTGAGGTGGGGGGTGATGTGGGTCCGTCTGGGGAGGTCGAGGATGAGTCTGGTAGCAGCGTTTTGTATGGTCTGGAGTCTCTGCAGAAGGTGTGTGGTGATACCAGAGTAGCGTGTGTGGCCGTAGTTAAATAGTCTAGTGATTAGGGCCCGAGTGACTGTACATATGGTGTTCAGTTGGAGCCATTTGAAAACTTTTCATAACATGCAAAGTGTGCGTAAGCAGGCAGAGTAGATTGTTGATCTGGGACTTTATGGTCAGTTTGCTGTCCAGGATTATGCCAAGGTGTCTGGCGTGGTCGGTCGGTTTGGGTGATGGTCCTGGTTCCAAGGGCCACAGGGAGTCATTCCAAGGGGTGGTGGTGTTGTCGAAGATCAGCACTTCTATTTTGTCTGTGTTGTGTTTCAGGCAGTTGTCCTTCATCCAGATGGTGATGGTCATCATGCACCTGTGGAAGTTGGTTCTCGTGTATGCAGTATCTTCTGAGAGTGAGAGGATGTGCTGCGTGTTGTCTGATATGATGTTTAGTGCATGGGATCGGACGATGTTGGCCAAGGGGGTCATGTAGAGTTTGAAGAGGGTGGGGCTGAGGGAGGATCCTTAAGGAACACAGAAGATGATGTCCTTGGGTTTGAAGGTGAATGGTGGCATGCAGACATTCTGTGTTCTTCCGGTGAGGAAGGAACTGATCCACCTGAGGGTTGTTTCCTTGGATACTCATGTGATGCAGTGTTTTGATCATAGTGGTATGAGATACGGTGTCAAAGGTTCTGAGAGGTCAAGAGGGATCACAGCTGCTTTTTCTCTCTGGTCGAGGAGGGCTCTGATGTCACAGATGGCTGTGATTAAGGCAGTCTTGGTGCTGTGGTTGGTACAGAATCCAGATTGGGAGGTGTCTGAGAGTTGTTGGTTGATGGCTTGATGGCTTTTTCCAGGACTTTGGTGGGGAAAGGGAAAAGGGAGAGGGGGGCTGTAGTTTTTGAGTTCACTTGGGTCAGCAGATGGTTTCTTGAGGAGTAGTTTGACTTCAATATGTTTCCAGTCTTCGGGAAAGGTGCCCATGGCAAGTGAGGAGCTGAAGAGGGTGGTAGGCTCACTGCTGCTCCTACAACTTTCGAGGTTGGAATTGTAGTGTAAGCAGGGGTCGGTGGGGGCTCCTGACTGAACGGAGTTCATGATGGTGTCCTGGGGGGTGAGCTGGTCCTATGAGGTAAGTCGCTGGTCCATGTTAATTTTGGTGAGTGCTTGAAGGTGAAGGAAGTCTCAGGGCTTGGTTTGGGGTTCTAAATTCTTTTAGATTGGGGAATGTAGGAAAATGCCACTGTTGGCATGGTCACGCCCCACTTTTAGCCTAATGTTGATGCCAGCTTTGATTGGAAGTCTGCTGGGACCCTGCTAACCAGGCCCCAGCACCAGTGTTCTTTCCCTAAAACTGTACCTTTGTTTCCACAACTGGCACAGCCCTGGCACACACTTAAATCCCTTGTAAAAGGTACCCCTGGTACCAAGAGCCTTGTGGCCAGGGAAGGTCCCTAAGGGCTGCAGCATGTATTATGCCACCCTAAGGGACCCCTCATTCAGTACATGCACACTGCCTTGCAGCTTGTGTGTGCTAGTGGGGAGAAAAGACAAAGTCGACATGGCACTCCCCTCATAGTGCCATACCCACCAACCACTGCCTGTGGCATAGGTAAGTCACCCCTCTAGCAGGCCTTACAGCCCTAAGGCAGGGTGCACTATACCACAGGTGAGGACGTAGCTGCATGAGTACTATGCCTCTACAGTGTCTAAGTCAATTCTTAGACATTGTAAGTGCAGGGTAGCCAAACTGAGTATATGGTCTGGGAGTTTGTCATTACGAACTCCACAGCACCATAATGGCCACATTGAATACTGGGAAGTTTGGTATCAAACTTCGCAGCACAATAAACCCACACTGATGCCAGTGTGGGATTTATTGAAAAATGCACACAGAGGGCATCTTAGAGATGCCAACTGTATGTTAACTCTACTGCTAGTGTAAGGCTGACCAGTCTATGCCTTTGTGCACTCTGTGGTCAGAAACAAAGCCTGTCCTGGGAGGAGGTGCTTCACACCTCTCCCTGCAGGAACTGTAACACCTGGCGGTGAGCCTCAAAGGCTCAGGCCTGGTGTTACAGTGTCCCAGGGCACTCCAGCCAGTGGAGATGCCTGCCTCCTGGAAGAGCCCTCACTTTTGGCAGAAAATCCTGCGGGATAATGAGAAAAACAAGGAGGAGTCACCCCCTCAGCCAGGACAACCCCTAAGGTGTCCAGAGCTGAAGTGACCCCCTCCTTGAGAAATCCTCCATCTTGCGTTGGAGGATTAGGACCAAGAGGGATAGTGATGTTCCCCCCCAGAGGGAGTGGGCACAAGGATGGTGTACCCACCCTCAGAGACAGTAGCCATTGGCTACTGCTCCCAACCCCAAACACCCCCCTAATTTAGTATTTAGAGGAAACCCTGAACCCAGCTCTTCAGATTCCTGACAACCTCAAGAAAGAAGAAGGACTGCTGAGCTGAAAACCCTGCAGAGAAGAGAAGGAGACAACAACTGACTCGGCCCCAGCCCTACCGGCCCATCTCCTGCTTCAAAAAAATGGAAAAGAAGAAGCAGTGCGTTTTGCAGGACCAGCGACCCCTAAAAAGCCTCCAGTGGACAGCCTGCATCACCGAGGACCAAGAAACTCCAGCAGACAGCGGACCTGTCCAACAAGAAGACAAAGAAACTATCTTTAAAGGGACTCTCACCTCACTCCAAAAGAGTGAGCCCAAACTACTCTGCCCCCGACACCCCCGGCCCGTGTCCAGAGAAACCAACTGGCCAGAGAGGATCCCCAAGCAATTCTGACTACGTGTCCACCCTGGGCTGACCTCTTCAGACCCCTACAACGACGCCTGCAGAGGGAATCCCGAGGACCACCCCCCTCACTGCAACTGCCCGGGATGAAGCTATCCGTCGCCTGGCGAAGCACTGCACCTGCAGCCCCCAGGCCCGAGACAAACCGACCACCGGTGCAGCAATGACCAGCATGCGGCCCTCACCCTTGCCCAGTCAGTGGCTTGCTCGAGAAGCTCCCCGTGCCCTGTCTGCAGCACCTAAGTGACCCCTGGGTCCCTCCAGAGAGTTCTATTGAGAACCTGACACCCTGTTGGCACACTGCACCCAGACCTGCCCCTGTGCTGCTGAGGGTGTGGTTTTTGTGCCTACTTGGGGCCCCTCCACTGCTCCTTCAAACTCCCTTGGTCTGCCCTCTGACAACACAGGTACTTACCTGCAAGCAGGCTGGAACCGGAGTACGCCCGTCTCCATAGCGGCCCATGTTATTTTGGCTCCTGTTTGACCCCTGTACCTAACCAGCCCTGTGTTGCTGGTGCTGGGTGTTTGGGGTTGTCTTGAACCCCCAACGGTGGGCTACCTATGCTCTGGAAACTGAACCCATAAGCTTGTTACTTACCTCAAAAACTGTACTTTACTTACCTCCCCCAGGAACTGTTGAAAAGTGCAGTGTCCACTTTTAAAATAGCTTTTTGACATTTTAAAGAAAACTGTGTACATTGTTGATTCAATTCAAAGTTCTAAGTATTACTATGCAAAGTACCTTTAATTTAATGTACTTATGTGCTAAATTAATCTTGTGGTTCTAGAAATAAATTAACAAGATAATATTTTTCTATATATAAATCTATTGGTCTGGAGTTGTCATTGAGTGTGTGTTTTCACTTATTGCTTGTGTATGTACAACAAATGCTTAACACTACCCTCTGATAAGCCTAACTGCTCGACCACACTACCACAAATAGAGCATTAGTATTATCTATTATTGCCTCTGTCAAGCCTCTTGGGGAACCCCTGGACTCTGTGCACACTATATCTCATTTGATATAGTATATACAGAGCCAGGGAAGAAATCTGTGAATCTGTCACATAGTTCTTGGGAGGGAGTTATGCTGTTTTGTGTGGCTGTGGATTTGGTGAACTCTCGCTAACGATGTTGAAGAGCTCTTTGCTGTCGATGGGATTGGCCTCGATGCGGTTGGTTAGGGCTTTCCTCTTTATCACTCTCTCATTAGCAGTGAAAGAGGTTGAGGGAGGGCTTGAAGGTGGTCCTGTCTGAGCTGTCCATGCTTGTGTGTGATCTTCTTTCCAGTTGCTTGCAGTGGTGTTTTGATGTATTCCATTCCTTAGTGTACCATCTTGCCTGCTTGGTGGATCTCCTGTGTCTGCTGGTCTTGATGGAAGCGATGATGAGGGCGCCGTTGGTGATACAGGATTTGAAATTTTTGACAACTTGGTCCAGGTTTGATGCAGTGTTAGGATATGATGTGTTGAGGATGTTGGCCCATTGGCTCTCTGATACTTTGCTCCAGCTGCGGTGGGGGCACTGAGGGGCTAGAGATGTTGAAGTGTACCATGGAGTGGTCAGTCCAGATGAGTTCACTGACATGGCTGTACTTGACCCTGTTGCTGGAGGTGAAGATGGGGTCCAGAGTGTGTCCTAAGTTGTGGGTGGGGGACGGTGACGAGTTGGAGAGTCCGATGCTATTCATGCTGTCGAGGAGGCTGGCGGGGTTGGTGTTGTTGAGGTTTATGAGATGGAAATTCAGATCTCCGAAAAAGATGTAGTCTTTAGAATCAATGGCAAAAGGAGTGATGAAGTCGGGAATGATGATGCAGATGCTGGGGCAGGGTGCCGTGGTCTGTAGGCAAGGGTGCCTTTGATGGTGGCTTTTCTGTCTGTTTGGAGTTTGAAGCTGAGGTGTTCCATGGTCTGGATAGTGTCTTCTGTCTTGGTGGTGCAGTAGATGCTTTCTTTGTGGATGATGGTGATCATTCCTATGGGTTTGTTGGTGCTGTCTTGGTGTGTGATCTTGTATTCATCAGGTGCTGCAGTGGCGAAGTTGGCAGAGAGCACTGGTGTGAAGCAGGTATCAGTGAGGAAGATGAGGTCAAGGTGAGGGTTATGATGAGGTCCCAGATTTCGGTGATGTGTTTGCAAAGTGAGCATGTGTTGAGGAGGAGGCAGGCAAGTTGTTGTGTAGTAGGTGCATTGTGTTTATTGGTTAGTGTGTTAGTGGACGGCATGTTGGGCCATCTGATGATGGAACAGTGAATGCAGGACCTACTGTGGATTGAGGGGAGATGCAGCGGCTGTCGTGGCATGCGTGTTTCAGGGCTTGGAGTCAGTCGGAGGTGTCGATGTGTGGGATAGAGACCCAGGGTTCATGGCACTGGCTGCAGTCCAGGCGCAAACAGGCACAGACAGGCTTTTCTTTGGCACTGGTGCCTCCATTATTTAGGTCCTGGGAAGGGGGGTGATGGGTGGCAGTGGGCGAGACTAGCGGGAAGCAGGAAATGAGCAGCAACAAAACAAGCAGGAGAAAAAGGAGGGAGAACAATTAGAGAAAAGAAGGGAGAAAAACGAGGGAAATAACGAGGCACATGGAAACACAGAAGGAAATGACACTAAGACAAAGGAAAAAGGCACTAAGGCAAAGGAAAAAAGGCATAAAAGGCAAAGACAAGAAGAAGGAAAAACAAAGCACAAGGAGAGCAAGAACTGGCTGTTTGGGGGCCGACAGGAAGAAACAGAGCTAGGCCTGGTGTCTGCTCAATGGGGTCACGCTGCTGCCTTCATTAAGTACATCCTGGGAGGAGGGAGGGGTTCTGGGTGGCAGTGGATACGGCTGGCAGGAGGTTTGAAATGGTCGGCGGCAAAACAAAATGGAGAAAAAGTAGGGAGAAAAAGGAGAGAAAATGTAAGGCCCAAAATGGAAAGGCACTAGGGCAACTGAAAAAGGCACAAAAGGAAAAGACCAGAAGAAAGAACAAGCATTTTCAATGCAACGGGTCTCGCATTTGCTCGAGTTAGAGCTATTAGCGTTGTAAACGCCTAACCGGACTTTTCTTGCCACACAAATTAAAAGAAAAAAAATGCAGTGCGATCGCACTATGTTAAATGCAGCGCAATCACGAGGAAATTGAAAATGGAAAAAATGAGCGCGATTGCGCTATGTAAACCCCGCTGCGTGGAAAATAAACAGATAAAGTAGTCGGAAACCATGCTGGAAACATCGAGCCTCGTATGTTTTCAGTAGTTTACCGGTGCTGTGTAGGTGGGCTAAACACCAGAAAAGGCATGACATATGCATGCCTTTCACAAATGAAAGCAAGGGGATTTTAAAAAGCCAAGCCCACAAACAAATGAACGTGACTGACGTGACATGGGTGTGGTTGGAAGCCGAAAGAGAGATTACTACAGGGGACAGAGCGCTTTGCGTTCGCCCCTAAAAAAATAAGCACAAGGAGGGCAAGATTGTGGCTGATCAGGGGCTGACAGTAAGAGAGAGACCTGGGCCTGGATCTGCTCAATCAGGCATTGCTTTACAAGATATGTTTTTTTTGAGGACCTTAAAGAGTGGATACCATCTGAAGTTCAAAGCATAATCTTTTTGCTGAGGAAGACACTGGAATTTAGATCACATTTCTGATTTTGGTGGCCAAAGATCAACAGTTTTTCTTTTTCATATGTATAAATGTCATGAGGCCTTTGGAGAATCTGTTAGCGCACTAATCTCGAAGTTCAATTGATAATTTGAGACAAAGTCTGAAATAAATACATTGAAGACTTGTACATAGACCTATGTCGTTCAGGTGAATACATCATTGTAAAAACACATATTTTGCATTACAATTTTGTGTTCAGACTGTTCTTTAGTGGTGAAGTGTGGGCATATACCCAAACAATTTCACTTTTTCAATAAGGTAAAATTGAGAATATTCAATTAATTCTGATACTCTCAAAACAGAAAGATAATTCTCGACACTTCACCATAAAGTTACATAACAAGATATTTCTGGCAGCGTGTACAAGATCCATAACATTTCCAAAATATTCCTCTGCAGAAGCCATACATATTGTCAATCCCAGGTGCTAAGACAAAGCAGACAAGTGGCCCAAGGTGATGAATGATGAATCCGCCTACTACGGGCTTTTTAGCTAACAGCACTTTAATTGTTACAGTTTGTAGGCTCAACCATAGATTGGGAAATCTCAAAAACTACAAGTCCCAGGAGGCAATGCTGTATGGGCCTAAAAATCAGCATTTTCTAAAGGTGTCAGGCATGACATGGGACCACACTGCAGTTATAGCAGAACAGCACCAAAATCTTGAAAAGGTTCTCTGGAATCAAGAAACTTTCCTGAGTTTTGGACAACTTTATTAGGAGTGTGTGCACAGAACACAGAGGTGAGAAGACAACAGTGCCAGACACTATTACCACAGAAAAGAGACTTTCTTTAGTTTTCACTTGATATCGTGTATTAATGTATACATGCTGCATTATGTTTTTTTCTGTGTTTACCAAGATATGCAGGGCCCACAAATACAATACCAGGGCCAACAACTCACACACATAGATGCACTCACTTTCTCTGTTCATTTAGTGCATTTTTTTCTTTAGTTCTGTAAGGTAAATCATGTGTTCCTTTCCATACCATATGAAGCAAGTGCAGAAATATGTATGCAACCTGAAGTTCCCAAGGTCTGATCTGCCTCTTATCCTTTAGAAGTCATTAAAATAAGTATCATGAAGTTGACAGGGCTGTGTGATTATAGAGGACAAAGCAAAAATATTTTCTACTACACATTTCTCACCACAGAAAATCGTAATACTTTGTGTTGAACCATATTGAGGAATTGAAGGAAAGTTTTGAGAGATTACTTTTGGGATGCATGAACTCAAGCTCCGATTGACGTTTTAAAAACTAATAATCAAGGGATGTGGGAGCATGGCATAAGGCAGGAGCAGAAGCTAAAGAGCGGCAAAAGGAAGGGTGGCTGGGATAGTGTATAAATGGACCTGTAGCCCAGCAGGAGTGGACAGGGCCAAATCAAAATGGGAACCAGCTCTGATGGAGGTTAAGGAAGCAAAACAATGCTAAGACAGAAGAAACCTGGTGGCCAAGCAGATCCACAACACTTGATAAACAACCAAAACATAAGTGGTAGTTCTTACATGCATGCATGTGGGCAGAATATGCTTCAAAATAGTCATATATTTTGCTGGTGATTACCCAAACACTGCCCATACCCTATAAAAAAGAGTTGGAGCGATCAGTCTAAATGCACCATTGTTTAGCGTTTGAGTGTATTACAATGGACATATCCTTTTGGGGGCATACTTAAGACAATACAGTTGTTCCAGAATAGCTCAAGTGCATGGCAATGGTCTTGCTCAGACACCAGTAAAACAAATGTTGAAGGTGTGTAGTTATTTGTTCAAACCTTCATATATATACAAGTTCCTCACTTCTCCCAATATTCAATTTTTTGGACACATTTCAGGACACTTCAACTTTGGATAAAATAAACAATAACAATAGCATACATATGTCAACAAGTAACAACCATTTTTAATATGACAAGCTGCATTTATCAAAAGAATAAGGACTAGATGCTCTGAAAATTGTATGTATAGTTATTATTAAGGCAATAATGGAACCATGTAGAACAAAAAGTCTGTCAATGGAAGTGAACAATGAGATTGGGCACCATGAGATGCCACAAGAATGTTAAGATGAAGAAGAGTGAGGAGAAAGATTGGAGATTACATAGAAAAAACAAAAAAGGCAAAACCAGTAGGGTGCTGTTTTGGCTCTGCCAGGGCTGTTCAGAATTGACAAAAAATAAAATGTTGTTGTTGATACTGAACAGCACTGCCTCCCCCATTCAAAAAGAACCCCCGTGTGAGGATGCATATACTTTGGTCACCATGCATCCGCACATATGCATTATAACACTATGGTCGGCCCTACATGATGATCTATGCACACGCACGGGTCATAACACGCCAACCATTCTGGACCCAGCATTATCTCTAGATTTCAGGTGCCTGTCTTGCAGGTAAATGTAAACAAAACACATCTGCATAAAAAAGCAGACTGTTAGCAATTTACATCTACTGAGCCCTCCGATTTTTTTTTTTTTTTAAATAATTATAAATCACACAACCAAGAACTGCAGTGTGAGAAGCTGGGAGGAGCAAGTAAATAGCTGAGGAGCCACAACAGTGGGCATTGATGGGTGGGTTGGGCAAGCAACAGGCTATAGGCGGTGGTCAAGACGGGTAGGCTAGAAAACAAAAACTGAGCTGGATGTAAGTTGTGATGTAAGAAAAGTCGAGAGCATAGGGACAGCAGGAATGTGAAAGGGGAAGCAGCACTGGGTACAAGAAAACATATGCACTCCTATTGAGTGCCAAAACAAAAAAGTAGTTCCTTGATGTAAGCCTGCAAGGATACAAGTCACCCACTCAAAAAGATGGTAACGAGGCTATGCTAAGGGTCGAACAATAACAAAGAGAGGAAGGATAGCAACTTAATAAGAAGCATGCAAATGAGATTGACAAGAAAGCCAACAAATAATAATAAGCTGTGGGCTGACTCAAACCTACTGTCAGTATACTGTATTGTCAACATTAGGGGGTCATATCACAAAGCGAGCACTGGCAGTGCTAATTTAAGACAGCATCTCTGCCACAGTTTGGGGCTGACTGGTGCCCTAAGAAGCTGAAAAGTTGGACCAGCGCTATTTTACCACAGACAATGGTAAGTTGTTGCTTGTCATCAGAACTTTAATGGCATGTGCTTCCTTTGGCTGGAAAAGTAGCAGCACATGTAGATGTATCTAAAGTAAGCAACAGAACAGAAAGCAAAATCATACAGAAAGCAACGTAACACA
Organism: Pleurodeles waltl; assembly: GCF_031143425.1. Taxonomy (NCBI): domain Eukaryota; kingdom Metazoa; phylum Chordata; class Amphibia; order Caudata; family Salamandridae; genus Pleurodeles; species Pleurodeles waltl. The sequence continues at coordinate 267,754,495 of NC_090444.1, read as the reverse complement.
ATTAAAGCATAACAAAGCACTCACAACACAACTAAACAGTCAAAACAGAACACCACCGAGCAACTATGAAAGAAATTAACAATAATATTACAATAATGCACCACAAACCACTACACAAAATTCAAAGGATCACATAACCACCACAAAAAAATTCCATATAGCAAATATACCCGAACGTTCCGGTCACATATTTCCACCTCTGGAATGCTCTTTTCATGACAGTATACTAAAAGATGTTTGAAGCACGCATTACCGTAACTTACCACAAAGGGTATGAAATAGAGCCACTAAAAAATGTTTTTCGATCCAGCACAAAGTCTGCAAAAAGCATCCGGTAAAGCTGACTTCAGGCAAGACCTAAAAAGAGTAACGTGTGTTCCAGTATATTCAAACAGTATTGAAATTATGCAAGTAAATATGAAATTGTGCAAGATCAAAATGTCATAGACGTGGCAAACATTTCTATTGTTTTAGCTGTTAGTTTGATTTCCTGTTATGTTTTCGAAACGTATGATTTGAAATTTTAAAAAAAGTTTACCAAAACGTATAAGCAGGTTCAAGAAATATGAAGGTGAAAATCCTTCATTAGAAAGGGATTGCATGTTGATTTAAGGGTACAGCCAGCACGCCTCCGTCCATACAGCCACTTTGCTTTAATACGGGTGCACCTGCCCCTTTCTAATTAGCCCATTTTTCAAGATTGTTTAAAAATATTGTGTAGACTAAACACCTACCTACCCCTGTTAGTGCCATGACAACGTCAGTTCCCGGCCTTCCTTTTACTTTATACTGGCAAATAACTGCGTGGAAAGAAACAGGACAGGCACATATTTTTCCAGTTCCAAAACATTATCAGAAAATTGATTTTGTTTGGTAAAGGGGTGTTGGGTGGCCAAGTCCACATAGCATGGGCCTACCCAACCCAACCCCTCTGACTGCATACTGCAAGGCTTCTGCAAAACACATTATAGTTACTTTAAATAAAGATATGCATATAGTTCCCAGTAGGTATTTAAGACATAAGCACATACCCAAGAAAACGCGAGGGCAAACAAAATGACAGCTTGTGTCTTAATATCTTAGCAGCTAAACGCCATGCTAATTAACCCTGCAAAGAGCATGCGGGGTTCGGGAGGAAAAATCAAACAATGTCCAGCTTAACTCCTAAGAGCTTACCAAATGAGCTATCACAGTGTGTTAGTGCGTGGTAGTGATTAGGCCCTGGTAATGGGCGACCCGAAAATCTCTACTGCAACAAGGTCTGAGGGAGGGGGCAGCAGCTTGACCCTCACACTATCTAATAAGCACTCCGGATAAAATGGATCCGTCTTTGTCATGCGAGCCCCGGCCCGAGTTTACTCAAGCGTGTCAACTTGGGTTGTAAGGGCCCACTCACGCATCCCGTGAAGGTTAAAGGTACCGGCGCAACAAGCTCCAGGACCCCGCTGCCGTTTGTCTCACGTAAACGTACCGTTCTGACAAATGCGCACCGACGACGCACTGTAAAGTAATCTTTTATGACCACATTTTTCGAAACTTAAAGGCACTGAAACCATGGAAGAATTCGCCAGCACAAAAGAGCAAGAGCTGTAAACCACTCAGTCTACAAGTTCAATTTCTGGATTTGCATCATTGTCTGCACACGCATGAGATGAGAAAGGCCCAGCCGCGCTCATTTTCCACATAAATACACACACTCGCAGTACTAGACTTGCAGCATCTAATTGCAGCGTTTCCATTTCGCGGAAACACATCTATTTGTTGCCAAGACTGTGAGGCTGTGGGCATTAGCGTTCAGGGTTAATACACTATCATACCAAAAAAATAATTATTTTCGGACGAAAAATATTTCTCCTTCAACTGTTCGCGTTTGGCGTTTCCGTCGTGATCACCATCTATTCAAATATATCCATCAGTTGGAACAAATCTCTTCCGTTAATATTTCTACCTGTGCTGCACAACGGTTTAAGGACCAATTTATTTCAGTTAGAATGCTGCGTTGCCGAGAGAACTTCTCAAGTTCTGCACAGTGCCTAGAAGTCACTTTGATCTCAAAATGTCAAATGAGGATCTATCGAGCCAATTATCAATAAATCATCGATAAGAAAAGTTTCATATGAAACAAACATTGGCAAAACCAACAGGTCTGGCGTTGGCTGCCAACCTGCTAGTAAATTATGGTTTGCTATCAAACCTTTATTGTTTGGGAGTATGATGGGCCCAAATCAAGCTAAAAAAATAGTTTACTACAGGCAATGGGCCTAAAAAGAAACACACATTACTATAGTACTCCCTGGCACTGAAGGGGGGTACTTTGTATGTTGATGTCTTCTTTGTGAAAAGGCAGCATGCCATAACTCATAGTCATGTCAGCCAATGACTGAAGTAGGCTGATACATTGCCCCTTAATACACGCTGAAGTGGTTGGAAGAAAAACATGAACCTCACCAACCACAGACTAATGGATCAAGTCTGTCTGAAACCCCTTTAAGTAACTATGTAAAACACATACTTTTAGTAAAATCAACAAGTCTTGGCTGACACCTAAAAAAAGTCAGTCAGTCTGGCATTGGCTGCAAGTGTCCTACAAGAAAGAAAGAAAATAAGAGAAAGACAGCTAAAGAAAGAAAGAAAGAGAACACTAAGGGAAGAGAAGGAAAGAAAGTGAAAGAAAGAAGGTAAGAGAAGGAAACGCAGAAGGGAAGAAAGAGAAGAAATAAGGCAAGACAAGAGAAGGAAATGGAAGGAGAGGAAAGGGGAGCAAAGAGAAGGAAAGAATGACAATAAGAGAGAAGGAAAAAAAGAAGGGAAAAGAGAAAAAAGAAAAAGGAAAAGAAAGAAAAACAAAGCAAGAAAGAAAAAGAAAATGAATGCAAGGCAAGAATGAAAGAAGATAGGAAGAAGGAAATACAAGTAAAGAAAAAATAAAGAAAGAAGGAAAGAAAAAGTAAAAAGATGATAACAATGTAGAAAAGTTTCAAATGGACACAATATGGTATGCTGTCAAATACCAGCAGTCAGAAAATCAAAACCTCCTCGACTCCATGCACCGGCTTGTTTCTTAATTTCCAAAGGTACTGTACCTTGTGGTCCATGCGACTCCATGACTGGTACCGCCTTCCTCATGAGTGACTTTGGATGGTTGGGAACGACTCCGTTGATGTCGTGATAGCCCAAGTTGGAGCTATTGTGTTACCAAGCGCCATATTGAAGTTTAATCTTGGAAAATTAATATCTTTGCTTTTGTATGTTGGAGTTTTGTCATTTTGGTCTTGTTTAAATATTTGCTGTTTTTCTATACTGGGGTTGAGTGCTTTTGTGGTGTTTTCACTGTTTTACTATGTGTGTTTGTATAAAAACTTTACACATTGCCTCTGAGATAAGCCTGACTGCTTCTGCCAAGCTACCAAGGAAGTGAGAGCAGGGGTTCTCTGAGCTATGTATCTCCCTTACCCTGACTAGAATGAGGGTCCCTACTTGGACAGGGTGTAAACTGACTGCCAATTAGAGACTCCATTTCTAACAAATAGCATTAGGTTTCAGGACAATTTTATGCACATAACCTTTTAGAGTCCCAATTCACTCCGAAGTACATATTGTACCTGATTGAGGATGCCATCTATACTTTCAGACTTCCAAACTGGATTCCGTCTAGGAAGAGGCACTGAATCGACACTCATAGCAATCTGGGATGATCTTAAAAACACAGTCGACCGCAATGGAGTTGCTGCACTACTTCTCTTGGACCTCTCGTCTGCCTTTGATACGGTTGACCATGACAAAGACTCCATGAAGCCGGCATAGAAGGGACTGCTCTCAACTGGATTACATCGTACTTTCAAAAAAGATCTAATATCATCTATTCTCCCCCCTTCTCATCCAAACCTTACCTCACAAAACAGGGGTCCCCCAAGGATCAATCATCTCACCTTTGGTTTTCAACATCTACATGATATCATTACCAGAACTTACCAATGATTTTCATCTCACATGCTACAACTATGCAGATGACACACACATACTACTTAAATTAGAATGCCCCCAAAACATTGAAAACTCAGAAATATTCAGTTGCCTCAGAGCCGTTGATCAGTGGATGACCTGGAGCCATCTCAAACTAAATGCCTCCAAAACAGAAATACTCATATGTGGTGACTGGAAAAGTTATGACCCACTGTGCGCGTGGCCTGACGATCTCGGACCACCTCCTCAATTATCCAAGGAAGTTAAAAACCTTGGAATCACCATGGACTCCAAGTTAACTATGAATGCCCAAGTGGACAAATTAGCACGAACAAGCTTTATCGCCTTGAAGACTCTATGACGCATCTTCCCCCACCTCGGATTTCCACACAAGGTGCAAGCTACTATCTCGCTTGTACTCTCCAAACTGGATTATGCCAATAGCCTCTACCATGGATCATCTCTAGCTATTATGGAAAAAACTACAACATATTCCAAACTCCGCAGCCAGGCTACTATTACATGTAAAGCCACAAGCCTACATCTCCCCTGCTTTGAGAGCACTGCACTGGTTACCCGTTGCGAGAAGATGCACTTTCAAGCTGCTTTGTACCACCCACAAAGCTATACATGGAACAGGACCGCTTTTTATCAGAAACAAAATAACCAAATACATTCAACAAAGAAACCTCAGCTCAAGATTGGCACCCCGCCTTAGAACACCACCATACAAGAAAAAGACTATAGGTGATACACCCTTATCCGTTCAAGCAGCTAAACTATGGAATTCATTACCCCTAACTATAAGAGCCACAGATAACTATCATGTCTTCAGAAAATAAACTACTAGTTGGCTCTTTCCTTCAAAACTACCATATTCAAACAACTATGGACTGCATATGCCTATGTTGATGAATATTTGTTTGCGATTATGTGTCTATTTTAGTTATATATAGTTCTTTAGAAAATATGTATTACTACTATGTCATAACAATAAACTACACACACACTCTTTAAACCTGTTTAACTATTTTTACTCATGGTTTAAATATGTATGTACATATATGTGTGCATATGTGTGTGTGTATATATATTTATATATATATATATGTATGTGTGTGTATGGTATTCTATGCTTAACATGTTCATAGGTCATTGCATAACTCCTAGATAAGTTTTTATACTAGATACTTATGAATCCCTGTTCTCATCTTATATCACACTTATCTACCCATCACCACATGTCATGTCTCTATCAATCTATCCTCCATTTCCACTCTGACTCATCCCAAATCCATTCTACTACTTTCATCTCCTAAATAAGTCTGCCTAAGCTCTTACCTCTGCTTCCACATCTAACTCACCCAAAGTGTACTACCATGATCTCCCAAACAACCCTACTATATTCTCCCTAATTTATCTCACCCTGCTACTATGATCTCCCTAACCCCTTCCACAGACTCTTCCCTCCTCCATCCTCCCATTACTCATCCCAAGCCTAAATCCTATTACCATAAATCCCCAATTAACACTTCTGGATTTTTCCCTCCTCCACCCCTCCATTACTCCAGTCAATCTAACTAACAAACTCTCATATCCGCGGCTCAAATTAACTCATAATAATACTAAAACTGTACTCATATTTCCCTATACTAATCCACCACAAATTTTTTTGGGGGTCTGGAGTAGCGTGCTACTCGCCGAAAAGTGCTTTGACGCCTCGTCAGGGGTAGTAAGTGCTATATAAATACTATTACAATACAATACAAAGAGTGAAATATTCTCAACCATCAACACCTGGTTAAAAGATCTAGGGTTAATGATGATTTTCAGATCGTACTAATCTGCCCAGCCCATGATAGGTAGACCATCTTCTGCTACATACACCTTCCCCTTGATTTCTCTCCCACGAAATCTAATGATTGCTTCCATGTATCCCACTATTTAAATCATCTCCCCCAGTACCCTCCAGGATTAATGTACTTGGGCAACAAGACAGATCCTAACCAATTTTCAAGAAAAAGATTCTTGGGTATAATTATGTACACTGACCCACAATCGATCATGAGTTCTATTGTTCTCCCATTAATTTCAAGCTGCGCTTTAGGCCTACATTTTCTGCTTTCGCTGACATCTGCATCCCCCACACAAAGGATACGATCTTCACATGTTTGCATGTCATTATTTGCTCTTGTTACGTTTCCCTTATCAACTGTGGCTACTTTTGATTTTCTACCTCGCTTGCATATTATTGCAAAATGACCCATCAATCACAAGTTCTACAGTCCTTGTTAACTGCTATGTATTTCCGAAAACCTGCTGTGTGATTACTGCTCCCACAGCAATAACATACTTTGTTAGCCTATTTATACCTTCCTGTGCTACTGTGACTGTTAGATTTCAGTACTGCACCCACCTCAAAGTCTTCCCCCATACAGTGACTTCACTAGAAACAATGTTCTTTCTTTCCATCCATTTATTTCATACATCTTTCTGATTGTTGCACAACTTTAGTACTATCACTGGCGTCTTTCAAAGAAGGATTCTTAGCAGCCCATAAGCGCTCTTGCATCTTTTTGCTCCTGCAATGTACAATTAACTGGTCTCTAATTAATTCGTCTGTCATTGTGCCAAATTGACACTTGATTGATAACTCGCTCAATTTTGTGACAAATTCGTCAATCATTTCCCCTTCATTTTGAGGACACTTATAAAATTTATATCAGGTCATAACTTAGTTTAGCTCTTTCACAAATCTTTTCTCAAGTAATTTTTTTGCTTCAACATAGACATTCTCTATAACATCCCCGTTGGGTTCAGTAGCTACAGGTAAGAATTTGAAAATATGTTAACCATCTGTACCAAGGGTATTTAAGAATAAAGCTTTCTTCTTTACCACACTAAACGTTTGCCCATTCAATGCTTGAATATAGGTCTCAAACATTCCTATCCAATCATTCCATTCTATTATCAAAGGACCTGGCAAACAAAGGAGGAGTGATAACACTACTTTGTGTTTGCACAATTAATATGGTATGGCTCCTAAAGAGAATCTTTGGATAACTTCAAACTACTAGTACGCCGTTGCAAAAAGATTGTTAAAATATAAGTGTAAAGTGCAATATTCATTATATGTACATTCACTATATAACTGTAAAATTGTTGGAACCAAAACTAAAGGTGTGCGTGTCAGCAAATTTCACAAATTATTGTGTATTGAGTGACAGGCAATGGTGTACCGTATCATCGTAGAGTTGAAAAGTTCCTGCTATGCCCTGTGTGGGTGCGTGTGTCACCGTAATTCTTGAAGTAGGATTCTTGAAAGTCAAGTGTTGAGTCAGTGAAAGTCAGATGAGAGTAAATGTACACTGTGAGACACAATAGTGTACATATCACTGTACTTCCTAAAATCACAAGCCATGTGTTATTAAGAGTGGCCTAAAAATAAATTATATTAAAGTATCAGTAACAGGCCCATCAATACCATACTCATAAAGCCATCCTGATCCAAGATGGCATGCACGTTGTAACAGTAGGTGCCCTGACATTCCTCAGCATGGTGAGGACATAACAAGGAAGGTGGTGCCTACACTCGTGCTGACTCTCCACTGCCTTCGCCAGTGGCAGCTAGTGGACTTACGCCTCCGCTAGAGGCAACAAGTGCTCCAAAAATACTGGTAATTGACACACTATTCGATCAGGAGCATTCTCAGGAATCCAGTCCCCAGATGCATCAAGTACTGCCGCCAGGACGCATTTCCAAGGGCCAGCACACTCCAACCACACAGTACAGAGTTACCACTGGGTTCTCTACCAGACCCAGGCATTGTAGGTGACAACTGGCCTCCTCGTCGCCAATTCATGTACCCTCCCAGAGAAGATACGGGATCCAGAGGTAAGTTGCCAAGGGTTATTGAGGAAGATACAGCATCCCTCTATTTCACAGCAAAACAAAGAAAAGTATTTGTTATAACCAGGCATTCCCAGACCGGGGGCAGGACTGAGGTTTTCCCTCAGCTCTGTGAAAGCACGTATGCAGTTCTCATCCAATGGTACCGGATCAGGCACACCTTTATGTGTCAGCCTCTGTAAAGGCTTGACCAAAAAGGAAACATTTGGAATCCACTTATGACAGTAGCCAATCATTATCACAAACATTTCTTTCTGAGTGACAGGGAGATTAATTTTCAGAATTGTTGAGATTCTTTCTTGTGACAACTTTCTCACACCTTTTTCAATATGGTGACCTAAATACAGATCTTCCTTCTTGCAATATTGCAATTTTCCTGGGGAAACTTTATGCCAATTGTCTGCCAAATGATTCAGGAGGGCAACAGTATATCTTATGCAAGCTTCTTGAGTGTTTGACACCACAAGTAGGTTGTCAATGTATTGAACTAAGACTGAATGATAGAGCAGTTTTAGTGATTCCAGATCCTTTTTCAAGGTCTCATTAAAAATGGAGGAGCTCTCTGTATACCCTTGAGGAACTCAGCACCATACCAAAACACAAACACTGAAATGAAAAGTGAAGAGAAATTGGCTCTATTCATGCAACGGTATGGAAAAGAATGCTTGGCAAAGATCAATCACCTTGAACCATTCTGTTTCACAGGGGATTTAGAATGGAATCACTGTGGGATTTGGTACCATCGGACAACAAGGAACAACTATCTCATAGATTTTTCTAGAACCCTGGACCATGCTATATTTTCCATTGGGCTTCCGCAGTCTTAAAATTGGAGAGTTACATAGATTTCCCAAGATCTACTTCAGAATTCCCTGCTCAATCAAATAATTTATCAATGGAGTTATCCCAGCAATTCTTTCAGGTGTTATACAGGGGAATTTTTGGATACACTGCATTTGGTTTAACTGTTATCTTTATGGGGTCAATTCCTTTAATAAATCCCAGCTCTTTTCCTGTAAAATCCCTGACTTCAAGAGACACAGGCCCTAATTACGACCCCTGGCGGTCTTCAAACCACCAGGGCCTTGGTGGCGGTGTGGTCGGACCACCCCCAAAGTGGTGGTCAGACCGCCACATTATGAAAGTGGCGGTAGAGCCACAGTCGGTTCACCAGCACTGCCAGTTTACCTCCACTGGAGGGACTGGCAATGCTGGCAGTCCTTATCTACCAGGGCAGCGATGCATGTAGCGCCACCCTGGGGATTACGACCCCCCTCTCTGCCAGCTTTTACATAGCGGTTGCACCCCCATGTAAAAGCTGGCAGAGACGGAGTGCAGGGGCAGTGCAGGGGCCCCCATGGACTGCCATGTCATGACATGGCAGTGCTGTTGCACCCTACGCACCACAACATTGCCACCGGCTCAATTATGAGCAGGCATCAATGTTGTGGGCTGTTCCGTTTCCGCCAGCTGACCCAGCGGGTAACTCCTAATGGGGCCGGTGGGAAGGCGACTGCACTGGTTGCAACCTAACCGCAGGAGTTTGGTGGGCAGCCTTCTCCGCCCGCCAAACTCTTAATGACCCCCACAGTGTCTATCAACTCTACAGGTAATTATTATTCAGTCAGCTTTGGGTACAATGTGACACTTGGGCTTCGATCTTCAGTTTTGGAAAATACATCATCACCATTTGTCGGAATTTCAACTTCTCGGGGTGTGTAGCTAATGGAGCAATGAAGCTTGCACAACAGGTCATGACCTAACAAACTCACAGGACTTGAGTTGCATACTACAAACTGATGGTCATCTTCAAGGAACCTATTTTTACAGGGACAGAATTGGTTACTGGGGTGGACAATTGTTTATTTGTGACTCCAACAACCTGAATTTTTCTTCCTGAAATGTGTAAGTTTGGCACTTCTGCTGTTCTGACAGTGGAGTGTGTAGCCCCATTGTCAACTAGAAATGACATACAATAATCTATCACACTAGCATATACGTATGGATCATGCTGATCTACTTCGAAGGAAGCACCTAGCAAACAACCATCTTCATCTGAGCAATCCAACTGAAACATTAAAAAAAAAAATCGTAATCACTCAAATTAATCAGTGGATATTGTGAGGTCAACCAATTCAAATCTGTATTGGCAGATTTAGATTATTTTGGGGAACATTTGTCTGTTGTTGAACCACAGAGGCTTGTGGTATCTGCATCTGCTGCCTGGGGGAACATTAACATTCTGTGCTCAGGGTCTCTGAACTCTGTACATTTGAACCTGTTTGTTACCTTATACCTGTATCCCTCCTCCACTTTGCATCTGGTTATTATTAGCATTAAGTGAACATTCTCTTTTCCAGTGCCCTAAATTTCCACAAGCATGACATGGATTAGTTCTTTTCAAAGTCTGAACATCAGCATTTTCCATATGAACTATATGTCCTCTACCTCTAGGGTGGAAAACGTTAGCTCCCTGCTGTTGTTGCAATCCTTGCACACCACCGGTATTCACCACGATCTATGGACCTCGACTAACTTTCTGTGCAACCTTTAATTGCATAACAATTACTTTTTCTTTTAATATCCTCTATTTCAATTCCAATTCATCGCTGCAGTATTTTGCATATCACAAGATTTCATTAATAGGCTTGTTATGCCAACAAATCAAAGTAGTTGCAGTATCATGGCAATTATCTCTGGCTTCACTCGCTGCACAAATTTGAACACAAAGTGACTGATATCTTTAACTCTGATGCTCTCAGTACCACTGTAAAGTTTGAAAGCCTGCAACAATTTCTCATAATACGAGTGTACAGACTCTTGATTCTTGGGTCCCTCTGTCAATTCACACCCAACCAATGTTTTTCAAAGACACATTCTCTTTTAGAGATCCAATTACCTTGTAATACTTTTTCATCACCTCTTCAAATGGCGTACCTTTTACTGGATCTCTCAGAGGTTCACTTTCAGGCCAATCAAGAAAGACTTTGCAAACAGTCCACAAATCACTTGGAACTACCAAGTTGAACAATGTATTCAAATCCTCCCACAAACACTTTGAAAGTTTCACAAATCTGTCTGCTTGTACCATTCAGCTGTTTTTTTCTCTCAGCCTGGGGTAATCATTAGTGAATGACAAAATGTCACATCTATTCCAAGGTACATGAACATATCCTCCACCTGGAATTTCTCGCATGGGAAGCATCTTAACATTTGTTTCAACCAGATTTGCTTCCTTTGGAGGCGCGTCTGTTTTTGCCTACTTCTCATCTCTTTTCTTCACCCATCTACCTTCCCTCTTGTCTAACACTCCCTATTTATGAATGTAAGTAATTGCACAATTATAAGTGCTGAGGAGTTGCAGCATCTAGATTTTATCAGAGCAAGAACACTGTACCTTGTGTTAATTGTAGGTAAATCTGGTAAAACAGCAAAGGGAAAGAGTGTGTAATGTCCACCATTTCAAGTCGACATTTTGCACTTCCTCCTCCCACTCGTTCTTTCCTCTTTTCATAGCACAGAATACCAGCAGACATTAACCACCTGCTTAGAGCAGGTGGTAGACGTCTGAACTAAACTCCCTGGAATATGGATTCCTGCCACGTAATACCAGGTCTGTTTTTACAGGGATTGTGTGTAGATATTTCAACCGAATTGCAGCACACAACTCCTCAAACATCATAACTGCAGCACTTGTGTTGCACAGATTGTTTCACAAAGGAGTGCAAAATGGTTGAACAATACCAGAAAGCTCTAACAATACTATCTCCCAGAGAGAAATATGGGAGAAAGGGAGGACCTCAAACAACAACTATAAAATAGAAAGATCAACATAATTCGAAAAGACACTTATGTTGAGAGATGCTGTGTAGTTAATGTTTGGTGTGGAGTGGTAGCAATCGGAATAAATACATTACAGCACAACTCAATGAAGCAATTAAAGAGACCCTGGAGTACGTGGAAAAGTAAAGGGGCAATTCCTAACCAGGAATATTATTCCTCAAGGAAATGATCATTTTCAGTTGTGTGTGGTTCATCATCTTATCCCAGGTTTAGAGCGCATATTAGTCTATCCCCATTTTAGGGGAGGTTCCTGTGTTTTGTGAGGTTACCTTAGGTTATGAGGTGATTAAGGCATCTGTTTCAGTGGTCATTGAACACTGACCTCTTCTCACACTGATATACTGTTCGCATGCATTCAGTCCCAAGTGGTATCTATAGATAAGGAGTGAATGACAATGTCTGCTGGTGCTGAAAGGAGCAACATCATGTACAAAATTATTTTATCAGCTAGGCATTGCTCCCTCATTCGTGCATTGGCTTTTTGGCACTTCAACTAGCAGAGGGACACTGGACTGGAATCAGACTGCTTGCAGGGGTTTGAAAAAGACCGACAACATGATCACATCACAGCACTAATAAAATGAAAAAATGTCTTTAGTTTATGATGCTCCCGACACTCTGATGAAATAAATGGAACTGAAAACTATGATACTTAAATATATGCTAATAAAATAAAGTGGCACAAGAATGTTGCAAAACCACAACAGTGTCCTACAAAACAAGCCTTTTGGAGCTGCAAAATGTGTTCATTCCTGCTACAATTTCTTAGGGTGCCTGTGAAGCGAGCAATCCCTAAGAACATGCATTGATAGCAGTTAGAATCACTGCCTCTATCAACCTAGCACAAACTGTTACTGTGATGGCAACAAAATTGAGTTTGTTATTCTATCTTATATAACATGTTAACGGTATATTTATTATGTACTCAAATTAAATCATTTATTAGTCATGTGTTATTCACATCTCGATTTAGTAGAAGGTTTTACATGTGTGTAAATATATATATATACACACACACACACACACACCTAGTGGCGGTCACCACTACATAGTTATTGTTAGGACCATGTTTCCATCGAAAAAGCATTTTTTGCCTTGCCTATATCTTTGGCACTGTTAGAAGAATCATCTTAATAATTTCCCCAAAAAATGCCCCGGTGATTCTTGTTATACATGGGAAGTTTTGGGGTGATCTGGCAATCGGGTGCTGAAAAAAAAAGGAGGGGGTCGAGAAACGTATGTTTCCAATGTTAATTCCCATAGGTCCTTTAAACATGTCTACAGGCCGAACCACTGGACGGAATGAAACGGAATTTGGCAGATAGCTAGCTTTTGGTACACAGATTACGCTTTTGCTTATGTGGTGTAAATCCGTTCAGTAGTTTAGGACATATTAAAGGGAAAACAAATTTGTTTATCTAAGGCCACAGATTCTTCACGACAAATTCACGAATAATAACGAGCTCGTGCAGGGAAATGCACAGCTCTGATTGGCTGCCAACACTTCAACCAGGAAGTGTTGGCAGACATCTTGGGACTCGTCTTCAGCCGAGTCCCAACAAAAACTGCAAAAAAAAGTAAAGGGGCCAGGGCAGAGACATCCTGGCCCCTCACCTCTAGTGCTGGGATCCCAGAGGGACCTCCCCAGGGCAAAAAAAACATTTTTTTTGTAACAATAAAAAAAGAAAATGTTACAGCAAATTTCTGACGCCATCGCAAATTCAAAGTAATAATAAAAATAAATAAACTACAAGCGCGGTCTTTCGCTTGTTTTTTAATAAGCCCCCAGATGATCCAAGGGCATGTAAAATATAAGGAGGGGGTGCACAGGCCCCCCTCCTGGGCTTATATTTTCACCGGGGACCGCCACCTCCCCATGGCTTTGTTCATACTGCTTGCGGGGGGCATCCTCCCTGCACCCCAGGGACCACCATCTCCCCAGGGCAAAACGCCTTAGCTAATATAAAGGGAGTCCTGCAAACACCCCGGGCCCCAGAGACCACCACCTCCCTGGGGCTTCATTGCAACTCAGTGTGGGGGGTGGGGCAGGCATCCCCCCTCACAGACCTGGGGACCAGCACCTCCCTGGAGCTTGATAGTAGTTCTGTGCGGGGGTCTGCATTCCGTAGCCTTGATGTAGTGTAATGCGGGGCTCCCCAGCCCCCCTGCAGCCTTGGGGCCAGTGACCTCCTCGGGGCATCAATAAAAGAATGAGGGGGCTCAGTTTTGGAACCCGAGCCCCGGGTACCACCACCACCTCCCCGGGGCTAGATTACATTGGAGGGGGGGCTGCATGGCCCCCCTCGAGGAGTTATAGATTGCACTGGGGAGTTATAGTTACCTTACAGTTATAGTTATTTGAAAAAACTAACTATAGCTGCTGACTTTCTATGATTTTGGAGAAATAAACTCAGAACCTAACTATAATGTCCCAGTAACCTTAGTTTTTTTCAGTGAATTTATATGGTTTTTTTTGTAACATAAAGTAATTGTAATTACTATAAATTATTCCAAACCCTGCAACGCAGGCCTTCAGCCATGCGTACCGGGGGTTGGTCGCAAGGTCTAGTCTGCAGCCAGGCCTTGCAGCCAAGCCCTTATAACCACTCAACCCCGAGCCATGCACAGCATTTGGCAGTGCGCAGCGCAGGGTGGCCACAGGGCCTGTCTCTGTCAGTCGAACTGTGAGTGGGTGCGTGAGTGTTTGAGTGGGTCTGAAAGTGGGTGTGTGAGACTATGAGTGGATCTGGGTGGGTGCAAGAGTGTCTGAGTGGGTGTGTGAATGGGCGCATGAGTCTCTGAGTGCATGTATGAGTGAACTAATTAGTGTATGAATGAGTGTGGTTTTTCTTTCAAAATTTTCCATGTTTGTGAATAGTTTGCAAATAATTTGCAGAAAATAGCCACAAATCATGATTTTTTGTGAATATCGCATGTGGTGACAAAAAAATATTTTAAACCAATGACTAGCCCCTGAAACAAACTATTTCACACTTGTGGGGTCTGGGTACCTTCACCATGACCACTTATGCCACTTTCAATTACAATTTTCACCCGCAGGGACCGTGTCCTGTGAAATAAAATGGCAGCCACAACTTTCTAGTCAGGTTGCCGGCAGACAATTATAGTGCTTCTTTTTGTACGCGCATTCACAAAAAATCATGAATTTTTGCAAATTAATTGCGAAGTCGCCACAGCCAGAAATATACAAATTTGGATTTCTCTAAACTTCTCAAAAACTACAGAACGGATTTACACCAAATAAGCAAAAGCACAATCTGTGTACTGAAAGCTACCTTACTGCCAAATTTGGTGTAATTCCGCCCAGCGGTTCGAGCTGTATATGTGTCTAAAGGTCCTATGGGAATTAACATGGGAAACGCAACTTTTTTCACCCCTCCTTTTTCTCAGCCCCCACTTGATGGATCATCACAAAACTTTCCGTGTGCAGCAACCAGAATCACCGCAACAATTATTTTGGAAAAGTTTAGGAAGATTCATCAAACGTGCCAAAGATATTGGCAAGTCAAAAAACACTTTTTCTATGAAAATATGGTCCTAACTATAAGTACCTACTGGTGGCTGCAGGAGGTTATATATATATATGTATTTGATTAACCTTAGTTAGGCAATGTAAAAATAAAGATGGCATAAGTGGGGCTAGGTGCTCCACTCCCCGTTGAAATAATCATTATATTTCACCTTGCTGTCCATAGGGTTTTCTGATTTAGAAACCTAAGCATCACATGCTCATTAAAATATTATTTTGCTAGCTTGCATTTTGAAGGTTGTAGTCTACAGATTAGCTGGTTTGGACTGAACGCCCTAACAGTTTCTATTGTCGAGAAGGTTAAAGAGTTGTTAATCCTTTGTATGGCATTGTGAAGGTTAAAGTGGAAGACAGAGTTGGCACTGTACTATTTCATGAGCAGGAAACCAACACCAGGAACCGAGTAAACACTGGACTGTGATTGGCCATCGCTTGGTGGGAAACCAAAGATAGTAACTTCTGGACAAAATGTTGTGTTGTAAATATGCAAGGCTTGTTAGTTAGCTAGATCGTTTGCCTCTGTCCAACTTTGCAAGTGGGTGACTTCTCTCATCTCCTGAGACCAGTGCTCCTTATTTCCATGCTTGCTGAGATGTGACTGGAACCCTTACGCAATTCCTTTTTCAGTTCTATGTTTGCTGATACCAACTGCTTTAGAAATTCCCCGACTTGCCCACAGCCTTAGAATAGAATTAGTAAATTTCCTTTATTATAACAAGTTTTGGCGTTGACTTGCACATGATGTCTCTGATATTCTAAATCTTAGTTTATTGACTGTACCGCTTGGATTATACTCATGCATGGTGAATGCAAGAGAATATAGCTTTAATGTGATTGAACTGATTTGAGACAACATTTTTACTACTGTATTTTTACTTGATTCATAGAATCTTTATGGTTTGCAATCCACGCCTGTCTGTCATTACTGTCGGGCACTATCTGCATCACTGTTAATGAAAGGCTTATGAATTAAGTGATCTTAGCCTCAGTTCGAGGTCGCACAGCAATTCGCTGGGTATCTGATAATCCCATTCCCTCCCCCCTCCTTTCTTTGCATGGAAGAATTGGCTCCCAATGTATTTTACACTTGTTAATATCAAAAGTATAGATGTTAAAAAAAAAGCAGGTGACATCTGAACGTAACGTCTGAGGTGGAGAATAGGCAGATGGCAAGTCCTTATCTGCCATCACAGAGTATCTATCAATTTATCTACAAGGCAGCCACAAGGTGCAGTTAACAAGACATTGCTATCTGCTTCTAACAACCCACATGGTTTAAGCGCCAATTCCACAACGACACATTCTGAAATTTGAAATAAACATTTAATCTCCCTGGTGCATCAATTACCTATAAAAAGTTCTGTAATTGGTCAGCAAAAGAAACTAACCCTGCTAGTACAAAAGGGATTGAACTGGTTGGCACATGAAATCCAGAACATCACAATAAAACATTTGACAGGTAACAATTGTAGTAAAATGCCATTGCTGAAGTCAGTTTTACGCTGCACTTTATAAATAGCTTTTCCATTCAATTAGGTTTTAAGACCAATACATATCTACCTGAAAATCACACTTCTTTTGAGAAATATAAAGTCATTTTGCAGATTCTATGTTTTAACTCTGACAAGCAATCTCTCCTATTTGTCTAAGTGGTTTACAGCATCAAGACATTTACACAAACATCGATGTTCAGTACCACCTACACTTCTGAAGTAAAAACATTTTCCCAAGGTATCCTGGGAAGAAGTACGATTGTTGGGTTGTCAAACGTCATGCTAATACTTATTGTAGCTTAAAGAAAATGACCAAGATGAAACAAAAAAAACTCCTCAGTCAAGTTTGCACCTTCTGGTTTAGCATTACAACGAACGGTATTCCAGAAACAGAAAATAGTTTGACACATAAACCTGTTCAGATAATCAAGGAAAGTATTTGTTGCGCTATTACTGTGAATTAATCAGACATTTACGAGGCTTATCGTAGCGCTTTGCTGTTGGAAAGCTTTAGGTGCCTGCCCTCCCTCCGATAGGACTACCCACCTCTGAGGCACGTAAAACATGCTTTAAAAAGTATGTATTGTGCGTGCTTGTGGGGCGAGTGTGCTTATATTAGAGAGTGTATGCAAGTGTAAATTTGTGTGCATGTGTAAGTATGTGTGTGAGTGAAAGTGGAGGTCAAAGGGCGTGCAATGCCACTTTGCTACCCCTGGAATTTCGGTGAATTGACGTCCATGCTTAGCACCCTCTTAAAATCAAGTGCATATGCACACTTTTCTTTTGGCACAGAATATTGTGGGGAAAAAAGCAAATCGGATTGTACTGACACACCTAAAAATTTGAAGCAACATGAAATAAATTCTGGGCAAATACAAAAGATATGTGAAATTACTTAACATGATGTAAGATCACATTTGAGGTGCGTCCTCGAGACATATTTAGTTGTTGTGCCACACCTATATAAACAGAGAAATTCATAAACAAAAATACGTATAAGTATAAATAAATCTCCTTTATCCTTTAGTCAGTCCAACTGGCATTCGCAATTTACTTCTGCCAACCACAGGAGACAGAATGGGGCATTGGGTTAGCCCACGTCAGCCGCTGACTCTTTTGCTCTGTCTGTCATGGCATTTTACCTGAGTACAGTTGCACATCTGCCTTAAAAGAAGGGCACTCCAAAGCCATCGAGGACTGGCCTCTGCTTTACTTTGCCAAGGTTTTTTCTTTCCATTGTTTATCCTATTTTATGTTTTGCCAGTCACCCTATCTACTTACACTATATCTCCAGGCTACAGTAATTCAAGGCCAAAGACTAATTTCTATTGTCCAAATAAACATATTTTCCTGTGAAAATACTGTTGTATTAAAATCAGGCACAATGGTTTAGTCGACATAAGCCTTATATTTATATACTGTTTTTAAGAATATATTCAGTTTCCTATAATTGTTTTAATGGTATAACACAGTGGTTCCCAACCTTTTGACTTCTGTGGACCCCCACTTTATCATTACTGTAGCCCGGGGACCCCCACTGAATCTTTCTTGGAATCCAGGGACCCCCCACTGAGTCATTACTGAAAGCTGGGGACCTAATCTGTTAATATTATTTATTTTTCTAAGTTGTTGCGGACCCCATGAAGAGGCTTCGCGGACCCCCAGGGGTCCCTGGACCACAGGTTGGGAACCACTGGTATAACATGTCAATTCTGGCCCTGGAGAAGCGATACAAATGGTGAAGAAAGTGGTGGTAGATTTTGACTGCAGTTTCAGAAAGGATTTAAAAAGTATTGAACAAATTTACTTGGGTGCCTCATTTCCTTTTTTGGACAATATTTAACGATCTATATCCAGTGAGGCACAGCTGGTACTAATTGAGGGTGCATCTCACCAGTCTTATGCTTACTTATACTTGTGTTTGCCTATTAGAATTATTGAATTAAAAAAGCTGTCTCACAGCCACCTAAACCACATAGAACTATTGATTCCTGCCCCATTACTCTCTTATCGGTCATTGTATTTTCAGGTACCTCTTTCTCGGTAAAGGGCAGTGATGAGGCTTATAAATGAGGAAGTAATCCATATAAAGGTCAAACAGGGAAGGATATAAAAAGTGTATATTCCTAATGGCAAGTGCCGCTTGCTTATCCGTATGCTCCCGCTGTTCAATACTGGTGTACAGCTAACGTTGGGTCTGATGATGTCACAGGTGACCAGTGTACTTATACTAGTAAAGGGCTTTAACATCCCTGGCAGAAAAGGGTATGGTCAGGGCATAGATTTAGCTGGGCAAGCTATATAACCAAGCTCACATGTGTGCATGGGCACTGAAGCGCCACTGCAGACTCCTGCTCCCTCCATACCTATACTGGTCTCTAACATCAGCACAGCATCACTGCTTTAAAGACCATTCCTATATGGCCACCAAACATGTTTGCAATCAAAATGTCCTGCAGAACTTCCATGCAAAGCCACACAATGCGCATAGTTTGTGGCCATTTTCAAATGATTGTCAAAGTTTGGTTCTAAATCCGCATGACAAGATGAGGAGAGATTCAGTCAAGCAATTAATCTTTATTCAATCAAAGTGACCGTAAAAGATACAACAAATACAACAAGCTATGTTGCAATCAATATGACAATATGAATTAAAAACAAGTCGAATTAATTCAACATATGGTGTAAGAATCAAATCCACAGGTTAGATAAAAATATACAAAATCGTCCAACAATAGCTGAACATATGACCTTATTATTAAAAAGGTATAAATAGGTGTAGCAAGGTGAAGGCATAATACGGTATGACTAGGTAGTCTTACCATGGAATACCAATACAATACCCAGTAGTGGACCTCGGATTCACTCACAGTAAACCCTAGCTCAGTCCTAGTAGTGTGGCTAAGAGCAGTCAGGCTACTTAGAGGAACATATGTGAAGCATTTGACATTACCAACATGGATGATAAGTAAATGACACAACTTGACAGAAATCAGACAACAATTTAGAAAAATTGATTCGATTTTTATCTTAATTTGGATACCAAAATTAACTTTGTAGCTTTTGTACAACCGGAGTTGTGAATTTCTAAGTCTTTGGAAAATACAGTACTTTGCAGACTTAAAGGGCTTCCATTTAAGTCAATGGGGAAAATAGCAGTGTGCACTTGGGCACTTTTAGGGTGAATTCCGGAGAACCTACGTGAACTTAAAGTGCTGCGGGGACGTAGACCAAGAGTCAACAGTCAAACTGCTGTTACCTTGCCCATGGAGTCTGGTTGCAGAGGTGACTTGGCTGTCCTTGATGCTGAATGGTCTACAGTGGCTGGTGTACTTTGCAGACTGTGCAAAACTGGACTTGGGGGTGGACTCACACTCTACCCTTCGGATGTAGAGGTCTTTGAGGGGGCCAGGACCAGGATTCGAGGCTTGGATCTTTACCACCTTGTCCGGTGGCTCCGGGTGCAGAGGTATCTCCTAGCTGTCAATCACTGGGCTGGTTGGGCCAAAGCTGCTTTGCTGCTGCAGTCAAAGTCACTTCCTTCAGGCGGCAAACCCACAGAAAGGTGTGGGGGGTAATTGATGATGTCGGTACCTATGCTGGGAAGGTGAACGTCATCTGGCTCTCTGTTTCTGTGCAGGCGACAAACAAGCCTTGGTAGCTGCAAGGGTGGTCCATGAGCTTTCTGGCGGCTGGAGGGCATTTGGCAGTGAGTAGAGGCTTGAAACTTGGCACAGGCCTCCTTCCCACTCCTTAGATGTTGGACACTTAGCTTCTTTGGACGCAGGCACTCAGAGCCCGTCTGGACGCAGTTCTTCATCCTCAGAATTTACAGGGGACTGGTGCCACCAGCTAGGGGAATCTTGTCCTCTGAGTTTTGTTGTCCACTCAGGTCCCTCTGGTCAGGACCAATGAGTTTTCACCACTAGCAGACGCCTGGAACACAGTTCCATTGCTGATTTCTGCAGGTCACTCTATCCTCTTCTTCGCGCTGGGACTGGAGTCCAGGTCCTGATGTTGGTGCAGGTGTCCTTTTTGTGCTTCTTTTTTCTTGTCCAGGTAAGAACTAAGTTCTGGTGCCAGAGGAGCCCCTTAAATCCTGGTTAAGTGTGTCAGGGACAGTGGGCAATGGGCTACTGTCCCTGCGGCTAGTCCGCCCCTGCAGTGACGACTTCCTGTGGGGAGTATGTCACTTTCTACCCAGAACCCACTATTCTAGGAGTCTGCCAAGATGGCAGAACCCTTCTTTGACCATGCCCTGGTACCCTCTTTACCATCCTTACCCTGGGTACCCTGGTACTATTTACTGGGGACTTACAGGGGTGGTATGGTGCTTGCCAGTTGGCTTATGAAATTCGACATAAACTTTAAGAGCAAGAGCATTGGTAACGGAGCCTGGTTAGCAGGCCTCAGAACACTAAAAGGTAAAAAAAACTAGCATCTGACAGCAAAAAAAGGGGTGCGACAATCCAAAAAGGGGCACTTTAAAACAGGAAAATTAGAAAACACCAGCATTCACAAAAAGTGCAAAGTACAGTCCAAATAATACTGAAGTTATACAAAAATGTAAAATACTATCTCACACAATATAAATTTAACAAAGCAAGTACAATTCATTCAACATATGATGTGAGAATCAGATGCATAGGAAAAATAAAAATATGGAATCTCACCCAAGAAGAGCTGAACAAGTGACTATTAAAAAGTAAAAACAGAGAAGTCAGAAAGCCCCAGTTTTCATAAAAGGTGTAGTGTGATCCAAATGATACTCCGTTCATAAAATTATGCAAGTTAGTGTCTCACACAGATAATATCAAAAAAGAAATATTTAAAATAAGTCTGCAGAATCTGTTAAGATTATTGTAAAAGCACCCTCTAACGTATAGTATTTTGTATGTAAGATGGAATTAAATAATGATTGTATATAAAGCATTCTTTGCCTGCACTGCCCAAAGTTAGTATGTCTTAAAATGTCCTCAATACAGTAAACAATTTATAAAAAAAATAAAGGTGCATAGCGCACTGCGAGGATGGAAAGTAACAAGGACACACAGACAAGTTGTTAAAAGTGGCTGAAGCATGATTTGATCACTGATATAACTGAGCCCCAGCTCTGAATGACACAGATAAGTGGTGGTACTCATAGGCACGGCTAGCAATCTTCTAAAGAACCCATTCGCAATCCTCTGTATGGCTGAGTAGTCATTCCGATCACACAGGCCTGATCCATAAATAGCGATTGACCAACATTTAGCAATGTACACCACAACACATTCTTTAAGAGGTTTAAACCCAGGTTTGGAGGCAAAGCTGTACATGGCCTCAACACTACTTGCAAAAGCTCCAGCTTTGGTCCGCTCTAATATACCCCATGTAAGCACATCATCAAACAGTTGGCTCAAATAAGGGAACAATAGTACAGCACTACTTTTTTTGTTGTTAACAGTGAAAATTGGGTATTTGATGTTATATGTTCTATATACCATAATAAGCACCTTAGCCTTCTTTATTGTCAAATCCAAATTTGCCATAAAAAGACAAAATCGGTCCAGCAAGTGCTGAAGGGCTATGAGAGTCCTAGCGAGGAGTACTGCATCATCAGCATAGAATAATGCTGGGACTCGATGCACACCAACACAAGGCAAATCAATATTTTTGACAGACCAAGTATTTTTCCAGGCCATTTTTTTATACAGGGTGAATAGGAATGGCGCTAGCACATCCCCTGACAAACACCACTGATTAACTTAAATGCCTGCATGTTTTTGTCGTCTGGACCATATCCAACACTGGCAATCACCTCCAAATGGAGTGCCCAAAGAAAACAAACAATATTGGCCTTCACCCCCATGTCAAGCATTATGTTCCAGAGTTTTTAGCAATTCACAGGATTGAATGCCAAGCTAACTTCCATACAAGCTAAGTAGACATTCCCATTCTTTGCTACAAAATATTTATGAATTAGAAGATAAAGACACTGCTCAACCTTCCCAAGGCCAGTATGGAAGCCAAATTGAAGGTCGGAAAGAATATGATTATCATGAGGCCCTGATTCTAATCGATTTAAAAAGATCCTACCCATGACCTTAGCAGTAGAATTACTAAGAAGTATTGGACAGTACCACTGAGGATCAGCGTTACAACCCTTTTTAAACATAGGTACAGTGGTCACATGGGACCAGCTTTTTGGCAGTCCAGACCTCGCAACTGCCTTCAGCACATTGGTCAGAAGAGGAGTCCAATGAGCCAGGTTCTACTTCCTCAAGCGCTATATCAAAACCTACATAAGGAAAATCAGACGAAGGCAATAGAGTGTCATAGGAGTGATCAGTCAGAGATGGGATAAAATAAACATTAGTAAAGAGAGTGTTACTAATTTGTCAGGTGGGATCAACACCTCAAGGCCAGATTTAGTAGATTCATGAAAATAAGGTTAAATAATGACTTGCAAAAAATCTACTATCTGTGCCCACTTTTAAAGACTTACAGGTATCCTTCTCTTATAGCTTTACTTCGACTAGCTAAGTCCTTTTTGTACACCATCCTGTTACGCCACACTATATCAGAAACCCTACGTATAGTTTTGTGGGCGATCAAAAGATTATTGTGTCTCATTCAACAATACGAATCAAACCATTCAACTGGTTTGGTTTTGTGGGGCGTTGATGAGGATAGTGTGAAACCTCCAAACAGCACCACTCAATGTACCATAGCAACTAATAATGACATCTGCTTCAGCTTCCCCATCTAAACAGTTTAGAAACTAATTTCTGTTACAGACAATAAGGTCAGTAAGAAGTCTGTCCTTGTCAAGGTGGTCCCCCCTCAACAACGAATTCTTACATTTAGTGGTAACCAGTGGCAGTGGTTTGATTTGCACCTCCAAATTAACAGAGAGGCAACATTAAGACATTGGTAGACAGTTGTGATCAACAAACATGTGTTCTAAGATTGTACAGTCCATTAACTACCCTTGGGGGATCAAATGAGAACAAAAGCAGACAAAAGCTAAGAAAACTTCAGGAGAAGTAAATGAAGAGCTTCTCCACGAGGACTATAACAAAAATGTGTTAGAGCATTACCCACGGGGCCAGTTATACCACATGACACCGTGGGTGATAGGTGTGTATGATGCATATTAAAACCCTGCAGCCACAAGAAAGATATGGACGCACAATAGCTATTAAAAAAGCCTCAAGTTCCACTTGAAGATGCTTAATGATGTCAGTATTGTTTTGATCAAAGTTACCAATATAAAATTAACTAATAGAAACGTACTCGAGCTGCAGTATAACAGTACTAACTGGAAATAATAGGAAGTTATATAGGACCAGACTATCCTCCCTGGAAATGAGAGCGATACTGAAGAAGTAATCAAGCCTCCTTTCACTTTACCCGAACTTGCAGGCATTGCAGGAGTAAAATAAGATGTAAAGAAATGTATATGTGCGTAAAACAAAGCCCAAATTCCTTGACAGCACACAATGTCATAACATGTAATATAAACCAGCTAGTATGGATTGGATAATTTAGAGGCCAAACCTGCAATATTCCAGGTGGCAAATCTATCAGATTCATTCACCACTCACACAGGCAGAATCCCACACTAAATGTTCCATGCTGATCCCGTATGCAGAGTCCAGCACAAAGAGTTAGTATTTTCACGACCGTTAAGGATGATACCAATAGCGCTGTGAAGCAAATTGTGGCATTCTCCAGGTAGCTTTGTGCCTCATGTTAAAGGCCATTGGATTTTAGTATTAGTACTATGGCAAGCTGCTTTAAGACCAAAGTAATTATAATATTTATAATTATTAGTCATAAGAAAGATAGCAACCACAGCTGACCTGTACAAAGTTCGATATTTTAGTCCCAATTGTATGCGATACACATTCCACTTTCTGGGGTCACACCTATTATCATTTATTTGCCCTGACGGAAAAACCCACTGTGCTAATGTGGCTCCCATGTGGTCCAAGTCTGATTTGGTCAGTAGTAAGAAAATGGAGAGTTTTGCCTCATATGTAATCACTTAGCTGTTTTTGAAGAAGGACAATACCTCATTAGCCCTCGTTTTATTACATCGCAAGTCTTCCATTCTTTTGTGTTATACACATTTTTGATCTCTTTCATATCGAATTGCTTTTATTTTAACCTTTATTTTTAACATTATTTTGAACGTACCCAACATGGAAGGAGCAATGCGACAGATTTTAAAAAAGTTTTAGAGACTTTATTATTCCCGTAAAATAGCCCAGTTTCTATGTACCTATGTGTTTAAATGTGTCTTTATATACCATGATCTTTCCCTTTTCACTCCTGGAATATACACCAAATTACGAAAGTAATAGTATCAAGAAAACAAAGACAATCTAAACAGAACATTGAAAAATGCAATGAGTAATTAGCTTAAATAACAAAACTCATTTTCCAAAATCCTGGACGGCAGCAACTAGTATGAGAGTCCATGAGATGTAGACAATGGTCTCAGACAAACATCTTCAATAAGCAAACACTTACCTGACCTTACAGAATATCTGGGAGTACAAAATGGCATTTCAGCCACTGTGTAGACAAGTCTGAAAACATTAAGGAAGGGAGTGCACCTACTATCGTCTACTTACTTCTTGATACACCGAATTCTGTGATTTACTGTGAGGAAAAACACCGACGAGTAACATAAAAATACATCCGGGGCGTCACAGATCATAACAGAAAGTACATAGGCAACTCGAGTACTACAGGTCATTACACAGTGCAGGCTTTGGTTTTTACTCGCTTAATGCCGAAAACTGCTTGTGCAAACCTGCTTTTTGTTTACACAGAGCATACTATTCAATTACCAACGTACTTAGCTTTTTCGTAAATGTTTTAAGTATTTCTTAACCGAGCATGCATTTCATTAAGTGGTGCTGCCAGCTAGTGGTCCATTTTAGATTGAAATTCTCAAGGGAGATTTCACAGAGCACATAAAGCTGCCATTATTTGCAGCTTGTCTGTAACTCGTTCCTACCCCACTCACTCTGCAACAGTAAATAGGTGCCCTGCTGAAAAGATGGTTTAAGCTAAAGTGAGAAAGAGAGAGAGGGAGTCTCTCTCTCTCCCTATATAGATATATAGACACACACACATATATTTTATGCAAAGTTGACTAAAAAGTCATTGCTACACTTATATTCACTCGGAGCAAACACTCCTGCGAGCCTTTAGCACGGTTAGGGAGTCCTTTTTTGTTACAATATATATACCAACAAGAGTGCACAGTGCACAGCTCCCAACATAGCACACTGTATATTATTAATATTTGCCTTGAATGAGCACCCAGCCCTTATATTATACATAGAATCATGTGCACTTAGCCCGGCAAAGACACTGGTATAAGTGGGGGATAATGTTAATATCTACTTGAAAGACCTCCCCAGAATAGCACTTATGTAAGTATGATGAAAATGGGTATCCTGCGTAATAATTTGGGATATACAAACACTCTTACTTATCTTATGAGCAACAAAAATTGCCTTTATACACTCAAAAATGACGTTTGTTTTTATTTGTGTGGATTTGTATGGAACTACATGTCCCAAAATGCCTCCTTGTGGGCAGGTTGGGCGTTCATGTGAAAATATATATATATATATATATATATATATATATATATATATATATATATATAGTAACAAAGAAGGACTCACTGACTCGCAGGAGTTGAAATGCATTGGTGTTTGCTCTGAGTGAATATAAGTGGCTTGATTCCTGAAGACTGGAGTGCGGCATTAGCCTTTTAGTCAACATTTCATAAACTAAATTAGGGATATCGGTCTATCCCTTACTGCCTGCACCGATAGTTGAGTGTGGCACCTTACCTACCGCTTTGCAGTTACTCAGGACCCACCTTGCGTATCAATTTTTGAAAGTAAGTTCAAATTATATGTGCAAATACCTCGATATAGGAGGGCATGGTGTCACAAAATAACACTACGAACTTGTAAACCATGTTACTCATTGCAATGTTGCCCAACAAACGTGTAACATTGCACATGTGTATATCCCACGACATGGACCGGCAGAGGTGCCCTGGAAACTGGAGAGAGCGTGAGTATTGAAAAACCTTTTATCGACTCCTGTCAGAGCAGGAGCGAATCTGTTTTCAGTGTGGGAAGGAAATATAACACCTCCAATATTTGTAGGATAAGACTTTTTTTTTTTTTAGGAGACATTGCATTATTATTATTATATATATATATATATATATATATATATATATATATATATATATATATATTGTAGCAAACAACTTACTTGTGTTCAATTGTGCACAGAGTACATGCTTAAGTGCCTTTGTATAGCAGCTGCAATTGCTAAGTCAAATGTTTCCAGAAGTAAGACTGAAAAACCTGGACTGCTGCAGGTTCCCAGGCGCATTCTGAAATTTTTAAGAATACCAAAAAGTGGTAAACATTGACCAATACAAGGGTTAGATCCTGGTGGTACCTTTACAACTGACTTTTTCTTAATCAGGCTCGCAAGATATATATATATATATATATATATATACACACACACACAGATATGTATGTATAGATATTTTTTTTATTTTCACTAAAAACAAAACAAAGGTTACAGGGTCCATTATAGTTAGGAAATAGAATTAACCATTAACCAAACCATAGAAATTCATCAGTTATAGTTCGCGTTATCTCAAGTTACTATAACTCGCACCCCCGCCATTCACAGTTTTCTGCTAAATAATTTTACTTCAAATGTTACATTGATATTATCAATGATGTTATCAAAGATGTCATGAGTGATGTATTATGTTGGATAATTAGCAGTGCATGGTGAGGGCGCGAGTTATAGTTATCTGAGGGCACGAGTTATAGTTACTTGAGATAACTCTAACTATAACTTATGAATTTCTAATGAATTTCTATGTTTTTTATAATTCTATTCCCTAACTATAATGCCTGCAGACAGGGCCTTGCAGCCAAACCCAATAACAACCCAACCCCACGCTGTGCACAGTCTATGGCCATGCGCAGAAGGGGTTTGCTGCAGGGCCTGCGACCAACACCTATCACAACCCAACCCCGCACAGCACCCCCTCCCCCCCGGGAATCTCAGCCCTGTGGACTCCATCCATGTGCGCCCAGCCTGAATTTTTTTTTTTTTTTCTTCGGCCTGGGTACCACTTCCCCTGGGGCCCGGCCTAATTATTTTAAAAAATTTTGGGGAGGGTGCCCCCCACATTAATTTTCATTAGTGCCCACGGAGGTGGCGGTCCCCAGGGCTGCAAGGGGGCCAGGCAGCCCCCCACATTAGTTTTCATGATGGCAATGCTTCCGGTAATTGCCCCCAGGACTTGGTCCACCTGGGGGCCTCGGCATTTTTTTAAATTTTTTTTACAAAAAATGCTGTTTTGGCCGCAGGGGATGGTGGCTGGGGTCCCTCTGGGACCTGAACAGCAGAGCTAAGGGGTCAGGGTGTCCCTACCCTGGCCCCTTTTCATTTTTTTTACATTTTTTCCAGGACTCAGCTGAAGCAGAGAACCAACATAGCTGCAAACACTTTCTTGTTGACATGTTGGCAGCCAATCAAATCGCAGCACAAGTCAGGAAGGTTCATGAAGCGTTCGTGTCCCTATATATACAAATTTGGATTTTGTTTAATATCTCAAAAACTACTTAACAGATTTACACTAAGTAACAAAAAGGCCTCTTTCTGGACCAAGAGCTACCTTTCTGCCAAATTTGGTGTCATTCCGTCCAGTGGTTCGGGCAATATCACTTTTCAAAATCCCTATGGAAAAACTGAATGGGGAAAAGTGTTTTTGGACCCCACCCTTTTTCTTGGCCCCCGCTTGACGGATCATCCCAAAATATTCCAGACAGATGCTTAAGTGCTTGGAAAATTTTGTGAAGATTCATCAAACGGCACCAAAGTTATTAGCAAAACAAAGAACGCTTTTTCTATAGAAACTAGGTCCTAACTATAACTACCTAGTGGCGACTGCTACTAAATTATACATGTATATATATATGTCTATATATATATATATATATATATATATATATATATATATAGACATATATATATATATATATATATATATACACACACAATATATAATACAATAATTGTCCAGCTGCCACTAGTCCTAGTTTTTAACTAACCTTACCGTTGCTGTCCATGTGGACAATGTTGTCTTTCAGGGGCAGAGGTGAAAGAACTAATCCCTCCCCACGCCAGCCTCTCCAGTACCAAGCACTCTTATGAGGTAGAACTCCTCATACCTTAAAAGACAATTGGGTGATGAACAAATAAGTATGGTTATTTTCTAGACCACCATCCCATCCACAAATCCTGAACTGCCTCCATTTACAGCAAGAGCTAAATTTTCTCTACAGACTGTATAAAAATACGACCAAATTCCCCGAAAAAAATCGATTTCTTGATTTTGCTTCTTGAAGAAACACAGAACACAAACCCCAAGAAGAACTGAGAATCGTTCAGTTTGTTGAGCTTAGCTGTATGTACGGGGTATCCTACTCACTATTATGTTATGGGAACAAGATTAACTTAAGTCCTCAAAAATACATTTATGAGCTCAAATTAAGGAATCCTGATTCCCAGCAAAAGGATCTTTAGACATTTGTTCCTGCTTACTGAGCTTAGTTTGGTGGAAAATGCACAAATAGAACATATTTCCCACCATTCAGGGATAGTGGTAGGAGTAAGAACATGAGTGTTTCTGGGGAGGGTCAGTGGCATAACCATTGGGAAGGCAATGAACACCTAAGTGGCAACTTGTAGGTGCTTATAGACATTCCCTCCTAAGCACACCCAATCGTCATTTTCCATCGTTAGATAAAATGATGGCTTAGGTTAAAACGTACACAAAAAAGTATGATGTTTGCAGATTTCCATGTGTAATTCTTCGAATTTATGTGAATCACCCTTCATTCAGAAATCTACACACAGTATAGGAAGAAATGTACTGTTTATGCACATCACTGATTTTTGTGAATTAGGCCCAGTGACTTTAACCCATCGGTTGTGTTAGACACCCAAACACAAACATGTGTTAAGATTTCAAGAATGGGCACAGTAAGCTGCTGCGATGTTTAGGCAGGACCTTTGAAGGCAGACGGAAAATACACTTCTTAACTGTGCAAGCATAAAATAATTTTACAGCATCAGAAAAGCGTACCAGAAATTATCCACTCTCCTGCTTACCTACAGCATAAAACAAAAGGCATCATTGGAATAAAATGACATTTGTTCTACTTTGAATGTCAATGTTCACAGAAGAATGATCACGGGTTAAGGAAAAGCAGACAATACCCTTGTGGTGAACTGGAGCATACTTGTCAGGAATGGTTTCATGCCATTGCTCAAAGCAAACTAACCTATCTTTTGACCCCGTGACCATATATTTGATTTTTTTACATCATACTTAATGTGCTAAAATCCACAATTAAGAAATGGAAGACGCTCACAACACACCAATATAATCTTAAATTCAAGCTATACAATGTTTTTTTTATTGTATTCATCTATTGTTTATCAACTGTTGCGACGTGTACAA
Organism: Pleurodeles waltl; assembly: GCF_031143425.1. Lineage (NCBI taxonomy): Eukaryota > Metazoa > Chordata > Amphibia > Caudata > Salamandridae > Pleurodeles > Pleurodeles waltl. The sequence goes on along the minus strand of NC_090444.1, from coordinate 267,724,151 downwards.
TGATTTCGTTTTAGTTTATCAGGCCATTTAGTGGCTAGTGGCCCACTGCATACAGGACTGTCGATGCAGAATGTTAGCACGAAGCCATGCCTGAGGTAGAAAGGAGAAGCCAATACGTGCATGCGATGAAGCGACGCAGTGAAGAAATAGAAGAAATATACTCAGATCAGAGGTCACGTGATTCCTTCTCAAATGCATGCGGTCAGAAAAGCTTTCCCGGATAAAACATGAGCAGAAACCTATTTAACATCAAGCACTGTGTTCAGCAGGTGTGCAAATCAGGCTGGGATTTAAGTGAAATTAATATTTCTCAGGTGCACTAAGTATCACACAAGATACTGCTGTCCTCGCCATACTTATCAAAGCTGCGAGGAGAAAGCTATTTCAATTCTTTTGATTATTCACAATGCGACATAAGCGGAAAAATGTCATTCATGCATTTAACCCACGTGGTTTAAGACAGAACAGAAAGATATGACTTTGCTGTGGTATTCATGCCCAGTGACCTAGGGATACCACAGGATGATCGTTGAGGAACAGAGACATTCAGTAAACTTTAGAACGCTGCTCCCTATTAAAAACTGCCCATTTTAGCGCACTGCATAACTCCCAACATGCAACAGAGACTGAGGAGTTCAACTTCCTTATCTCAGTCTCAGCCTTTAGGGAGTGACTACTGAAATGCATGTTCTTAGGAAACATGCTACAGAATATTTCTAACTTTTTGGGGGGATATATGTATGTGTGTGTGTGTGTGTGTGTCAAGACACAATAGGAGATTGTGAAGAGTCATGGGCGACACTCGCCATGGTGAACAATGACCTGGGAACACACCTAGGTGATGGTCAAAAGAGTTTACCTTTTGTGTTGTGTTGTATATTGCATGTTCAAACAGAAAAAAACTTCCATACTTCAGATGCTAGAGTTTATGACGTGGAGGGATGAGAATATGGCATAAGTATTCAAAGAGTTGTGAAGAACAGTAATGCTCTTTCTTGTGGATTCTCTGTGTAACTGCATATTCCTCACTTTTACAATATACACAATGCCACTGGAATTATGTGGCAGGAGAGGGCCAAATTATGCGACAGGGTTGAGTGAATTGTGCGGCATGAAAAGCCAAATTATGCGGCATAATGTGCCACATTTTGTAGTGTTATTATTTCATTATATTTAACTTGGTAACCCTGTCTTGGCACTGGTTGCACCCTATTAGCACAAGGTTAATATCCAAATATTGCACTAAACAACAAAAACGTGACAAGCCCAGGTTTGCTTAGGGCCTTTTACTGCGCTGTAACACGTTGCTGCATTTTTAGTAACTTTTGAACCGTTTGAACTAGAATAATTTTTTTCCTTATATGTAGATTATGCGGCAGATGATGGATTATGTGGCAAATGCGGTAAATCTATAATTATGCAAAAATCGCCGCGGACGCACAATCGCATACTTCCACTGGCCCTGAATATACCCTTAGACCCAGACCAGAGCCAGAAGCTTTTCATATCAGTGCTCTCACATTCCACTAAGTGGCGTCATTCAGCTCCTCGTTGGCTATGTTCCACTTCAGAAGTGATGGAGCAAAGTCCATTAAAAGTGCCACCCCAGCGCACTGATGCCAGTTTCTTGCTTGACTCATGCCACACCTTCAAATGCGAAGAACAAAACAGTTGTTAGTACTGGTGTGCCTATCTCTATTTTGGGACATTTTAGATGGCAAAAAATGACCAGTCCGCAGATTTGAAAAGTGTGAGGACATTAAGGAATCTGCAATTAAATAGAGTCTCTACCAGAAAGAGTGTTACCAAAGGTAGGTAACTTGTTCTTCTGATGGATACTTCTAACCGCAGATCCCTCTCTGGATTTGGCGCAGACCAGAAAATCCTGCAGGATGGAATAGGACGAAAAGCCCATCCAGACAGTTCTGGCTATCAAGGCAGTAGTACACACCATGTTATGGCCTGACCAATGTCAAGGCACTCCACATGCTAAAGAAGTGGGGGAGCCTCAGTCTTGGTGAAAGGGCTTTTAAACCTTCCAGTGGCTGCTTTTTGGCCAATGCAGAGCAGCTCTTAATGAGGACTATCCAGTACGATAGAGTCTTCTTCTGCACTGCCTTCCCTTTCTTCACTCTGGAAAACACCACAAAAAACTGATCGTCCAATCAATGGTCCTTGCTATGATGTAAAAGTTTAAAGCTTATTTGGCTTCTTTTGAGGGTGAGGAGGGGAAAAGAGCAACAGGAGGGTGATGGATCACCCAGTGGAAAGGGGTCATGATTTTCCACAAGAAGGTTGCCCAAGTTCTCAGCACGTTTGTCTGGAAAAAAGGTGTTCACTCACAAAACAAGCTGAAGTGATCGCAACAAGAAAGACAGACTTTAGACTCAGGCGAAGTAATGAGCATTTGCTCGAAGGGGGTACACATGAGAAATGTCAAGACTAAGTTAAGTCCCACTGTGGCATCACAAGCAGTTTTGAAGGGAACATGTGTGTCAAATGTTTAATAATTCACATCACAACAGGTGATTTAAACAAGGATGGTTGATACAACAAACGCAAAAAGGTTGAAAGGGCTGACAAATCACCTTTAATAGTGCCCAGAGCAAATACTGCTGAGCCAAAGACAAAATATACAATAAAACATCCAACAGTTTGCCTTGCAAAGGCTCTGGCTTGAGGGCTCCGCGCCAAGCCAAAAATGCTTCCCACCGCCCGACATAGATCGACTTAATAGACTGACACCTGTCAGCAAGGATGACATCCACAACTTAAGGTAGTAGCCCGAATGCAGTCAACTGTTGCCATTCAATCTCTAGAGATGGAGATGTAGACTGCAGAGGTTCGGATGCAGAACCCTGCCGTGCTGCTGAGACAGAAGATCCTCTCAGAGTGGAAACTTGATCAGGGGACAGACACACATGCCCAGAAGTTCTGGGTACCACATTCTCCAAGACCAATCAAATTCACTAGGATAACTTGGGTTGGTTGTTCCAGATCTTCTTCAGAACTCCAGGCAGGACAGGCAGCGGAGTCCTGTGTTCCATTCCAGCTGGAATGCATCTCCTAGCAAGAGATTTTGCAGGAGCTCCAACTAAGATAAGTTTTGACACTGCGAGTTCTCAAAGGTAGCAAAAAGATCTAGCCAGGGTTCCCCCACTACTGGAAGATGCCCTGTTCTACCTCTGGATGCACATGCCATCCATGATCCACCAGGACCTGCCGGCTGAGCTTATCCACCATGGCATTTTCAAGTTCCCGCCAGGTGATTCACAATGAAGGAGATGCCCTGAAGCTCCCTCCAACATCTGAGGCACAGAGCCTATTTACACAGGACCAAGGACCCCACTCCACCCTTCTTATTGCAGAATTACATGATGGTAGTGTTGTCTTAAGGACCCTGCACCATTTTCCTTTTGATGAACGGCAGGAAGGCTTTCAGCACCAGATAAATGTCCCCTAACTCCAACAGACCTATATGAATTCGGGATTCTCCCAGAGACCAGAGTCCTCTGATCTCCACCTCCCTCAGATGACCTCCCAAACCCAGCAGTGATGCATCAGTTACCACTGTTAGCTCAGGGTAAGGAAGGTAGAGGGCTCTGCTACTGTTCCAACTGCGGTCAAACAACCACAACAGCAGATCCTGTGCAGTCTCCTCTTAAACCTTAATGACATCCAAGAGGTTTCCTTGGTGCTGGGCCCACTAAAAATTCAGATTCCACTGTTGAGCCCACATATGCCACCTGCTATAGCAGACAAGCAGAATGCTGGAGACTAAGGCCAAGAAGCCTTAGAACTGCTTGCTCAGGGATCAAAGTCCAAGGTTGAAATATCAGTATCCTAGTCCGAATGTATAGGACTCGTTGCGATAGAGGGAAGACCTTGAACTGCACCATATCCAAGACAGTTCCCATATCCTATGCTTTTGCTCATTGTTCAAGAAACCAACAATGTCTGGAGATTTGCCATTTTCTGGAGGTGGTCCCCAACTGACTGGTGAACCTGCCTTCAACAGCTAGTCGCAGTGGTAAGGGAAAACTGGTATCCCCAACATCCAAAAATGAGCAGAACTATGGCCATCACTTTCATAAACAATGAGGGGGTGGTGGTGAGGCCGAAGGGGAACATGGCCAACTGAAAATGCTCATCTTGAACAGCAGGTAATGTCTGTGGATGGGTATACTAAAATATCCATTCTGCAGATCCTAGGTACCATCCAGTCACCCAGACCCCAGGCAGACAGAACCTGGGCCAGCTTGAGCATTTTGAAATTGTCCTTCCCAATGAAGGCATTTAGAGGGTGAAGATCTAAGACAGGCTGAAGCCCTCCAAACCTCTGTAGTAAGTCCTTCGTCCTTCTTAAGTATGAGGAAACAGCAAAAGTAACAATACATTCCTATTTCCATGCTCAGAACTCATTTGATGGCTTCTTTGCAGAGTAAAGCTTGTAACCTTTGTTTCTGAATGTACAGGTGCTCCTTTGAGAGCACTGGAAGGAACTGCTCAATACTGTCGCCCACAGGTTGGTTGTAAGCCACTAATGGCAAGCTAAAAGCAGCTTTGAAGCCGTTTGTTGCAGGGGAAGAGGACTGAGAGGGCTGATGTTCATGGCAACTTGCATGTTGCCTGCCAGTTCCATGTCCCTGGCCACAAAAGGCCTGGGGTGACTGCTATAGGGCCTGGCAAGACTGGTGTTGTCTGTAACCTACACCCTGCAGTAGCCTCAGAATGTCCAGAACAGGTGAGGAAACTGTTTGGAAGGGAACGAAAGACCCAGATAATATGGCCCTACCCTCCTTAAAGTGTTCTAAGGCAGAATCTGCTTTTTAGCCAAATAGATGTGAGCCATCAAAAGGCATATTAAAAAAAGTGGCCTGAATATCTTCTGAGAAGCCTGTAGAATGCATCCACGCAAAGCAATGGAGCACCACACTAGTGCCAATCATTTGCCCTAGACAATAAGTAAAATCAAAGCAATCAAGAATCAAGTATTTGGCCACAACTTGGCCATATTGGATTGTGTGAGCCAAGGAAGACCAAACTTCTTTCGGGTCCGCCAGCAAGATCTCACTGACCATGTCCCAGGGGGCATGCATATACTGGCCCACAAAACAAACAGCATCAACCAACCTCAGCCCGAGAACAGCTAGTGAAAACATTATTTTTCAAATGGCTCAGTCTTCTTCAACTGCCTGTTTGGGGGGCTTTAAGGAATGAACAGGGGTTCACCTTGCTGGTAGTAGCCTTGACCAACAGGTTCTCTGCAGTATGATGCTATTTAAGGAAATCTGGGTCACCAGGAGCTGGTCCATGTTTTCTATCCACCTGCATAGTCACAGGCAGGAACAGGATTCAGACCAAATGCCCATTAAGGTGACAGTGAGTGCTTCAATGAAAGGCCTTAAATGAGGCTGGCCCAGGTTGCAAAACTTTTGTGAGGACATTTGTCTGAACTTCAACAAAAGTCAGCTGTAGGTCCAGAACCTCAGCTACTTGTCGAATTATCCGAAAGGCGGATTCAACTCTGTGTCCGGGGAAGTATGAAGCCCACTGAACTTATGTAGTTCCATGTCAAGACTGCCATCATAGTGTGGGGCCAGGGGGGTGAGGTAAATCATCCCCATCATCATCATCTCTGGTTGGTGGCAAGCTCCCGCCAGAGCTGGAACCAAAAAGACAACGGAGCCTCTGAAGGTGAATCTACGGTAGTGGAAGTGTAGGGTCAGCAGGGGCACCGGGTATGCTGTAGCAGATTCAGAGCATGACCTCGGTCTGGGTCGAACCAACGCCAGTTCAGGGTCGGACATCGGTATCAATATCAGATTCTACTTTGGTGTCAGCAGCATCAGGACTGGTGCAAATGAAGGAAGAACCAACATTGATCTGGGAGCCGATGCTGAACCAGAGATTATATTGGGCAATGTAGCAGCAGGATGTTGTGAGGAGCACAGGGTTCTCCCACACTAGCACTGTATTACTCAGTTTACGAGACGGTTTAGACTGTGGTTATGATGGTGTGATAATTTTGTGTACCACAAGACTCTTTGAGCTAATTAATGGAGATAGACAATTGAGATTATCCAACCCACACGAAGATCATGTGGTAGCTGGATGACAACGTCCTAAGGAGGCCCCTCAAATGCTTTGATGTTGAAATGTCGAAAACGCCCCCCCACCCAATTGGTTGACATCTACAACTAATAGGGGATTGCAAATTTATTGGAACTTCCCTGTGCCTTCTGAGCCAATGAGATCATACACCCATTGGTGACTGTATAGTGTCGTTGGGGGCATTACAATCCTGGAGGACGGCGGTAATTTGGCGAAAGGAACTGCCAACAGGCTGGCAGTACCCTTCCCCAAATTATGACACTGGCGGTTTGGCTCAAACCAAACCGCCAATGTACCACTCCGTCTGCCAGGGTGGTAACAGCCACTGGGCTGGAGACTTCGGTCTCCAGCCAGGTGGCCGTCATAATCCCACCCACCCTCGGGATTATGACCCTGCCTACCGCCATGGTTTTCGTGGCAATCTTACCGCCACGAAAACCATGGCGGTAGGCAGTATCAGTGCCAGGGAATTCCTTCCCTGGCACTGATAGGGGTCTCCCCCGCCCCCCTCCAGACCCCCCTGACATCCACACACGCACACATACACACTCATCCACACATGCATACCCACATCCACCTACACATGCACACATACATACCCACACACCTCAAGACACACCAACATACATTGATGCACACACGCATTCACAACACACAGACAGGGACACTCACATACATTCATTCACACATGCATTCCACGCGACTCACACCTGCATGCACGCATCCAAAAACAGACACACAACACCCCCCACCCCCCTCTCCTGTCGGTGAACCCAACTTACCTCCTTGCAGGGGGTCCTCCGGCAGGAGACTGGATGTGGCACTGCTGCCAGCACCAGCGTCCGCCAGCAAAACACCGCCAGGCTGTATCATGGAACATGATATGGTAGGCGGTGGTAGGCTGGCAGCAGCGCCACCTTACCGCCGTCCGCCACCATGACCGTTGATGGAATTCCGCCAGCCTTCTGGCGGAATTCTGTCTACGGTCATAATGCGGTTGGCGGCTAGTAGCCAAAGCAATGGTATGTAGGCGGCCGTCGCCGTGGCGGTAGGCGGCAGGCGGCAGGCGGCATTTGCCACCAATGTCATAGTGAGGGCCTTTGTGTGTTCATTCTTGTAATTATGATCACTGTGAGCACTGCTTCATCTGCACTACACATTGACACGTTTCACACAATTTTGTATATGTAAGAACAATACATGTATGGCAGAAATTCTTACTTTGTCCAGTACTGTGTTTTCCGTAGTAAATTCCCACTCAATCAAGTTGATATGTAATGATGTTAAGTAGATGAGAGAGCCCTCATACCTACGGATGCGCTCTCTACTTTTGAATGAATCCCACATGACACTTTGTGCAGATTTATATAGGTGCAAGGGGTTCAGACTGTACCAATGATGGATCCCCCAGTGGTAATCCGACTAAGGGCTTCTGTAGATCTGTGGGGCCCAAAGGCATACCAGAAGGAGCCAGAACAGTGCCAAAGATATTCAGCGTGGCTTCCATAAAGGCCTCAACCAGCTGCGCCTTCACTGATGGCCTGATCAGGATCAGCTGCAGAATCAGTTCCTCAATAGGAGATCGAGAGCGAACTCGTTTGGCAGCCTTGTACCTTTGCGTCTTCTATTTAGATACATATTGGTGTGATTGGGTTGAGTCCCATTTTGCCTTCTTGTATTTCAGCTTGGGTATCGACTTAGCAGGACTTTGAGCATGGAGAAGACTTCTTGAGGAGGCAGGCTTGGGAGCAGGGGCAGACCCTCACCTTGAAGTGACTGTGGTATTTATGCAAGGTCCATGCTCTCTTCCAGTATTCAGAAATTAACAGATTCGCTGCATGACCCCAGATCGCCCTTCAGTGCATGAGGGCGCATTCATCACACGACTTGGAGTCGTGCCCCGAGTTCAAAGATCAAAGACACACCTCGTGCAGGTCTGTGACCAACATCTGTTTTCTACAGTCATGGCACGTCTGAAGGTTATTTTTAGGAGGGGATACGGTTCCCTTGTACCCCAGCTTTTATTTTGAAAACATTCAACAGATCAACAAAAGTGGAAGCAGAGCTCTGGAATCCCGTTCAAAGGCACCGAAAGAAAGGAACTGACACTGGTACCAGTGTTGCCAGATTTTAAAAGCCTTCTATAGCCCAAAGCTGTTGAACGACCAGCCCAAAGTAAGCCCAAATTAACCGGTCCCAGCCCAAAAAGTAGCCCAAACTTTTAACACTGAACTAATGCAGTCGTAGGCTGAAGCAAACATTTTAAAGCATAAATCTAATTTCTAATGTAAGCAAATATGTGAAACTCACAGTGCCTAGATTATTCATTGCATTACACAAGCCGGGCAAGTGCTTGGTTTCAGGGCAGACAATTGACTCTTTGGATTTGTCATGTTTTGAAATGAGGAATGAGCCAAAGGATGGCAACTCCCTCGTATTTAAGGTTAAATAAGAGGTATGCTCTAGCTTTCAAACTGGTTTTACAATAAAGCAACAACTCACCGATAACAGCAAAAAGTTATACATCTTAATGGACTACCCCTCATACTTACTCAACTTTTCATGCCGAACTCAAGTTTGTGGAAAGCAGACCCAATGCTGTTTTCCCTTTGCATTTTACAGTTCAAGTCCTGTTAATCCCAATATGTCAGCCCCAACATGCAAAGATAATATTTGCTACATTAGCTCAGTCATTAACCTATGATAATCAACACCCCCCAAATGGATTCAAAGCACAACCTTTGTTATTTTCACTGCCTTTCAGATGCACACGGTAGATAAAGGTGAAATGCAAGTAGCCATCTAGCATTCCCAGTGTGTATCTGTAGTCTGCTCTACTACTGTTCTACTTTCTGGACTTTTCATTAAATGGGCAGCAGACCAACATTTCACTCATTTCCTGCCTCCTTCGGACGTACTCAGGCACTACCCCTACACTTGTTTTAGCGGGCTACCTCTACCCTGGACAGTGGAGGTCAACAGGGCCCTGCAGAAACATACATCCTTGTGTGAGGTGAAAAAGGCTGTTTGTGTGAGGCGATAAACACCCTTCTGCAAATTGCTACCAGAGGCCAGAACACAGTAACCCAAACTCCGTGAACTTGAACTTAAATTATTGGTAAAGGCTAGTGTTTTGTGTCAAATGCAAGCAATGGCTACGCTGAGTAGAGCATGACTACAAGTGATGTCAATAATTTAGGCACTAAGATCATGTACAGAACCATGCAGTGAGGCTGTGCACTGACCATGTACCCTCATTTCGCTTAGCTCAGCCAAGGAGACCACATTTGTCCATCTCTCCAAATAGTGGCCACCCATTCGTAGATGCCACTTTCAGTTGAGGGTCAAATGGTGCGTCCTTCTTGGTTAAGCATTTCAACTCTGCCAATACTATGTCCCCTTGACAAAACTGTGAGGATCTGGCTATTCTCCTGTCTTCCGATTCGTTTGTTTTGCTCTTTTTTGTGGAGATTACTCAGGGATACTTTGGTGTAATCCTGTTGGGAAATAAAGGTTACATGTTTCAGAAATCAAGCTCAAGGAAGGTAATATGGCAAAGGCCTAGCCGGAGCAGGAGACTGTGGAGAATGGGACAGTGGAATCTGAAGAGACTGAACACTAAGCCGCTAATACACTTTTACATTCACTTTCTGCTTACTGGTACACTTCCGAAGCATAAGGAGTAAAGTCTTTTAGAGGCATAAGGGGGTAAGGTCATTTTGACGTGGAGTCCCTGTCTGGCAACATGTCGTTGGCTGTTGTGGCTCTCAACTTCACACAAGTTCACGTCCATTTACTTGTTTCCCACGTTTGTTATCTTTTGCCTTACCCGTTCCCATGTATTCGCTCAAAAAGAAAACCGCATTTCACGAGAAAAAATGAGCCCAAATAGTCCTGAAGACAGGGGGCATATAGACCCGGTAGGCGGAGTGCCAGTTCAGTGGATCTTCCTTTTGTGTTGAGCTATGCCAGTCAGCCTTGAGGGGATCTCCCTGTGCTAAGTGCTAATGTGGGATACGTGGATGCAGAGCAGCGCTGAATGCCCAGGGATGGCCATGCTGCTGTCTGCTTGGTATTTGTTTCTAGTTGTTATAAACCCCCAAACTGGACGTTTGTGTTCAAAATAGAGAAAAACACTGGCCCTGGCACAGAGCTTTCTCTAGCAGAAAGCTAAAGGCATGGCTCTCAACTAACCCACCTTTGAGGGGTGATACCTATTCTGGAGAGGGGCGGTGGATCTCAAACCCACCCATTTCCCCTTTTCACCTGCCTTGCTGCTGTTTACTAGACATCCTCGCTGCAGTTCCGAATCTTTGACACTGGACAACCAGACTAACCGCTGAGTGTTTACATAGCCAGACGTTGACTGCGAAGCATAAGTTAGGCAATGTGTCAAAACAGTACTATTTTGTTAGAATCAATATTTATTGAATATAAATATATAAACGATAAGAATGTTGATTAGCTCATCAATATCGGTATAAATATTTGTCAAAGATTCAGTTGTAACATGCGTTAAACATAGGGCTTCAGATATTAGTACACTTGTCTGCAGTTGCTTGCTGCTTTTACATACAGCTTGAGTGTTGCATGTTTTTTTATTGGTGTTGGGGTTCTAATTCATGGAAGCCCCCAATGACATTAAGAAAATGATGTGGCGGCTCATCTGTGATTACTTACTCCACTTGAGATGCGAAGTCATAATGCCTGGTGCCAAAGCCAGCACCCAAAACCTGTGACGTCCGTTAAATGGATTTTCGAAGTAATCGTGGAGTTCCATGGCCTTATAAGGGAACTCTGTCTTCTACCCCATTGTTTTAAATGGTCACAGATCGCCTCGGTGACTTGCGATATCCGTAAAATGTACGGTTTGAGGTGCGTTATCTCATATACAATTATCAGTTGTTACATGGCGAGTGTAGACAGCACAGTAATGCTAATAATTACGAACTATGGATTTCAGAAAAAATATTGGAGTAGTTTAATTTTCACATTAGCTTGCACTGAAGTGGAATATAGGTTTATGTGTCAGAAAGTTAAGGTAACTTTTGGTGTACAAAAATATCGTGAGTCTCCTGACTTAAGCTTTCTTGTGTCACTAATTAAAATGTTTAATGAGCAAAGGCAACACTACTTATTATATTTTCAACAAGACGGCTAATGTACATTCAGCTAAAATAAAAGGTGCTTTAAACTTCATTTATATAGAGCTTACTATCCCCTGATGAAACGTTGAATCGTCCTCGTGGAGCTCAGCTAACAAACACCAAGAGCTTCTCTGTGTGTGTACTGGTCACGAATCACGAAGTCCTCTGAGAAGCTGAAGGGTGTGTCACAGGACAGGAGGAGTCAGTCAGTGTCGCACCAGGGGGGGGGCTGTCAATTGGTAGCGCTTTTGCGCGCTACTAGATTGACGGCCCTCTGCCCCACTGAGAGCTTGTGCTCTCAGTGGGGCAGAGGGCCGTCAATCTAGTAGCGCGCGAAAGCGCTACCAATTGACAGCCCCTGCTGAGACACTGCACGGGCCACGGGCGCGGCGCACCACGCACACGCTGGCTGCTTCCAAGTTCCTGCCCCTGCCGGCTGTATTCCCTCCTCCTGCGCGCAGCAGTGTTGCTGCGCGCGCGAGTCTTTCTTCTTTCTTTTTGCGTGACGCGTGACGCGTCTCGCACCAGTATCTCCGGCGGCGCCGCCCCGCCGCGATTTTAGCGCACACAGGGCTAAAAATAGCCGAACAATCGGGGTCCCGCAATTGGGTTTTTTTCCCGTACAAATGGGAAAAATATCGCCCATTTGTGCGGGAAACCGCCCAATCTGGCAACACTGACTGGTACTCATGGGTGTTGCTCATATGCAGCTCCACTCCATAACTTCCGGGGCGGAACGCAGCCAACAGTCAGTAAGCTGCATGTCGCCATCTAGCAGCGCGCAAGGACACTGCTATGAAAATCGTCTGGGCCAGTCTCGTGCTTGGGGGACATTCGTCAGTAATTACACATTACACGTCAGTGAAAACAGAAAAACATAATACGTCGTAATGATAAAATAACTAGCAAACAATCCAGACTGTGGAGAATGTGCAAGACCCTTGTCTAACTTGTGCTTTGCATGACACGTGTTTCAGTTGTTTTCAGGTATATTTTAGTATTTTTCCGTAGAGCTCTGATAACTATTGCATAACTGTCTGAAATTAACTCTGTCACTAACTCTAGACAGTTTATTTTATAACATTTTTCTTACTCCCAAATGTTCAGATTTGTAATGCTTTTATTATAACTAGACTGGATTAAAGCAATGCAGTCTTTCTTGATCTAAAAGCTAAGTGCCTGATTCACAAAGGTAAACGTACACTTTTGTGTAAGTTTACGCTTGTTTGGAATGACAAAACTGCGTTCTAGTCGCTAGAGTACGAGTGCCGAGGCTCCGCAAAAAAAGACAGGACTTGCCAATCTTTTCATGTGCGGAGTTCTCCGTCCCGACTGCGAAGTCTCCACACTTTACCTTTGTGAATCAGGCCCGAAGTTTCTAAGGAAACTTAATCTGGTAAACAATTCAGTAATTTTGAACAGCATAAATATATTTTCTTAGGGAGACGTATCCATTATGTAGCTAGACCTATTGTGAGATCCGAAACAGCACAGTTAGTGCCAGGTCCCATATGTCATCCTGCTACTCTCAAAGGTAATTCAGTTTAATAGTTAAGAAAAAACAGAAACATAAAACATGCTATAGAATAAATTACCAAAACAATATAGTGACGATTCTAAAAGCACATTATACGCTCGAAAACGAACATAACTTGACATTTCCGTATATAAAGAAAACTAAAATAATCAGATGAGAACGCAAGCTAAAGTACATCGATCGCACCACAGCAGCAGATAGTAAGCAGAAAGCATAGATTGTGACTTTTCTCAGAAAAGGGAGATGCTTAGCGCGTACGAAGTTGGTACCTCCCCTCTAACGTAGCAGCAAAAATCAAACAAAGTGCCACGAATCCATAAAATAGAAAAGTCGCCTAAAATATAGCCAAGGGTAGATTGAACAATAAAGTGAGCAATGCAATATCCAAATGAGGTACAAGGTGCTGCTACTTTTCACAACCTCAAACTAGAACTTTCTCTGCCTCGGAAACTAAGCACTGGAATTCTTTACCATTTTATTTCTGCTCCCAATCTTCCTCACCAACATTCAGAGAGCTTCTAAAAACTGGCGTGTTTCCGATCACTTAACCAGCGGGACTTCAGATACCTCATTTAGGATATTTAGCATCAAGGTACCGTTGAGTGGATGTTTACGCTTTACAAATATTATTCCTAACTAAATAAATATCCAAATTGATTGGAATCATCTCTTATCGGCAGGCCTAAACTGTAATTTAAAAAGTAAACCACTACTTGTGTGGATAAAACATAAATCATAGCTAATCAAGGACTTCTGCAGGCAGAGTAAGTCTATTCACATACAGTTACATCAGAAATCGGACCCACGGCACTCGGAGCAGGCAAAAAAAATAAATGGAGACACATAATCTGGACCAAATATGACAGTCGCCGCCACTCACTAAACATAATCCTCTGTTAAAAAACACAATCATAACACAGGTCACCACAATTTACCTGGGCGTATACAGCTTAATAAATCTTTGTTTTAAAGCACTCCACCCAGGCAATAAAAAAGTCGGTCCTTCTCAGACAACCAACCACGAGGACAGGATGTCAATAACCTAATCACAAACACAATGGAGATTGTTGGAAAAGGCCCAGTGAGCCAAGGAGTGGGATTATGGTGGAATATGAACGGCGACAGGTGGCGGTAACACTGCAGGGTCGCGATTTCAACAGGATTATTGTAGAGAAATTGTAAGTAACTTACAAACGTTTCCGGTGTTATCAAAGCTGCTAAGAACATCCTCCACATTCAAAGGTTCGGCACTGAGTCTGTTGAAGAGAAAGGTTGAAAACGGTTATAGACGTTGAGGCCACACAATCTGCCTCTGTAGGTTTTACTTTAAACAAGCAACATTCTTGGCCACACAGCTGAGCAGCGTTTAGCTTGTGGGAAGGTTTATCCATTTGAGGTGAGGCAGGGGTTTGCTATCTGAATCCGAATGAAAAAGACATCCACAAACAACTTTCTGCTGCAAAGGATGAATAAGTTAGTGGATCTACAACTTTGCACCTACACAACTTTGCAACTGCTCTACAGTTTTGTGTCATTTAAAGAGTAGTCTCTAGAAAGCTCTGAAGAATGAGATCAATTCCTATAAAAAGGGTGAGCCCTGAAAACAAGCACAGACCCAGCAGGAATGTATGGGGACAGGATGTGGCTTAACGGCTAGAACTGCCGACCCTGGAGCTAGGTTCGAGTCTCGGTGTCAGCTCAACATCCCGTGATTCTGGGCAAATCAATCTGTCCTTGTGTAATGTAGCTGGTGCTTATGTAATGCTCTCCAATACCTTCTCGGGTTCGCGCTATATAAAATGTCACACCCAATAAAAAAAAGAAAACAGGTTAAGCAGTAGACTGAGAACAAAAATCATCCTTCAACAAGGTGGGGATAAACCATGTCAGTATCAAGCATGCTTCAAGTGCTCAAGAGTGTCAAATTCTGCTCCATACACAGCAAAGTTCTGGTTTACAATATTGTTGTTGGATCTGATATTGAATGTTCAGTTTAAAAACAGTTGGTAATCATGTGATCCCTTCTGATATACCTATATACTTTGCATGATCTCAAATACTATTCATGAAGGCAGTGTTGGCACAGAACAATAACCTGCTGGATTCCGCGTGCAAGAGTTTGCTTTATGTAAAACCTGGACTGTGGGTCTCACTTGGTGAAAGTTCTCAAGTGTGTCCCAATGCAGTGTGCCTACACAAGCAGCAGTGGCCACATACATGGAGTGTGTGCTGTGTGGAGCAGCACCACCCTAAAGGGAGGACCTGGGGTCTCTCACTCAACTACCAGATCCAAATACCTCCCGTCAATCACAATTCATTTTTATCTATCTATCTATCTATCTATCTATCTATCTATCTATCTATCTATCTATCTATCTATCTATCTATCTATATATCTATCTAGTTTTGTATATAATTGGGCAGGCTACAAGAGCATTGGAGAGCTGTGCAATGGGTTGGGGATTACCAATTATTTTTAAAGGTAAAAAGGAAACAAAAGTTTTGCACTTCAAGAAATGGGCCGGGGGGTAAAAAGGAAAGAAACCTATAGTATCATCTTGCAAATCAGTGGTTTATAAACAACAAAAAGGCCCTGAATTTGGATAATGGGGCGAGCTTGATCTCACATTTGTGGCTAGGATGGTAAGAAGAGTCTGCAGAAGTGAAAAAGGCAATTTACAGTCTAATTTCGCCAGATAAGAGTAAATGAAGGAAGGAAGACCTTACTATCAAGCATGATATGGCTTCTGAACACATTTTAGGTGTGAACCTTGATAGCCAGGAATAGCATTCTGCTTCACTTAAGACACAGCTAAACAGAGAGAGTCTAGAGGAAGTTTAGACATGTAGGTCATTCAGTGTGTCCACATACAGATAAGTTAGCAAAGCTTAACCCCCGAGATAGATACTGAGCTTTCCTGATGACATGTGGCAGTGAGTTCCATAGTGTGTGGTCAGCTTCAGAGAATATTTGTCAAAGGGTCCTTACCTTTTGCGTTTTTGTTTTCTCTAGTCGCAAAGAGCGTTTGCTACCAGAATCTATGGTACCTCTGGAGATCCTGTTATTTTAAGGAACATGTAAGGAACATGTTTAAAGGGACTGATTTGTAGTTTACGTATACAATTTTCTTTTGACATACTCCAACAGGAGTCATTTTAGTTCTTTGAGGATAGAGTAGTGAGATTTTCACAATTGCAGCTGCATGAAGGACTGACTTAAGTGGAGCCAAACTTGATTTCGGTGGCTCTATTAAATGCGCATTCCCATAATCGATCCAGCTAAGGACAAGGGCTTGAAATCTAAAGCAGGTGCTGGCTCCTCTGCTAAGGCAGAGGAGCGTTGCCCTACTGGATTTTTGAAAAAGGAAAAATAAAATGCTAATAATGTTCGCTACGTCATTATAATTTTACTTTTCCTGGGAGTAAGGGGCGGGGCTGGGATGGGCTGATGGGAGGGGGCTGGGTAGCAGCTTTAGAAATTTTGTAGGTTTTAGTATCCTATCAATATCTTCCCAACCAAATTCTCTGTTTGACCGATAGTGTTTGGCCGGCCAAACAGACATGCACACTTTGCATTTTCTGTACTCGGCTGTATTGCACAGCCGAGTGGAGAACATGCACAGGTTCCCACTCCCAGTCTGAGTGGTGAAGCAGGCCGCTCAGACCAATCACAACGCTGCTGTCATGCTGGTGACAGCAGCGTCATGATTGGCTGGGAGCCTGTGTGCACCCGGGAACATGAAGAGGACGAGGACTATAGGGAGACGAACGCGTCTCCCCTCGAAGGTAAGTGTTTTTTTATTATTATGTTTTTTTTTAACCCCCATCCCGCCCCACCACCTCCATTCAGTGGCAGCCACCACTGCACTAACGGCCTGGTTTAGATTTCGTCAGACGGGTTACTCCGTCACCACTGTGACGAAATAACTCATCTGCCAAAATCTAAATAAGGCCCCAAGTTTTAGATTAGATTTAGGGATGAAGGTCTGCAGTTTTGAAAACATTTCAGTTCATACTGGGCACCTTCACTAGATTATTGATGCTTTCGTCAGTGTTAGAAATGGGGTCTTTGGTTGGCAGTCAGGTTACCCCGTGTCCAAGCAAGGACCCTCCCTCTAGTCAGGGTAAAGGAGAATCACCCTCAGCTAACCCCCGCTCACCCCCTTGGTAGCTGAGCACGAGCAGGGAGGCTAAACTTCAGAGTGCAAGGTGTAAAGTATTTGTACCAACACACACAGTAACTTAGTGAAAACACTACAAAATGACACAACACAGGTTAAGAAAAATAGAAAATATTTATCTAAACAAAACCAAAACAACAAAAATCCACAATACACAAGTCAAGTTATCAATTAAAAACCAAAAAGAGTATTCATGTAATTTTAAACACAACGCTAACGCTGTTAGCGTGGAAATGTACCTGGGACGTTAAAAAAAAAACAGCACGGACAAGTGTGCATCAAAAAGGGCTTCCGATGCGTCGATATCACTCACGAGCGAGACCGTGTGTCGTTTCTCCTTCAGTCGAGTCAGCGTGCATCGTTTCTTCTCTCCGCAGGACAGCAATGCGTCGATTCGAACCACACTCTTGGGTCCGGGCAGGCCTTGCGTCATTTTTACACGCCCAGCAATGTTTGCGTCGGAAATCCTACCGCACGATGATCACCAGCCTCTGTCAGCGATGCTGCGTGTCGTTTCTCCAGCCGCGGGCGTCGATCTTTCTGTCGCATTTCAGGCATGCAGCGATTTTCAGCCGCAAAGCCGGCAGCGCGTCAATTTTTCAGCCGCAGATCGGAGTTGTATCGATCTTTTCCCCACACGGTTGTCAGTGCGTGGATTTCTCACTCTTGGCTTGCCAGCTTCTTCTTTCAGGATCCCAGGAACTGGATAGGCACTACTTGGCAGAATAGGAGTCTCTGCAGAGGCCCCAGGTGCTGACAGAGAGAAATGTTTGCTGTCCCTGAGACTTCAAACAATAGGAGGCAAGCTCTAAATCAAGCCCTTGGAGAGTTCTTCACAAGGAGGAAGGCAACACAAAGCCCAGTCTTTGTCCTCTAGCATAGGCAGAAGCAGCAACTGAAGGATAGCTACACAAAGCACAGGCAGGGCAGCTCTTCTTCCTCAGCCCTTCAGCTCTTCTCCAGGCAGAGCCTCCTCTTGGTTTCCAGAAGTGTTCTAAAGTCTGTGGCTTTGGGTGCCCTTCTTATACCCATTTCACCTTTTGAAATAGGCTTACTTCAAAGGAAAGTCTCTCTTGTTTGTGAAATCCTGCCTTGCCCAGGTCAGGCCCCAGACACACACCAGGGGGTTGGAGACTGCATTGTGTGAGGGCAGGCACAGCCCTTTCAGGTGTGAGTGACCACTCCTTCCTTCCCTCCTAGCACAGATGGCTCATCAGGAAATGCAGACTACACCCCAGCTCCCTTTGTGTCACTGTCTAGTGAGAGGTGCAGACAGCCCAACTGTCAAACTGACCCAGACAGAGAATCCACAAACAGGCAGAGTCACATAAATGGTTTAAGCAAGAACATGCCCACTTTCTAAAAGTGGCATTTTCAAACACACAATCTTAAAAACAACTTTAATAAAAGATGTATTTTTAAATTGTGAGCTCAGAGACCCCAAACTCCATATGCCTATCTGCTCTCAAAGGAAATCTACACTTTAATCATATTTAAAGGTAGCCCCCATGTCAACCTATGAGAGGGATAGGCCTTGCAACAATGAAAACCGAATGTAGCAGTATTTCACTGTTAGGACATATAAAACACATTACTATATGTCCTACCTTAACCATAAACTGCACCCTGCCCTTGGGGCTACCTAGGGCCTACCTTAGGGGTGTCTTACATGTAAGAAAAGGGAAGGTTTAGGGCTGGCAAGTGGGTACACTTGCCAAGTCGAATTTACAGTTTAAAACTGCAAACAGAGACACTGCAGTGGCAGGTCTGCGACATGATTACAGGGCTACTAATGTGGGTGGGACAACCAGTGCTGCAAGCCCACCAGTAGCATTGATTTACAGGCCGTGGGCACCTCTAGTGCACTTTACTAGGGACTTACAAGTAAATCAAATATGCCAATCATGGATGAACCAATTACATACAATTTACAGAGAGAGCATATGCACTTTAGCACTGGTTAGCAGTGGTAAAGTGCTCAGAGTTCTAAAGCCAACAAGAACAGGTCAGAAAAAAATAGGTGAAAGGAGGCAAAAAGATTGGGGATGACCCTGCAAAAGGGAAAATTCCAACAGTCAAAATGTAGATTACTGAGTATTATGACCACAGTGATTTTGTGTTTTTGACAATGGCTGGTTTGATTGGCGTGGGTGCAAGGGAGGACAGCCAGCTTTGAGTTGTTCTTTGATCATTTGAGGAAGATTTCAACAGGAATTGTGTCTTGCTGGGTTTTAGACTCAGTTTGTGCTGTGACATCCATCAAGTCTTTGATCTGATTAAGGCAATGTCTAAGAAATAACTTGTCGCAAGATAGAGAGAGTTTACTTTGAGGTGAATTGGTGGTATTTTATTTTCAGCTTTGTTGAGAAGGTCACTAAAGGGTGCCAACTAAATGTGGAACAAGTTAGGGGTGAGTATTGAACCTGGTGGCACTCTGTATGGTGTAGGAAAAGGAGCAGGTCTGTGATTGCCCCTGCGGATTCTGTGCTATGTCCTGGTCTGAATCCTGACTGGAGGCCACTGGTTAGACTGTTGTTGCTGAGATATTTCTTCAGTTTTGCACTCCGTTTTCCATGAGCTTAGACAAGCCTGGGAGAATTGGTTTGTAGCTGTATTGTACGAGTCAGAACCAAGCTGTTTAAAAGGGGTGTGCCTTTACCTGTTTTAAGTCCTGCTCAAAAGAGTCAACATTGGCCGTTTCATAAGTAGCAAACACATTAACTGAAAGAACGTGTTTTATTTTCTCAAGTTTATGTGCAAGGTATGAACATTGAAATGAGTAATTATATTATTAATAATGCTTAATTTACCACACAATACAAGGTCTGGACATAATGCATGTATTTACGGTATGTAGGACTGGGTGCAATTACACCTAAAAGGGAATTTAATCAGAGGTGTTCATTACTATCTATCTCACTTGTACTCTTTTTATCAATTTAAGAATAAAAGATAAATGTAAACCTGCAATACTCCAATGACACGCCTTGCAGGATGCACACAGCTGTCCCCAGTAGATGCATAACTCTATGATATATCTTATCCGAAACGGAGCTTGTGGCCTGCAAGTTAACACAACAAATATGCAACATACAGAGACACTGAAGCAATCTCACAAATGCATACACCCGTGGCCTACAGATTACACGTAAAGGTCTGCATTAGCTCTGTACCTATTGTATGATGATTCAAACCTGTGTCCAAGGATTAGACGAAGAAAATACAGCAGGTGTTTCAAGCACTTGTGCTGTCTCACCAGTGTTAACTCCAAGATATCTCTAGCACGATCCTTAATTCTTCAACGCATGTTGAAATGTGTCTGTCTGACCAACACAAATAAAACAGGACAGCTTCACCGTAGCATTTTCTAGTAGCAACGGAATTAGCACAGATACAGATTACACCACGGCAGACCACGGGATGACTGTCGCAGACTTTGCTTTTCGTTACTCCACCTCCATTGTGCACCTCCTCTCCTCCAACTTGTAGGCTCCCAGAGTAAGTTTGTTCCATTTCCAGGTCAGCAAGCAACTCCTGCCTCCTCCTTATTCTGTTGCATCGCTCCAAGAGGCTGAAGATGAGGAAGCATCTCTCGGTGGACATGGGCACCACCAATTCTCAGGTCACGGAGGGAGAAAACAACCAGATATACCCATCTCATCTGACAGAACCAGCTCCTAGGTCAGGCCGTCCCGGAACACATTCAATGAAAAGGATTTTGGCCTTCCAGAAATCATCCTATGACAGAGATCCTGGTAGAACAAAGCAGAACTACCTAGTTTATTTCACTGATCCCATATAGCTTCAACATGGAACCAATGAACTAACAAGAAAAGAGAAACCGTTAGTTTTTTTTAATCTTTTTTTTTTTTTAAAGAAAAAACATACTTGGACAGCTTTTCTCATCTTCAGATTGCTGCCTGGGGGTACATCTCGTGAAAAGAATGTTGCCACAAGTGAAAGGGCGGATGCCCTTTCCCTTATCCAGATAAAGTGGTCCAAAGCATGCCAAAGAGCTTACCAGCAAGTGTGCAGCTGTGTTGATGCTCAGCCATGACAAAGGTTGTGAGAGGAGAGACCTCTCAGAACAGTGTATAGTGAATTGAAGTACCTCCTTTAAATAAGTAGCCATTTCACGACACCCAGAACTGAGGTGCACTCTCCGTTTAGTTCGAGTTAATGTACTGGATGTATAACAGCAGGATATCACAACCAAAATACTGTCTGAAAGAAATATCGGTCTTTTAATATTGTTTGGTTACCGCCTTGGGCATCGCTCCTGTTACATGACTAACTGCACTTTTGCTGATACGTTTGGCTACGAGCAGACTTCTTTTTCCTTTTGTGTGTCTCCTTTACATTCATGCTCGTGGCGGCTGTCGGCTGGCTTATGTGAAACTGTTTTACTTTTCATTTTAAATGTATGTGGCACGAAAAGTCCAGTTAGGGGTTTACAACGCCAATAGCTCTAACTCGTTTTATCTGTCTCTGGGGGTGTACAAGTGTTTCTTAGTGAGTTGCATGCATGTTGTGTGTGTTTTTACATGCTTTCCATCTGTTTACTTAGTATTGGTATGGATGCACGGCCGTGTTTCACATGTGTGTGTATCACCATCGCTCCTGTGCAAGGTAATCTACCAGAAGCGCACTTCAGAACCACTGCCCCAGTCACCAACAGAGCAAATTTACAAATTCAACCTCAAATAAGCCTTTTCCATCAGTGCAGCCAGGTTATGGAAAGCCAACCTTCCCACGCACACATCAGACTTCTTCCATGGACACCAGCAGATCGGTTAAGATCTCCGAGTACGAGTCAGAGTGGGTTGCTGTATCTGAGTCGATTCAGGTGCTGTGTCTGCAAGTTTGTTTTATGTGTCTGTGTGATGTTACATGTCAGTGACAATATACCATTGGTTGGTGTGTATGTGCACTTGTGTCTTTTTTATGTGTATTCAAGTGTGTTTATATGTTCGCATGTAGCAGTGTATCTTTGTGTGCACCAGTGTGGCTTGTTAGTTTCCTCATCTACCTGAACATGGAGTAGTGCAGCAAATGTCACCATGATATTGTCTCACAACGCGGCACGCCGAAGTTTTGACGCACAGTATACATACATTGTGTTTGCTGCCACCCTTTTCTCAGTTTTGCTGGTACTTTTTCTATATGTATATTGTAAAGTGCAGTGCGTCGAGTGCCCTAATCCGTGTAACAGTGACATTCTAATTCTATGAAAACAGAAACTAGATGTTTTCTCCTTTATCTTTGTGCGTGTCTGTGTGGTGTGTGTACCTCTGGTAAGTTTTGTTACTCTATGTAACTGTGAATCCGTTTGTGAATGTATATAAGTGCATAAGTGAAACTGTGCATTTGTGTACATATGCTATTCGTTCCAGTGTAAGCATGTGTGTGCTGGTAAGGCTGCACGCAAGGGGTTTCTGTGTGCCTTTATGTGAAGTAGTAAGTAGATTTCTGTGTTTGTATGTGACCGTGTCTGTGCAGCTGTCTGTTTCTATGTTCTCTGTATTTGTGTTTATATTTTTGTGCACATTTGTGTCTCTTTCTAAGCGCTGCCTTATGTGTACTGTGTGTCCACGTGTGTTTTCAGTGCTGATTGTGTGACTTTCTATGGTACTTTGTGTGTGTCTGGATAGGGCCATTCAGAGTTCATCTGTAAGTGAGCATGCATCCGAGGAACTCTATGTCTCGGTGTACAAACGTTTTAAGCATGTTCAGTGCTAAGGGTTTAAATGCAGCAGGTGATTCCTAGCTTATGAGGACACTGACCCCGATTTTGGAAGGCGTGTACCCTAAGGGCCTCAATCTTAAAAAGACATGGGTAAATCTGCACCAAGAGATTTACAGCCTTTTATAGGTGAAAATTTGCTCAATTTCCAGAATTCGAAATGCTTTAATCCTGGAACATTTCTGTGAATTTCCTTTTCTCGTACCAAAATATAGGTGTGTATTCTGGCTGAAATCTGCAATCATTGTACACACACAGTTACTAACTTTTTCTCACCATGTTTTTTAAATCCACTTGTAGAGAGGCCCTTTACCCTACCTACACCCCTGCAAGTTTGAGGGATATTCCATTGCACTCCCTTCCAGGAAAGGAACTTAATCCTGCGCACTTGACACAACTTGGGGCCAGATGTAGGTAGCGTTTTGCATGACGCAAACTGCGATTTTCACAGTTTGCGTCATGCAAAATACGCATTGCAATGCTCATGTCCCCTTCCTATTTGCAACTCGCACCGTGATGCTAAATTGCTTTGTGACCGCGGTCGCAAAGCAATTCACAGTTACCACCAGTGTCACACTGGTGTTTACCCATTCGCAAAAGGGAAGGGGTTCCCATGGGACCCCTTCCCCTTTGTGAATGTTGCCAAAAATGTTTTTTCAGAGCAGACAGTGGTCCAAGGGACCACTGCCTACTCTGAAAAAACGAAACAAAAAGGTTTCGTTATTTTTTTGTATTGCAACTCGTTTTCCTTTAAAGAAAACAGGCTGCAATACAAAAAAAAAAAAAACTGCTTTATTTAAAAAAGCAGTCACAGACATGGAGGTCTGCTGTCTCCAACAGGCCACCATCCCTGTGAGTGCAGGGAATCGCAATGGGGTCGCAAAATGCGACCCACCTCATTAATATTAATGAGGTGGGTCTTTGCGACCCCATTGCGATTCGCAGACGGTGTCTGAGACACCGTTCTGCATCCGATTTTGCGACTCGGAAATTGCGAGTCGCACCGACTCGCAATTTCCAATTTGCAAAATCGGAAATTGCTACATCTGGCCCTAAATGCCTTAATTAGAGATTGGCACAGAGAAGCATCTGCCCAAAAGAGTAAGATGCCCCTTCCATCGTAATAATTAGCCAGACTGGACAGCAACCAATATTTTGGGGGATGTCTCAACCCACCAAACTCTAAATAAAGCCCTAACACTCATACCTTTTCCTGTGGTGAAACCAGTTGGAAAATACCCTGTAAAGTGCTGGTTTGTGGGTATGTGCAATTTTTCGGGACTCTCTACTCACAGGAGTAGATTTATTTATTTACATGGAAACCTACGAGTGAGTAAAATCATTGGCCAACTTTCCACAATTGAAATGCGTGTTTGTACACCTATACTAGGTTATTTATTTGTAGAAGTGTGAGGTACACACACAACAATTTACGAATTAGGAGCAAGGCATGGGAATGTCTAAAAACTAGTCATAAAGAGGCAGGCCTTTACCTGAAGTGGACCGCAGTGCACACTACATGAGAAATGCAGGCAAATAGCTAGTGTGTGTGCGCACACCTACACACTTGTGTGATCACATCGTGTTTCTTTGTGTATCTGTGTCATTTTTATTATTATTTTATTCTTCCTTTTTTTTAAAAAAGGAGCGGCTTCTAAGAATGCCAGGGTAATTGTCTTTATTTTACCGCCATCTCACTCTTTGTTAGTACAGTATTTATTTTTCAACTTGCATTTTTGTAAGTTGCAAAGGCTGCCTTTTTAGGGCTGCTGTAATTTTAAAGTAAGCTGATACAGTGGCTTGTCAGTAAAGAGGTGTGGGGATATGTTTTGTGAAGCCTCCCCCTGGGGGCTTCTAACATATGTCTACAGACAGGGTTTGTACACACACCCCTGTCCTCACTTTCACACATCCACAGTCTCTGTTGCTGCTCACCAGTTGTCAGGAAAACTATTGCCAGTGTTAAGTTCTTCCCTCAGCAAAAACAATTCTCCTTTTCCTTGTACCCACATTGGTTGCAGCGGTGTCCTCACTCCCGGTGGCTCTTGCGGAGGCTGTTCTTATAACTAGCGTCTTCAGGTTTAACTGCCACTCAAGATGGTGGCCGCAAATCTTTGTGAGGTCAGCGCTCTAGTGTTTCTACCTTAGTCTCGTACTGAAGCTTCCCTCCAGCTGTTTCTCTCTGGGAGCTGTGCACTTCAACTGTCATCCTGAAGAGAATGAGCAGTGTTCCTGAGGCGCTTCATTTTATAGATAATTCTTCCAGTTTTTAGTTATTAATTCTTTTTCTTGTTACGGTGTGCACACAGCCACTTTTTCACTTCTGGAGAAGCTGATTTTCTTCCTTCTTCCAACAACTGGCTATCGGCTTTCTGAGGAGAATTCGTTTAGGCTTAACAGAACTTCAAGCAACTGCAGTAAGAAATCCTTTTGTATGATTTCTAGACTTGCCTAGATATATATGTATATATATATTCAAAAAACTCTTCGTCTTGCAGACTTGCCAGTCTTAGAGACAAACCTCAGTGCTCAGACTAATTCCTAGAGACTGTGATTGAGAAAACGGAACCTTGAGAAGTTGTTTTCGTTTCTAGTAAACAACATCAGTAGATTATATATTTGTGAACCTTTGAACTGTTCTCCAGAGAACCTAGGATACCTCTGACTCCTGGAGAAAAGAAGATATTAAGTTAACATTGTTCTCTTAGAGAGAGGCTAGTCTCTCAAAAGATCCAGGTTAGGAGAACAATAGAATTGGGTGAATGTGAATGGCTGAACAGTTGAATGCGCAGTAGGAATGTACTTATCTATGCTCTTATCACCCGACTGCAGGTCCTTCCTTTAAAGGAATCCCAATAAGAAGAAAGGTGCAGGTTACAGAAGCACACACTGAATATCCTATCTTCAAGTGGGAAACACAGGCTGGAACTGGATCTGGAGGCGGTCTCTCTTTTTCTATTCCCATTCTCCTTTCCCCCTAGCGGTTGTAAGATTCAGATAATCAGTAAAGTCATCTGCTCCTGTGGAAGATTGATTTACTGGGTAATCTCCTGACACCAGTAGCTACATTTGTGTTTGCTCCAGGCAAGCTGTTGATTTTTTGGCAAAACCAGGACATTATTGCTAGAGTATGTCAGCCCTGTGAAAGAAAATCTGTAAACACCTTAATTGTATTTTTTAGGTCGGGTGCACAAGCTTTCTGGCCTATTGTAATCTGTCAGTGGGCTTTTAATCACACCCACCGCAAGCCCATTACTATCACTCGTTCATGGGCTTGCCTTTCAAAAATCCTTTGTTATCATTGGTAAATGCTTTACGTTTGTCCCGACTTAAACAGTTTTGTAACACTGTTGAATGGATAATTGTACATTTGCCAATATGTTTGACTGGGAGCGATCTTCTTTTTTCCTTTGTGTGTTTTCTTCGCGCTCATGCTCATGGCGGCTGTGGTGCTTTGAATCAGCTCACTTATGTGAAACTTTTTAAAGTTTCATTTTCAATTTATGTGGCAAGAAAGGTACAATTAGGAATTTACAACAATAATAGCTTAAACTCGAGAAAACGCGAGACCCGTTGTATTGCAAATGCTCGTTACTGTTGTCACTGGGAGTTTATAGGCCAAGAACTAAGAAATCACAAACTTCAGGGGAAGAAGCAAGGACAGACCACAGACTAGCCCATGGAACGAGGGACTTGTTAATTAGATGTTAACCCACGTCTCTGACTAGTGAAACTGATGTATGATTGAGGAACATGAATGAATATTAATGTTGTGTTCCATGATTGTGATAGGCTGCACCATTGGTGGAAGTGAACCGCTGCCTCCTAACACTAAGTTTGGGAACGTACACGTATTTATTTCAACAAATGAATCACTCCTAGAAAACTGGACTGCTTATCAGAATTCCATTCAATTACATTTTTTATCATACTGTTTTTTATTTAATGGCTAAAGTAACCAGAGAACTAGCATCACAACACCACTGGGAGTAATACAAAGCAATCAACACATTACATGGACCAGGAAGAAGTAAAAAGTAACATCTAGATGCCTGCCAAAGTAGAGAACTTTAAACACATGCCCCGTGGGCGTGGCCAAGATGGCGAAGTGGTAGAACGTGTTTTGGAGCTGCTCTGCTCCCATCACCGGCCCACTCACCATCATCGCCTGCCATTGGGGACCCCCACCCACTTAGCAGTGCCGCAGACCTCCGGAAGGCTGTTCAGGCCAATAGCAGAGAATAGCAGAGGTGCGGCGGCTCGGTTTATGAGGCCCACAGCGGTGCCGGGAATGGCCAGCCCAAAGGAGACAGGCTGCATGCCAGAGCATCGGCCACACCGGGGTGGGAACAGGGGCACCCCGCGGGAAGCTGGAGTTGGGGCTGAGGCTGGGTCGGGTGGAGCATCCCGGACTAAGCTCCCCGGACGATGCGGCTTCAAGTGTCCCCTAGGGCCCGCCTGAGCCCACGTGAAAAGAGCAATGGCCCACCTGAGGGTCGGCCTCGACTGGCCAACGAACACACACTCTGTGGAGAGTTGCAACGGGGCTGCGGCTGGGTGAGTGGACGCTTAGAGTCTGTGTAGGAGGCTGGCCTGGTTTGTAGTGGGTACCTTGGGTACTTACATCTTATACCAGGTCCAGTTATTCCTTATTAGTGAATGTAGTAGTGTTCTAGCAGCTTAGGCTGATAGAGGTAGCTAAAGCAGAGCAGCTGAGGCTGAACTAGGAGATATGCAAAGCTCCTGCAATACCACTTATAGTTACACAGTACTTATACACAAGTAAAGACAATACTCAGTGTCACCAAAAATAAAGGTATTTATTTGGGTGACACAGTACCAAAAATATCTTAGAGACAATACTCCTTCTGGAGGTAAGTATTATACACAATATATACAGTAGACACCAAAATTAGACAAGTAAATGGTCATAGAAACAATGCAAACAGTAGGAAACCCGATAGAATGCAATGGGAGAAAATAGGTCTGGGGACAACACAAACCATATACTAAAAAAGTGGAATGTGAATCACGAATTCCCCCCTAAACAAGTGTATTGTGTGCAGAATCGCTGGGAGAGTAAGAATACAGTAAACGTAAGTAAATTACCCCACCCTAGAGCCCAGAAAAGCAGCAGTAAAGTACTGCAACTTTCCTTAGGACACACTTCACCTCGTTTTGGGGATTTTGCAGCAGCCAACCAAGTCTGCAAAGAACAACTGCTGGATTATTGGACCTGAAGACCTGCAAAGGAAGGGGACCAAGTCTAGAAGTCGAAAGAAGTTCCAGAAAGAACAGGACCCCTGCCAACCCAGAAGAGGGTGCAAAAGAAGAGTCCCTGGTTAGTCGAAGACTGCAGGAATGCACCCTAAGAAGACGCCAGCGGGTTCCTGCATGATGCAAAAGATGTCCCACAGCGTGAAGATCGTTGCAGATGAGATTTCGTGTCGGAAGTCCCCAACAAGCCTTGGCTACGACAAAAGTGTGTTTTGCATCAAAATGGTGCTGGATGGACCCAGGAGGGACCTGTGGGCCTCAACTGTGTGTGAGGAGGAAGAGGGGGCTCTCAGCACTTTAGAGAGCCCTCAGGATGCCAGCCAGAACCCCCAGGAGTCACAGGATCCGGGTTCAAAGGAGGCGCAAAACGCTGTTGATGCAGCACAACAAAAGAAGGTCCCACGCTGCCGGAGAACAACTCAGAGTTGAGCGTCGCAGGGTGGAGTGCTGGGGTCTTGGGCCAGGCTGTGCACAAAGGAATTTTGCAAAGAGTGCACAGAGGCCTCAGGAGGAGAAGAAGACACAGTACACATGGGTACTGTCGTTCTTGGGGAAGGCAAGGTCTTACCTCCTCCAAATTGTGTCAGCAGGACCTCAGGACAGTCTATGTTGATGATGTCTACCCTCTGTGTCCTTAGGAGCACGCTTGTCGTTGAGAGAGGAGTCCTAGGGTACCGGTCGTCATCTTGGAAGGTGCCTGCTTGGAGCAGGGGAGTGACTCCATCACTCCACAGGATATTTCTTCGGTTCTTCTGGTGCAGGATGAAGACAGGGAGTCCCCAGAGCGTGCACACCATGGAAACTGTTGCAGTTGCTGACTTGGAGCTGAGGTTGCTGACGAAAAGTGTCTCTTGTAGACACTTTGTTGCAGTTACAGCTTTTCTTGGAGCAGGCTGCGGTTGATCCGAGGTCAGAAGAGTCTGAAGTTGTTGCAGAGGATTCCTGAAGGAAACTTGCAAGCAGAATCTGAAGAGAACCCACAGGAGAGACCCTAAATAGCCCTGAGAGGGGGATTGGCTACCTTATCAGGTATGGACCTATCAGGAGGGTTCTCTGACGTCCCCTGCTGGCACTGGCCACTCAGAGCCCTCCAGAGTGCCCCACACCTTTCAAAGCAAGATGGCTGAAGTCTGGGACACACTGGAGGAGCTCTGGGCACCACCCCTGGGGTGGTGATGGACTGGGGAGTGGCCACTCCCCTTTCCTTTGTCCAGTTTCCAGCCAGAGCAGGGGAGAAGGAGTCCCTGAACCAGTGTAGGCTGGTTTATGCAAGGAGGGCACCATCTGTGCCCTTCAAAGCATTTCCAGAAGCCGGGGGAGGCTACTGCTCCCCAGCCTCTAACACCTATTTCCAAAGGGAGAGGGTGTAACACCCTGCTCTCAGAGGAAATGCTTTGTTCTGCCTTCCTGGGACTGGGCTGCCCAGACCCCAAGAGGGCAGAACCCTGTCTGTGAGGTGGCAGCAGCTGTAGCTGCAGTGCAAGCCTCAGAGAGCTGGTTTGGCAGTACTGGGGGTCCATGGTGGAGCCCCCAGGATGCATGGAATTGGCTCCTAAATACCAGATTTGGAATGGGGGGACAATTCCATGATCTTAGACATGTGACATGGCCATATTCGGAGTAACCATTGTGAAGCTACATATAGGTATTGACCTATATGTAGTGCACGTGTGTAATGGCGTCCCCACACTCACAAAGTCTGGGGAAATGGCCCTGAACTATGTGGGGCACCTTTGCTAGTGCAAGGGTGCCCTCACACTTAGTAACTTTGCAAGAGAAGGTTAGACATATAGGTGACTTATAAGTTACTTAAGTGCAGTGAAAATGGCTGTGAAATAACGTATGCGTTATTTCATGCAGGCTGCAATGGCAGGGCTGTGCAAGGGTTTGTATGAGCTCTCTATGGGTGGCAAAAGAAATGCTGCAGCCCATATGGATCTCCTGGAACCCAAATGCCATGGGTACCTAGGTACCATATACTAGGGACTTATAAGGGGGGTCCAGTATGCCAATTGAAATTGGTAAATGAAGTCACTGGCCTACAGTGACATATTTAAAAGCAGAGAGAGCATAAGCACTGAGGTTCTGGTTAGCAAAGCCTCAGTAACACAGTTAGGCACTACACAGGCATACACATTAGGCCACAAACTGTGAGCACTGGGATCCTGGCTAGCAGGATCCCAGTGAGACAGGCAAAACACACTGACATATAGGTTTTTATCTATGAACACTGGGGTCCTGGCAAGCAGGATCACAGTGACACAGTAAAAACACACTGACACACACTCACAAACAGGCCAAAAGTGGGGGTAACCATGCTAGAAAGAGGCTACTTTCCTACAGTCTGGCTCTCTGGCCCGAACCAACATATTTGGAGTGGGTCTGTCCCCAGAAAGACGCCCAGCGGAGGTCATGACTATGCAGGGCCTGCTTTGTCCGGGCTTGAGGAGGGCGCCACCCCCGGCCATGCAGCAACTGACTGAAGGGGCCCATTGCGGGGCCGCAGACTGACAGCAGCGGGGCCCAGAGCTGAACTGCATGTCTTGGGTCGCCCGGGCCCTGGGACCATAACCGGCAGGTACCTGTGCACACTGCCTACCATTCCCTACAGCGCAGGGGGGCACTAGCCAGCGGTGGGGTGCTGCGGCCCGCACGGCCCCTGTCCAGGCCATTGCTAGACCAATGCAGAGTGTTGCCTGAATGTTGGAGGGGGCCCTCCGAGCGGGAGACACAGCCATTGACACCAAGGGACTGAATCTGCGGGGGACCACAGCACACCTTGGGAGCAGTGACATTCCGGCCCCTGCCACCAGCCACTGACTGACGGCCCTGGCAGGCCCCCAACCCTTGCTGGATGGAGCACCTATAATGGCGAGGGACCACAGCCTCGACATCAGAGGGAGCAGCTGGGGACCCGGTCGCTGTTGGCAGTGTGACTGACGTCACCCATGGTCGGTGAACCTGAGGCCTGGCTTTGGCTACAACTTACCCGGGAGAGTTGGAGGGGGCTGGCGTCGTGCCTAGGAAGGGGTGCTGAGGTGAGACACCGGCCTGGGTGAGCAGAAGCCCTGCTAAAGTTGCCTATCCGGAGGACTAAAGGACAATTTTGAAGAGGCTGAGACCCCCACGACACCTGGAGGACTGTGAGTCACCTTTGAGGCTGCAGGGTCCCCTGTGACAGGGCCCTGAAGAGCTGCCATTCCCAACAATACAGACGAGGGCAAGCAGTAGACCTGGACACAGCCTGGCGGTCAGTGACCATGACCGCACCCCGGAGTAAGAGAGACCGCAGCCTGCAGGACATGCTCACCAAGCCAGCAGGGGTGGCAACTGGGGGAGCCTCCAAACCCACGCCCGAGGATGACGAAAAGGAAGCCCCGGTGACCCACTCCTTCCTGGAGGCCCTCTTCTCCTCTCTGAGGGAGGATATCTACACGGTTATGAAGTAATTGTCCTCCGACATTAGAGAGGTCCATTGCGACATAGACGCTATAGGAGAGAGTGTTGCCCACCTGGAATATCAAAGCATGAGTCGGAATGAGGAAATAGAGTAGCTCCAACAGGCAGAAATGCCAGGAGTTCCACCCAGTTGCAGTGCACTTGGGGGACAAGGGAATTTCCTATGCCTGGAGCCACCCATTTTGCCTTATCTTTTGCCTGGACAGCAGGCTCCATCAACTCAGCTCGCTCAGAGAAGCCTGTCAACTGTTGGAGATAGATGGATCTTCGATTCCGGAGGCACAGATCAAGCTGAAGAATACTCTGTGGAAAGGGGTGTTCAAACGCAGGATATTCTTTATTTCTTGAAGTAAGAAGTCCACATTAAAACTCCAGCCTCCACCTTCACCGGCTCCCTGCAACTGCCCAGAATGTCAATGAACATTCCAGCCAGATACAAAGGCAGGAGCAGGGGAAAATGGAAAGAACCATCACCCAAGAGAGGGAGGGAGGAGAGAAAATAAATAACAAGGGAAACAAAGAAAATATACAAACAATAAACAAAGAGAATTTACAATAAAATTACAATAAACAAAACAATGTTGAAATTAAACAATACCACACCACTTCCCCTTTAGAACAAAGAAACTACTTAATTCTAACTATCCTATTGAGATTCCATATGCACCCATCATCTAATTTAACAGCACCCTTAAATATTTTAACAACTTGGAAAATTTTACTGTAATGAGACTGACCACCACAAGGTTTCACCGGCAACTTGACCTTAACAGAATCTCCCACATTAACTTGCATATCTTTAACAGATTTTCTCACATCATACATTTGCTTTTGCTTTTCCTGACAACTCACATGTTTATTCACAGCAGACTCTCTTTGTTTTTCATAATTGAAGGTTTCCTTGGTATAATTCTTGACCCATGGAGGATCTACGACTGTGTGAGGAATGCGTTTTTTGAAAATAACAAAAGGGGATTGACCAGTACTGGAGTGAGGAGTAAACCTATACTCTTCAATTTTTGTTTTAATCATAGCCTCCCAATCACACTCCAATTGATTAGCTAGTTGTATAGTTTCCTTTAACGTCCTGTTGAAGCGCTCAATCATGCCATTAGTCTCTGGATGGTATAGAGCACATCTTTTGTGTAAGATGCCCCTTTATTTTAAAAACTCACACATGATCTTAGACGTGAACTGTACCCCATTATCAGTCAAAATGCTCTTGGGATTGCCTTCCCTGCTAAAAACATCTGTCAGAAATTCAACCACCCTCATGGATGTAACCTCAGGGGTAATCATGATCTCAGGCCATCTGGACAACTCATCCATGAGAACCACCACATATTTAGAATGAGACTTATGACAAATTGGACCTAGAATGTCAATAGAGATAGATTCCCACACCTCTTCGGGAACCTCTTTCAGAATCATAGGTTGCGTCCTAATTTTTAACGATTTGTCAGCTACATTGCACTCCAAGCAATCTTGCACTTTTCTTTCAATTGCTAGATCCATACCAGGCCACCAATACAACCCTCTTAGTCTTTCCTTGGTTTTGAATATGCCATGATGTCCTGTATGAGCAAGTTCCATAATGCGTTCACGTAACTTATTGGGAGGAATTAACCTACTCCCTCTTAAAACCACACAATTCATGCCAAATCCTCTTACACTGTACCCCTAAACTTTACGTATGATCTGGTGACTTTACTGCAGAAAGTAATTCCTTGAGACGTACCAGATCATTATCATTATCAGCTTCCTGTTTCCACTCTTCCTCTGTAATACATCCTCCCGTGACCACACATACTTTGACTTCCTCATCCACCCACCAGGAATCACTAGCATCAGAATCCAGTAACACATCAACCATTAGTCTCGACAAGGAGTCTGCAGCTTTGTTTTCACACCCGGGCACATGCTTCACTTTAAAATGGTAGTCCTGTAAACTAATTATCCACTTGTAAATGCGACTCGAGACATTATCAAGTCCTTTTTAAAAAAAAAAAAAATCACAGAGAGGTTTATGATCCGTGCACACTTCGAATTTGGTTCCCCATAAAAATTGTTTACATTTTCATATTGCCCAGTATATGGCCAAAGCCTCTTCTCTATAGTAGAATACTTGCATTCTGCTCCACGTAAAGTGCGTGAGGCAAAAGCTATCGTTTTAGTAATGTTATTGATGTATTGTTTGAGTACACAACCCAACTCTTTTTCTGAAGCATCAGTGGCTATGGAGCAAGGCAGCCCTGGTTTGAAACTATTTAAAGATTTTTTGACAATCTGAATCCCAAGAGAAATTGGTACCGTTTTTAAGCAAGTTTCTAATAGCACAACTTCTCATGGCTAAATTTGGAACAAATCTAGCGTAGAACTCAACCATCCCTAAGAAAGTCTAAACCTCACTTTTATTATGTGGTATGGACGAATTAATGATAGAGCTTACGAGTTCCTCTTTGGGCTTGAGCCCATCACTATTTATCACGTGCCCTAAATAAGATATTTCTCTCTGGAAGAACTTACATTTACTACTCTTCAAAGTTATTCCTTTGGTGCGAAAGATATCAAGGGCCAGATGTAGGTAGCGCTTTGCATGGTGCAAACTGCGAAAATCGCAGTTTGCGCCATGCAAAACGCGCATCGCGATGCTCAGTCCCATTTTGCGAGTCGGTACCGACTCGCAAAATGAGAATGCGACTCGCAAATAGGAAGGGGTGTCCCCTTCCTATTTGCGACTCGCACTGCGATGCAAAATTGCTTTGTGACCGCGAACGCGGTCGCAAAGCAATTCGCAGTTACCACCAGTGTCACACTGGTGGTAACCCATTCGCAAAAGGGAAGGGGTCCCTATGGGACCCCTTCCCCTTTGTGAATGTTGCCATAAATGTTTTTTCAGAGCAGGCTTTGGTCCAATGGACCACTGCCTACTCTGAAAAAACGAAATCAAATGGTTTCGTTATTTTTTTGTATTGCAACTCGTTTTCCTTTAAAGAAAACGGGCTGCAATACAAAAAGAAAATATGCTTTATTTAAAAAGCAGTCACAGACATAGAGGTCTGCTGTCTCCAGCAGGCCACCATCCCTGTGAGTGCAGGGAATCGCAATGGGGTCGCAAAATGCGACCCACCTCATTAATAATAATGAGGTGGGTCTTTGCGACCCCATTGCGATTCGCAGACGGTGTCTGAGACACCGTACTGCATCCGTTTTTGCGACTCGGAAATTGCGAGTCGCACCGACTCGCAATTTCCGATTCGCAAAATCAGAAATTGCTACATCTGGCCCCTAGAACCTTACTGACCAGGCTTTTGTGATATTCCATAGTGTCAGAAAATATAAGCACGTCATCTTGAAAGAATTTCACCCCTGATAAGTTTCCCAGTATTTCATTCATCAATCTCTGGAAAACCGAAGCAGCCGAACACAACCCAAAGGGCATCCTGTTGAACTTGAACACACCAAATAGTGTGATAAAAGATGTAAGAACTTTTGACTCCTCCCACAACGGAACCTGATGTTAGGCAGAACTGAGGTCCAATGTAGTAAAAAAACTTAGCATCTCCCAGAGCGCTCATCATCTCAGTAATACCAGGTAGCGGAAACTTGTCTTCAATTACCTCTTTGTTCAAATTATGCAAATCCACACATAACCTTATGTCCAAATTAGCTTTGGTTGCAACAACAATAGGTGCAATCCATTCCGCTGCTTCAACTTTTTCAATTATGCCTTCAGACACCAACCTCTGAAGTTCATCTTTCACTTGGTCCCTCATACTGAAAGGTATATTCCTAACTTTGCATGCAATCAGTGTTGCATTCTTCTTCAAAACAATGCGATGCTTATAACCTTTGACACAACCAATTTTGTCCCAAAAAACTTCCGGGTAGTCACAAATGAGATTTTCCCCCAAATCACACACGTTCTGCACCTGTACTTGGGGAACCGCATTGGGGTTTAACACAATATTCAATAATTTCTGATGAGGCCACCCAAGGATAGTACCACCCACCACTGGGATATAGACTTTTCCCTCTATTAAATTTCCTTTAAATCCTATTTTAGCATTAAAATATCCTTTCAACTCAATTGGTTTTCCACCATAACTAAAAGGAGTAACATCTGGAGGATGAAGAGACACTTTGGGCCTCATTACGACCCTGGCGGGCGGCGGAGGCCGCCCGCCAGGATGCCGCCCTCCATAATACCGCTCCGCGGTCAGAAGACCGCGGAGGGTATTATGAGTTTTTCCCTGGGCTGGCGGGCGGTCTCCAAAAGACCGCCCGCCAGCCCAGGGAAAAACTCCCTTCCCACGAGGATGCCGGCTCGTAATCGAGCCGGCGGAGTGGGAAGGTGCGACGGGTGCTACTGCACCCGTCGCGTATTTCACTGTCTGCTACGCAGACAGTGAAATACTAGCGGGGCCCTCTTACGGGGGCCCCTGCAGTGCCCATGCCATTGGCCCATGCCCCCAGGGGCCCCACGACAATCCTTACCGCCATCCTGTTCCTGGCGGGCGAGCCGCCAGGAACAGGATGGCGGTAAGGATTGTCAGAATCCCCTCGGCGGCGCAGCGAGCTGCGCCGCCTTGGAGGATTCTTAGGGGCAGTGGAAAACCGGCGGGAGACCGCCGGTTTTCCCTTTCTGACCGCGGCCAAAGCGCCGCGGTCAGAATGCCCAAGGGAGCACCGCCGGCCTATCGGCGGTGCTCCCGCCCCCGTTGGCCCTGGCGGTTCTCTACCGCCAGGGTCATAATGAGGCCCTTTGTCTTTGAAGCATTTGCAAAAATCGGATTCTGAGACTAGAGTCAACTTAGCACCAGAATCCATGATCATGGAAACTTCAACCCCATTCTCCTCCACTATATCAACAGGGTACTCACAACGAGTTTCTGTTATGCAATTCACGTCATTCACAATTTGTAGAATACATTTTTTATCACCATCATCCGCTCCATCACATTCAATTTCATTCACCCTCACCGAATTCTTTCCCACCGACTTGCAACATCTAGCAAAGTGACCTTTCTTGCCACATTTCTTACACATAATAGCAGCAGGACAGTCTTTGCTGTTAGCTAAATGCGAAGAAGAATTACATCTATAACACAACAATTTAAGTTTTGACCCTGAATACATATGTTTCGTTGAAGATTTAGGGCCTGATTCTAACTTTGGAGGACGGTGTTAAACCGTCCCAAAAGTGGCGGATATACCACCTACCGTATTACGAGTCCATTATATCCTATGGAACTCGTAATACGGTAGGTGGTATATCCGCCACTTTTGGGACGGTTTAACACCGTCCTCCAAAGTTAGAATCAGGCCCTTAGTCTCCACAGTTTGAATCACTTTCGAAGTGTCTTTGGATTTCCTGAGATCTTCAATGCAAAGTTCAGAGTGTTCAATCTGTTTCGCCACACATAAAACTTCTTCTAACGTAGGATCTCCTTTGGACCATAAGGCTTCTCTTATTTTGTCACTTTTGCATTCCAACATAAATTGATCTCTGATACGTTCTTCCAAAGCATCACCAAACTTGCACTGGGAAGCCAATTTGCACAAATTTGTCACAAAATCTTCAACAGATTCAGTTTCACTCTGCTTGCATTTCCCAAAGTAATATCGTTGAAGAATGATTGACACTTTCGGGAGATAATGTCTGTCCAACCTTAGAAGAGTCAATTCAAATTCATTCAAATTGGTATCTCCCTCTGCGCCATCCGGAGATTTAATTACAGGTAAGTTTTCTAAAAATTCTTGCCCCTCTGCTCCCAGACAATGTTGAAGTATGGAGTTCTTCCTTTCTGCAGATAAATTGCTGCCACAAACGCAAATATAGGTAAGAAAAACTTTCTTCCATTTGCTCCATTGAATGGGAGGTTCTCCAGGCAAGGATAAAAAAAATGGAGGAGGAGAAATGTTTTGCATCCTTGAACTGTAGAAGACCTTCCACAATTATAAATGTAATAACATCCACAAAGTGGTAACAAAAGTCAACAGAATGATATAAGACAGTTACCACACTAGATGCCCATACTTCCAATGATAGTCATGAAAATGTAACAAGTGTAGGGTCTCAGACAGTACTTGACTAAAAGTTAAGAGTTTTTTTACAATGTTACAAAGTTTCTTCGATATGACTTGCAGCTCTTAGAGATCGCTATGAAAATATAGAAAACGCGATCAATAAAAGTTGGTCTGCCAAGTTACTATAAAATATACAGTTGCGAGAGGCAGACGCGCATACAAGAAACTGTTTTGTTTAGAAAAGGTCACGCTTCAATGACGTTATGAGCACGATCAACTAAAGTTGCACAATAGCACTGTAAAAGATGTTTACTGGAGTGCGAGGAAGCGGCATTCAAAACAGCGCTAAGGAATAATTTCCTAGCAACGCTCAGTGCGAGAGCGCGCGGCACATAAACAAAGCGGCGTTGGCATGGACACAGAAGAACGCGTTCACGCGCCATTGCCCGTGATTGATCGGGCTCCGAAAATAGAAATTATATGTAGAGAAAAAGAAAAAAAACGGAAGTACACAGAAGCGCTGTCAAAATACTTGCGAAGAAATGAACGCTTTTCAAGGGGCTTCGATGAAATTCAGTACGAATCAAAGGAGGAGTTGAAGTTGAAGAACCAGTAAAACTTCATACAAAATCTTTTTGTAGTAACTCCAGTAAGGCTCGAGGGACCCTCATCGCCAATGTGAAGATACTCTGTGAAAAGGGGTGTTCAAACGCAGGATATTCTTTATTTCTTGAAGTAAGAAGTCCACATTAAAACTCCAGCCTCCACCTTCACCGGCTCCCTGCAACTACCCAGAATGTCAATGAAAATTCCAGCCAGATACAAAGGCAGGAGCAGGGGAAAATGGAAAGAACCATCATTCAAGAGAGGGAGGGAGGAGAGAAAATAAATAACAAGGGAAACAAAGAAAATATACAAACAATAAACAAAGAGAATTTACAATACAATTACAATAAACAAAACAATGTTGAAATTAAACAACACCACACAAGCCCGCACAACAAGAAGTCCGACAGGCGGCGTTCCAGGGGAGTGGGGCCTCTCCGATGGCCCACCGCCCAGACCCAGAGACCATAGCACAGGAACGGCAGGCAGTGTTGGAGACTTTTTTCGGGGGATGCCGCTGGAGCAGAGGACACATGATGGTCCGTATCGTTGCCAGGTCAGCAGCTCTACTGCACGTGGTGGGCGAGGGGGTTGGGGGAAATTATACTTGTGCCACCACATATACCTGTCATCTCCAACTCCATGACTACAGGAGGTTTCTACTGGGCACCCACTCACGTACCTTAAAGGTTTTATATTTCAGTTATGTTTTGCTTGTTAGTTTGAATGGGGAACTGCAATTGATTGCACAGTTCTCACGTAGATTCAAGCCTGGTACTCTATTTGATCCACCCGAACTTCAAGCAATACGATCCATGAGAAGAAGGGCTACATATAAGGTTTTGAGGAGCCTTTAGGACATCTGGATATGCAGTACACACTTAGGATCCTTACTTTGAATGTGAAGGGTCTGAACCATCCAACAAAGCATAGGGCCATCCTTTTCTATCTGGAGAGATCTGGGGCGGGGAGATATTTCTCCAAGAAACTCACTTTGTCGCAGATGACTGGCATGGACTTCAATCTAGGGCCTTCTCAATCCAGTACCTCTCCTTTACTTCTACCAAGCTGGGGTGGCCATACTGGTGTCTCGCTCCTTTCGGGTTCGGTGGGCCTCAAGATAGCTGAAATCAAGGGCAGACTCTTAGCGCACACAGTGACCATAGGGACAGGCACATTCACTATAGTGGCCCTAACACTGGCCAAAAAGGATTCATTAGACAAGCTCTGATGGACATCATGGCTAAGCAGAACTGCATGGTGTTGTTGGGAGGGGACCTTAATCTGATCTTTGACAATAACTTAGACAGGTCTGCACAAAGGTATGTGCCACTGAGATCACTCACTCGGGAGGGCTTAATATGCCTATGGGATCAGGGGCCGAGGGACCTATGGTGCATCACTCATTCAAACACAAGTAATTACACATTCTACTCCCACGCTCATAAAACATATGTGTGCATTGACTACTTTCTAGGCTCCAGAGACCTTCAATCTTTGGTCAAGATGGTGGAGATTGAACTGTGCTCTCTTTCAGATCACACAGCGATATCCCCAACGTTGACTTCTCCAGCTGTGTGCCGCTTGTTTCGCCAGTGGTGGCTACGGAACACACTAATGCAACACCGCCAAGTGGTTACCCAAATCACTGAGGCGCTGTACACTCATCAGAAGCTGAACAACACCTCCGATGTCTCTGTATCCACCCTTTGGCATGCCCTTAAAGCGATCGTGAGGAGGGAATTGATTGCTTTTTCGGTGGCGGATAATGCACTCCGACGGGAAAAGCGGGAGCACCTGAGCCAGTGAGTGAGGGAACTCGAACACATACACCACCGAATAGGAGCACTGAGTGTCTAGCACCAGTTAGAGGCAGAGCGCAAGCAGGTGGCAGATCTTGACACAGATCTGGCGAAATGCGCAGCCCTCTGACTTCGCCACACCTTTATGTGGGAGCTGACAGATGCAGGCGCCTTCTGGCAAGCTGCCTGAGGGCACGACAGCAGGCACGGGTGGTACAGGCCTTGATGGCGGCAGACGGCTCCAAGATGAGGGAGGATTGTGCAATTGCGGAGGCTTTCCGGGACTTTTACCAAGAGTTCCACGCAGCACAGTGCTTGCCGCCAGAGGACCCTGCTTGCTACCTCCAGGAGGCTTGAATCCTAGGTCTCACGCGCGAACAGGCAGTAGCCCTGTACTGCCCGATCAGGATGGAGGAGGTCATGTAGATGATAGCCCGCCTGTGAACCCTTAAGCCTCTGGGGCCTGACAGATACTCGCACTGCTCTATAAAACTTTTTGCCCACAACTGGCACCAGTGCTGACTCGTCTCTTCCATGCGATTCATAATGCGTACAGAATTCCACCCCCCCTATGAAGGAGGCTGCCATTGTGGTTATTCCCAATTCGGGGAAAGACCCAAAGCAGTGCGTCTCATGCCACCCTATATCCCTTCTCAACATAAACATAAAACGTTTTACCAGCGTTCCTGTCACCCGACTCAATCCCCTCATGCCTGGGCTGGTACCTCTGGATTAGGAGGGGTTAATCCCTGGCCACCAGTGCAGTGATAACAGGAAGCTTATCCTTCATTTAACTGACAGGTCTCGGTGCTCACGCCAGGAGCGTATGCTTCTGGCGGTGGATGCTGAGAGAGCCTTTGATCGTGTCCAGTGGCTGTTTTTGGAGGCTACACTGCGTCGCTTTGGCTTTGAAGAACAACTCCACTACTGGATTCTCAGCAACTGTGGCTACCCCCTGGCAGCGGTGCGGGTAAACGGGCAGGTGTCCGGCACCTTCCCGGTACGCAGGGGCACGAGGCAGGGATGCCCGCTCTCGCCTCTGCTCTTCACCCTCTTTGTGGAACTCTTAGCCAGCTATTACGGGACAATCTGGCTAGCAAACGGGTGCGCTTTGGAGGGGAGGGCCTACCATCAGGCTTTATGCGGACCACGTGATAGTGGCTTTGGAGGACCCAATGATGTCCCTACAAGCCTTTCTGTCCGAGCTCTGGGCTTTTGAGGGAGCAGCCGGGTTTTGAGTGAATGTTCATAAACCACAGGTGCTGGACCTGTCCCTTCCACAGCGACGAGAGTGGGATTAGCCCAGGCATACCCAATTCGATGGGCTGCACCCTCCCTCCCATACTTGGGGGTTCAGTTGGTTGCCATGCTCCTTAATTACAAAGCCCTGCATAAACAAGTACTGACAGATTTGCGCCACTTGAGCTCACTGAACCTTTCCTTGATGGAGCTTACAGTGACCTTGAAGATGTCACTCCTACCGAAGGTGCTATTCTTTTTCCATTTACCATTGGAACCCCAGTGAGCATCCTTCGCACCCTCCAAAGAGAATTTAACCAATTTGCATGGGCTGAAAGGAGGCCCCAAATGCACAAAGACTTGACTTATTGACCAGCGCACAAGGGTGGCCCGAGTACGCCAAATCTACAACAATACTATCAAGTGTCACAGCTAAGATTTCTAGTTGAGTGGTCTAGGGAGAGTCAAGGAAACACTGGCAGTTCATGGACTGGGTGGTCATCAGGACACCTCTGTGGAGACTCCGCTTCCTGTGTAGGGCCACAAGACCGTGGAGTCTTTATCTGTACCCCATCACAAGATCGTCAATGAGGGTCTGGGATAGGGTGAGTGAGAGGGCGGCTCTTACCTCCTTCCCCTCCCCTCTCACACCAATCGCCGGTAATGACGATTTTGCCCCGGGCGAGATCATACCTCATCTTACCGTGGGCAAACTGCGGGGTGTCACTCCACTGAGCACGTTTGATGAATCAGGCCCTATGACAGTTGCACGAATGCGGGCTGATTATGGGCTCCCTGACACTGAGAGCCTGCGTTGCTTCCAAGTCAGGCATTGGGTAACGTTGCGTTGGTTTGTCAGGGGACACAATGCGTTCTTACCCCAGTTGAGAAATGGCTGATGCCGAAAACCTCCAACAAGAACCTGGTAACTGTCAGGACCCTCCAAACCTGCCATGCAGCAACAATGAAAAGTCAGAGGAAAGTACTGAAAATGCAGGCAAAGAAGTATCCTCAGTGGAGACAGGGATGTCCTAGTTGGAAGAAGGTTTGCCAATTCGTGTTGCGTTACTTACAAAGAAAATGCAAAGAAAAGGAATCCAAGATGGCCGACGGAAGTCAGAAGTGTAAGTTGCAGTTCTAGTGTTGCATTCAGTTAGTTGCTAGGGTACGCGTGCACCGCTTGAGAGCTTTGCACTTCAACTGGGATCTGACAGGAACCAAATGTGCAGCAAGAGCGCGTCTTTTGAGGTAAACGTTTATGAGAGGAAAAAACTGGACTTCGCATGTAGTTTCACAGGTAACGATTTATCGGCAGAGTTTAAACGTTCTTGGAGAGAAGGCATTAACTGTTACAGAAAGTTTTCGAGTGCTCTAGCAAATTTTTGGTGAAATGGACAGTAAATAAATTTGTTTGAAGGATATTAAGATGTTCAAACAACAAACCGCTAATCTAGTCACAGAGCTATAACAATAAACTTGAGAAGTCTTCAACTGGAAGTTCAACACTCATTGATTTGGTAACAAGCACGCAAGCAACGTTTATGTTAACAACAATAATGCACAGGCAATTAAAAGGAAGTCTTTATATCGACTATTGCAACCTTAAGACTCAACAGGATATTAAAGAACGTGTTAAGAAAACGTATTCAGAACTGAAAAGTCTCATCACAATGAGTCGAGCAGCAAACAACTCTTGGTGCTACATTAAAATCTATGCCACGAAATTCCTTATCATATTCATCATAAACATTTACTTAGACAGAGAGAAGCAAAACCTCAGGGTGAGTGAGTATAATATTGAAAGTCAGAAAGAATTAATTGAAAATTAATAAGAAAGTATAGTAACATCAATACTGTGTCCCTAGTAATTGGTGAATGTGATATTGCAGGTGCCCATATCCAGTCAGACAAGACGTGAAGTGGCAGACTGAGTTTTTGACGAATCACCATCTCTGAGGCAGTCCCTCTGAATCCCATTCCCCTTTCCTCTTCCAGAGTGCTCAATACGGAGATTCAATTTCGTTGTGAGTACTCTGGGTTGGGTCTGAGGATTTATCTTCTGCTTCTGAGGGAATCGAATCAAGGTACTCTGACAGTAACAGAACTGTACGGCCTGCTATGCTAGCCTGTCCTGTACTCTAAATCGGCAAGGCAGAGGCGATGGTAATCTAAACTCTGGCGAGAGCTGACCCAACAAGAGAGGGAGGATAAATATTACCGAGCAAGGCACACAGCCCGAAATATAGCTAGTGTCAAAATCGCCACTAACATTGCTAATCTACTGGTACCACACACAGATGCGGCTCCATAGAGGCAACCCAACACGAAGCAATGCCTGCTGGTGCGGTTCTACAGGTATTCTCCTGCACCTCCTCTGGCAATGCCCCAAACTAACTTCATACTGGGAAAAAATTCTGGAGGACATAGATGCTCACTTGGACACCCTATTGCTCCACTTTCCGGCTTATATTATCCTGGAGCACCCTGACGTGCTCACCTTTCCGCAAAAATCACGCAAAGGCCAACAGATAGGGTGGCTCTTGGGGCGGCGCTCCAAAACATTCTAGCACATTGGGGCTCTAGCGTGACACCCACACACCTTGGCTGGCTGAACTGCTTGTGGCACCTGTTGGGAATGGAGAAATTGACCCTATAGCTCACTGCTCAGGGTGACTTGTTCTGTCAGTTATAGCACCCCTTTATTAAGCTCTTCTCTGCAGAACTCTTGGAACTCACCAGCCCCAGTTATCTCAGGTTGCTCAGACTCAGAGACATGGAAACACACATGTGTCCCACACCCTCCAGGAACTTAAGAGAGTTGATTCGAAGGGAGTACGCCACATTCGTGCATGGGCTTAGCGGGTCCGGGTTGGAGTGGGAGAGGATAGAGTGGAAGGACAGGTTAAAGGTTTGGTGGTTATTTTGGTGTTAATGTTTCAACTGTTATGCTAAATGCCAATAAAGAGATTTGAACCATAAATACATGCCCCATATTTTTGTTTGTTTTTGAGGCTCACCACTGGATTTGTTGACATATTTTCAGCTTTGCCACACCAGTTTATTCCGTGGATCCACTTTCATATAGGTGGTACTCTAGCAGAGCGCCAATGTGGCGCTATATCACGTTTAGCCACTAAGAGTCCAAGCGCTGCCAAGGTTCTGGTGGCCAGCACCCTTCCCCCCACTCATCAATGAGCCTTAAAAGTGTCATTTGGGGTCGGCGTCAATGGTCCTGCTATCACCTCAGAGTGCTGAATGTATTTGGAACCAATATTGCTACATGATGGGACATGTCCATCCTGTGTGGAAAAAGGTTCCCAATTCAGTTTTACATCTGAGGCAACTTGAATTGAGACCTTGCTTCACTTTACTGAGCCTGGATGGGCTATTGTAGACCAATTTTAGGTACTTCAGTTGAATACAGCAGAGTTTAGTAGAGATTACCAGTGTCCTGTGAGCCACCCTTGCTTCTGTTCAGTCGGTCTTGTCCAGGGGACCAGCTTCTTGCACCCACCTGTTTCGAAGTGCTGTCAGTGCGGTCAGGGTGTTAATTACGATTGGTAAAGTCTAGAGGTACTCTTAGTCCCAATGACGGACAATGTGACCCCTGCCTCAAGTGTTTTATGAGGAGGGAGCTTGGGTAGAGCACCTTTGTGTGCTTTGAATGCGTGTTGCAAATATAGATAGAGATAAAATTGTGTATGGTACATGCTGTATGTCTCTACCAGGTTGAAGAAGGTTCCGATGGTATCCTTTCCCTGATATCTGTCAGCTTGGATATGCCAATTAGGTCCCAACG
The DNA here is from genome assembly GCF_031143425.1 of Pleurodeles waltl. Taxonomy (NCBI): domain Eukaryota; kingdom Metazoa; phylum Chordata; class Amphibia; order Caudata; family Salamandridae; genus Pleurodeles; species Pleurodeles waltl. Next base: position 267,679,217 of record NC_090444.1, on the reverse strand, counting down.
TAACAAGCCATTTAGCTTGATGGTGTGTTATAACCAAGAACCCACCTAAAGTGGCATTTCTGCGCTCTGGACTCTGCCCCAGTGGATCCACCAGAAGGCTTGGTGCCAACATGCCAGGGATATTACAGTAGTTGGGGTGAGACCTGTGCGTGTGTGCTGCACAGCATGCTCTGTTGTTCAATGCATTCTAATTTGGAGTCAGAGTATTTGGGCATTTAACAGGTATCCCATATCAGCTGATAAAAATGTAGTATCATTGTGCACATGAGCCACGCGCATGTGAGTAGTGCTTGAATTGGGTGTGTGGAGTATTAGTTAAAGGTCATGAAACTTAAAAGGGCAGACCAGGCAACCATTCGGGTATAAAAGTTGGCCTGCTGGCTGTTGATCGTCCACTGACATCCCTGCTTGTGTCCATTACTGAATTAAAGACTCCCCCAATGACCCAGATTCCCGTTTGGGAGGCCAACACGTGTGTCGTGAACATTACCAAGGTGTCTACCACGTGTCGGTGGTGCATATACAGATGCTAGTGTCCACAGTTTATCACCTTCTATGCCCCCACTGTTGTGTATCTGCCCATGTCATCATGAGATACATCAGATACCTGCACTGGAAATTGCCTGTGAAGGAGCACTGCTGTACTTCGGGCGCTGGTTATGTAGCAGGAGAGATATACCCTTGAGTATGGACCCTGAGCCACGAGGGCGCACCTGGTGCACAGTAACTGTGTTTCCTGCAGGAATACTACTCATGTTGCAAACTATTTAATATATTGAAAGACTGCCCCCCATTTCACTTTACTGTTGAAGCAGCTGATGTTCCAGGATATGAGTGTAAAGGTGTCAGATATAGCCATGGCAAGTGTCTAAGCAGTGCTGTGGTAATGAATTTTCGGTGGCATGGTGCTGTGTAACAATAAACATAATAAACAAAATAAGATAATAACAACTGTAGTGAGTCATTTCCCAAACGCCCCCCAACCCCACACATACAAAAATTAAGCATCTGTTGCCCCACCCCAACACTAAAATCATATTACTGGGGGGTGAATGCATTGTCCCCACCTTCCAGAAGTCCTATCTGCCGGCCCATCAGTCATCCCTCTCTATATGATCACTTCGGAGATCTATAGAAGCGAATGAGGGTCATTTGGGGGCGGGGGAGCTCTGGCGTCCATTTCATGATGATCATGGTTTGTAATGGATCAAGTCTGCTGCCACGTAGGATCACCATCAATGACCTTCAACCGCTAAGCACCATCAACCAGCATGCAGACTACACTCATTCCACATTCCTCGACGTGCCAGCATTACATCATTTTCCTCCAGGATGTTGAAACAACTGCCAGGCGTATGTAAAGTGATGAAGACTGGGCTGTTCACCTATAGTAAAGATTCCTTTCAGACTAGAGAATGACAGCCCAAAAGCAGGAGGTGTGCACACAGGCAGGACATCTTAGAGGCAGGTGCCTTGAGTCGAGAAGTCATCGAATGGTGAGGGCCGCAGATTGGCAGGTGCAACGGGGGTCTCTGTTACAATACTATCTGCAATCTGAGACAGAAGAACGGGCTAGTGTATTTGACTTCTTGTGGGCTACAGTCCTACTTGCCTCACATAGAGCATCCTGAATTGTCATACATCTTTAATCATCATTCAGGCAAACATTTGCTTTAGTCTGTAGTTTGCAACAGTCATGGCCCTTAACTCTATCAATGTGCTTGAGTGAAAGCGATAAGTAACGATATGTAAGAGACAAAATGACCTCTGACGCACACATTTTGTGAAAGCACTCACATGAAATGGCACATGCCATAAGAGTGTCGCCTTGGGAAAGACCGCTGTGAAAAACATGCCAGGAGTAATTATATCCTTTACAGATAAGTTGTCATGATGTTAGTTCCTGGATTTAGAGGTCATCCAGATCTGCAAAGTGGGAAAAACTGTGCCACATTGGTGTGTGCTACAAATTCATTTTAAGCTTTGCCAGGCCTTAAAGATGTACAGAGGCTGAAGAGGATTACTAATACGGACAACGGGCATCAAATTAAAATGATCCTATAATGCGGTAATTTGTACACTGGAAACATTTTATTAAGCATGAATTATTTTCTTCATCTTGCCATTTTCGTCTTAGAATGAACATATTGAATAATGTGAAGTTCGGTTACTTTTTTCTGCCTGACTGAATTTCAAAAGTGTTGCACCTTCCAAAGTAAGTGTCAAAACCCTTGTTTTACACAAGATAACAAAGGTGTTTCCCTATGCAGGACAAAGTTAATATAAAAGAGTATTTCTTTAATGACGAGCTCTAAAACACATACAGATTACAGGTGTAAAAACGTATGCCAAGCAAAAGTGAGAACTCTCTGCACTTAAGTACAAAAACAATTATAGAGAACATAGGGGGTCATTCTGACCCCGGCCGGCGGCGGAAGCCGCCGGCCTGGCTGGAACCGCCAGAATACCGCTGCACGGTCACAAGACCGCCGCGGGTATTCTGGGTTTCCCGCTGGGCTGGCGGGCGACCGCCAGAAGGCCGCCCGCCAGCCCAGCGGGAAACACCCTTCCATGAGGATGCCGGCTCCGAATGGAGCCGGCGGAGTGGAAGGGGTGCGACGGGTGCAGTTGCACCCGTCGCGATTTTCAGTGTCTGCATGGCAGACACTGAAAATCTTTGTGGGGCCCTGTTACGGGGGCCCCTGCAGTGCCCATGCCATTGGCATGGGCACTGCAGGGGCCCCCAGGGGCCCCACGACACCCCATACCGCCATCCTGTTCCTGGCGGCCAAAACCGCCAGGAACAGGATGGCGGTATGGGGGTCGGAATCCCCATGGCGCCATGGAGGATTCCCCAGGGCAGCGGGAAACCGGCGGAACACCGCCGGTTTTCCGTTTCTGACCGCGGCTGTACCGCCGCGGTCAGAATGCCCATGGGAGCACCGCCAGCCTGTTGGCGGTGCTCCCGCGGTCGTTGGCCCTGGCGAATTTTACCGCCAGGGTCAGAATGACCCCCATAGTGTTTGGATCCTTTTGGTGGATTTCTTGTTATGGTGAATTTCTGTTCAACCATTTTGAAGTCATCCCTGAGCAAGCTCCCCGGAATGGGAAGCAGCATTTTTGGGCTAAGGAGAGGATGCAGTCAGCAAAAGGTGGTTCAGAGAACATAGGGGAGATTCACCCTGTGCCATTGCTTCTGTCAGTCCTGGACTTGGCACATGGCATTGTGGGGGTAGGGATTAGGACACAACAGTAATAACCTGCCTTATTCTAAAAACGGACCACAGCAGTTATGGTGAGTCCATAATATTGGCCAAGGTCATGGGCACTTATGCTGCCCAGTGTTTCATTTCTCTTCAGTACACGTAACAGGTAGCTACTCTTCTAGTTCAAAGTCATAAGTGCACCTTAAATCATTTTTCAGAACATGAGCAAGGTACTAGCCACTGTGGGAATTGATCGGACAAGTTTCAGTTCGCATTCATTTAGGATTGGGGCCATCAGGTCATCAACTAGGTTTGGTCCCAGCCAAGTAGAAAAAAGAAAAAAACGTAGATGGCAGTTAAACTACTATAGATGGTACATGCGCCCAAAACTGATCTAAGTATATTGAGTATAGTGGGGGGCATGGCCAGGCAATATGGCTACCAGGACGTGAGCCTTTGAGCTTCCGGCCAGCCTGCGATCAGCCCGTGATCATCCTGCCCTCTCAGACTCAGCAAACCCGCTGTTCAAACTCCCGGAGTGACTGCTGCATGGTGGGGAACAACGTTTGGGCTCCACCTGAATCTGCACGGCCAAGTTGTGGGGCTGGGGCCTGGAGGAACCACGTGGACAGCAAGTTGAGCTGAGCTGTGTGTCCTGGCCTGCCCGGGTGTGGCATAGGGCAACGACGACTATTGAGACAGGCACAGTCTGGACTGATGGACTGCTGTAGGAGAGGCAGGGGCCTCGGGACTCCTGGGGATAGGCATGTACTGCTGCAGGGCACCCTGAATGAAAAACAGATAGCTGTGTTGAGCACATACGCTCCAAATGCAGATGACCCTAGTTTTTATCCGGCAATGGAGGATTTGCTAACTCAGGAGGTGGACATCCACATCTTCTGGCTGGGGGACTTCAATTGTCTGCTGGTTGGGGCTCTGGATAGGACGTCCCCCAGCGATGGCACTAAACCTCACATGACTGCAACTTTTAGGAGGGTTATTGATAATCTGGGTCTGGTAGACGTGTGGTGCATGCATCACCTACGTAGCGGGCCTTTATGTGTCACTCCCTGACTCTTAACACATATAGCAGATTAGAAAGGCCCCTGGTGGGTGGAATTCCAACGAATGACAGTATGGCGATGACACAATTAGCTTCGTTCCTTTCGGATCACTCCCAGGTATGTAGCATATCGACGTGGAGGAATCCAGCACAGTAAGGGGCGGTATGGGGATTAGAGGCAGAGGTGCTTGTGGACTGGGTGGGGAGGGAAACGCTGTCACAGGCTATTCAGGACTACATGGACACTAACTGGGGCACCACGGACCACAGGGCAACGGACTGGCAGCATTTAAGGCTGTGATCTGAGGAACCTGTATGGGGCTGACTTGTGGAGTACGATGACAGCTCCAGGCAGACCTTAAAACAGGAGATACGGACCTGGCTGTGATGCAGGTGTGGGATCTGATGGACCCGGACTCCTGCAGGGCTGAAATGGAGCATTTTAGGAGCATAGCTGATATCTGGGACACACTAGATACCTATACTTAGAAACAACACAGGCAGCGGCTGCATAAGGAGGGAGACAAGCAGGGCAGGCTGCTGGCTTGGATCTTGTGCAGAGAGACTGCAATGACACGCCTGATGACCCCTGACCACGCCAGAGTGACAACCAGGGAGAGCATAGTGTACGCATTTCAGTGCCATCTAGAGTGGGTATATAGAGTAGACCCTCGGATTACTACGGGTGGGTACAGGCTTTTCATGGAGGGACATGATCTCCCTAGACTCTGGGACATAGTAGCTGATGACCTAGAATCTGCTATCAAACTGGAGGTGTTCCAAGCGTCTCTGCCGGCATTGCCACGGACCAGGGCTCCAGGGGGGATGAAGTTCTCTGCTATGGTAACACAGAGCCTACTTGAGATTTTCCTTGAGGCAAGAGAGAGGAGGGGTGCTACCGCCCTCAATGAGAGAGGGGGACATATACATGCTGCTTAAGCCAGGTGGTGATAAGGAGGATCCCTTGGCGTATAGGCTGCTCATCATGATAAACTCTGACGTCAAAGTTCTGTGCAAATAGTTGACAGCTCACTTGAACCCTTTTATGGCCAGTCTGGTTCACAAGGACCAATGTGGGTTTTTTCCGGGGCAGTGTACTGGGATGAAACTCAGACGCTTGTCATATGTCATGCACGAGGTTGAGCAGAGTGAGAGGGGAATGGCTCTGGTCTCCAATGACCTGGTAAAAGTCTTTGACACTGTCAACATCTGCTTGAGTTGCTGAGGCTCATGGGGTTTGGGTCTCAATTCCAGGGATCCATCCTCTTTACACCCAGTGAGCATGTTTGGGTGGGGTAATGCCGCTCAGAAAGTTGGGCTCTGGATCGGGGATACGCGAAGGCTGTCCTCTATCCGTGCTCCTCTTCGCACTTGAGATGGGGCCTCTGGCAGTGTGTGCCCTGCGGGAATTATGAGACTGAGGAATACAACTTGGTAACACCAGGCATATTGCATCCTTATACACAGATGATGAGTTGTTTTACCTCGCCTCCCCTCAGGAATCCCTTGGAATATTGTTGTGACTCCTGGATTATTTTCGGGATTTTTCAGAGCTGCAGATTAATCATAGTAAGTCCCTATTGTTCCCCTGGCAGCGTTGGTGGGGACTCCTGCAGAGTCTCTGCTGGACGTTGGCTTACGCTAGGAGTCAGAGTAATTCAGGTACTTAGGGGTAATGGTCACGCACACTAGGGTGCAGCAACAATGACTTAATGTGGGTAGGGTATTAGGCTCGTTGAGAGCCTCAGTTGCCTTCTGAAACACACTCCCACTGTCATTGTCAGGCCGAATGGCCATCTCCAAAATGGTACTCCTGCAGCACTGCTTATATGTTTTTAAGAACTCCCTTTCCTCTCTGTCCACCAGGGTATTTAAAGAGCTGGTTTCGATCTTTGTTTCTCTTCTCTGGGCTGGTAAACATAGTAGAGTGGCCTTGCCCACCCTGACATAGTGCTATTAGGATGGTGGCCTGAAAGTGCCACGACTAGACCAGTACCATTATGCCACTCAGATGCAGCACAGTGCCCAACGGCTTGATCCTGGGGACAAGTGGGAGAAACACTTGTTTACAGGGCAGTCGAAGTAGGGCACCTACTGGTGAAATTAATGGGAGGGGCAGGTACCTCAGGTGACCTCCCAATTGTGATGCGCAGATGGCGAAAATCTGGATAGTCACTGTGGTGTTGAGAGGTGCCCGCCCAGCCCCCCACCCCTTCCCCCATTAATTGCCAGAGTGGATACTGGCACTGGTCAGACAAATCAAATCAAATCAAATCAAATCATTAATATTTATAAAGCGCGCTACTCACCCGTGCGGGTCTCAAGGCGCTAGGGGGAAGGGGTTACTGCTGCTCGAAGAGCCAGGTCTTAAGGAGTCTCCGGAATACGGAGTGGTCCTGGGTGGTCCTGAGGCAGGTGGGGAGGGTGTTCCAAGTCTTTGCCACCAGGTAGGAGAAGGACCTCCCACCCGCTGTGGAGCGGCGGATGCGAGGGACGGCGGCGAGAGCGAGGCTGGTGGAGCGGAGAAGACGGGTGGGGGCGTAGAAGCTGAGGCGTCGGTTGAGGTATTCTGGTCCCTTGTTGTGGAGGGCTTTGTGTGCGTGGGTGAGAAGTCGGAAGGTGATCCTTTTGCTGACGGGGAGCTAATGCAGGTGTCTCAGGTGGGCGGAGATGTGGCTGTTGCGGGGTATGTCGAGGATGAGGCGGGCGGAGGCGTTTTGAATACGTTGCAGACGTTTCTGGAGTTTTGCGGTGGTCCCAGCATAAAGGGTGTTGCCGTAGTCCAGGCGGCTAGTGACGAGGGCGTGGGTCACGGTCTTTCTGGTGTCAGCGGGGATCCAGCGGAAGATCTTACGGAGCATGCGGAGGGTGAGGAAGCAGGAGGAGGACACAGCGTTGACTTGTTTGGTCATGGTGAGAAGAGGGTCCAAGATGAAGCCGAGGTTGCGAGCGTGGTCTGAGGGGGTCGGTGCGGTGCCAAGGGCCGTGGGCCACCAGGAGTCGTCCCATGCGGTCGGGGTGTTGCCGAGGATGAGGACTTCGGTTTTGTCTGAGTTCAGTTTCAGACGGCTGAGCCTCATCCAATCTGCGACGTCCTTCATACCATCTTGCAGGTTGGTCTTTGCGCTGGCGGGGTCCTTGGTGAGGGAGAGTATAAGTTGAGTGTCGTCGGCGTAGGAGGTGATGATGATGCTGTGCTTGCGTACGATGTCGGCGAGGGGGCTCATGTAGACATTGAAGAGTGTCGGGCTTAGCGAGGATCCTTGAGGGACGCCGCAGATGATCTCAGTGGGGTCTGAGCGAGGTAGACTCTTTGAGAGCAGTTGGAGAGGAAGGAGGCGATCCAGTCCAGGGCCTGGCCTTGGATCCCAGTGGAGCAGAGGTGGGTTATTAGGGTGCGGTGACAGACGCTGTCGAAGGCAGCCGAGAGGTCGAGGAGGATGAGGGCGACTGTTTCACCGTTGTCCATCAGGGTTCTGATGTCGTCTGTGACTGAGATGAGGGCGGTTTCAGTGCTGTGGTTAACTCGGAATCCGGATTGTGAGGGGTCGAGAAGGTTGTTGTCTTCAAGGAAGTTGGTAAGCTGCTTGTTGACGGTCTTCTCTATGACTTTGGTAGGGAAGGGGAGGAGCGAGATGGGGCGGAAGTTCTTCAGGTCCCTTGGGTCAGCCGTAAGTTTCTTTAGTAGGGTGTTGACTTCGGCGTGTTTCCAGCTTTCGGGGAAGGTAGCAGACGAAAAAGAGGAGTTGATGATGGTCTGGACGTGCGGGGCGATGATGTCGTCGGCTTTATTGAAGATGAAGTGTGGGCAGGGGTCCGAGGGGGCGCCGGAGTGGATTGAGTTCATGGTGGTTTTGGTTTCTTCTGTGTTGATGTGGGACCAGGCGGTGAGGGTGATGGCTGGGGGTGTGGGTTCAGTGTTGGTCGGCTGGGTCTGGTGACCGAAGCTGTCGTGAAGGTCGGTAATCTTACGATGGAAGAAGGTGGCGAGGGAGTTGCACAAGTCTTGTGAGGGCGTGATGGCGTTGGCGTTGGGGTTGGAGAACTCTTTTACGATGCTGAAGAGTTCTCTGCTGTTGTGGCTGTTTTTGTCCAGTCTATCCGTGAAGAAATTCCTTTTGGCTGCGCGGATCAGGTGGTGGTGTTCGCGGGTAGCGTTCTTGAGGGCAGTCATGTTGTCAGCGGTGTGGTCCTTACGCCAGGCTTTCTCGAGGGCGTGACAGGTTTTCTTTGATTCCTTAAGGGTGTCAGAGAACCAGAGAGGTTTTTTGGTGTTGGCCTGTCTTGGAGGGCGTCGTTAGGGTCGGCGGTGAAGGTAGGTTGGTTGTCGATGAGCATGGAGAAGAGCTGTTCTTCGGGGATTTTGTTCCACTGTCGACGAGGGATGGGTTGAGTGCAGAGGTGGCGGGTCTCGCGTCGGAAGGTGAAGTGGACACAGCTGTGGTCGGTCCAGTGTAGAGCGGAGGCGTGGCTGAAGGAGACGTGTTTGCTGGCGGAGAAGATGGGGTCAAGCGTGTGTCCGGCGATGTGGGTGGGGGTGTTCACCAGTTGCTTGAGGCCGAGGTTGGCGAGGTTGTCGAGCAGGGCGGTGGTGTTGGGGTCGTTGTTCTGTTCTAGATGGAAGTTGAGGTCGCCGAGTAGGATGTAGTCTGGCGAGGCGAGGGCGTGCGGGGAGATTAAGTCGGTGATGGAGCCGCTGAAGAGGGCGCGCGGTCCGGGGGGGGCGGTAGATGAGTGATCCTCTGAGGGTGGTCCTGGGGTCAGTGCGGATCTGGAAGTGCTGGTGCTCGGCGGCGAGGGGGGTGTCTTCGGTGGAGGTGGTGACGCTGATGGAGTCTTTGAAGACGATGGCGATTCCTCCTCCTACTTGGTTGGTGCGGTCTTTCCTGGAAATCTTGTAGCCTTCGGGGATGGCTATGGCGATGTCGGGGGCCGAAGAGGCGTTCATCCAGGTCTCCGTGATGAAGGCGACGTCTGGTGTTGTGGAGTCCAGGAGGTCCCAGAGTTCAATGGCGTGCTTGTGGACGGATCGAGAGTTGATCAGGATACATTTGAGGTGGTTGATGGCTCGTGGGCTGGTGGTCGTGGTAGTTTCGTGGTGGAAGATACGTTTGCAGGAGTGACATGCGAAAGGTCCATGGGCACGTTTCGGGTTAGCTTGGAAGCAGGTGCAGGAGCGCCCTGGGTTGAGGGTGTGGAGGGTGGTGGGGTCGTAGCGGTGCAACGGGGTTTGGGAGTGCTGAGGACCAGGGGTCGTGGCGCTGGGCGCGGGCTGGGCGCGGGCTGGGCACGGGCTGGGCGCGGGCTGGGCACGGGCTAGGCGCAGACGGGCTTGCCTTTGGCGCGCCAGCAGCGCGCCAGCGGCGCGGTCGCGCAGCGGCCGCCATAAGAGGGAGGAGGGGGGGGAGGGGTCAGCTGGGGGAGGGGGACAGGAGGGGGGCGACGAATGGGAGCTGGGGGGCGGGGTCGTGCAGGAGGTGGCGGCGGGAAAGCAGAGGGAGGGGGGACAGGTAGAGGGGAGAAGAGAGGGGGGAGGGGGGGTTAAGGGTGGTGGGGGGTGAGTTTAGGAAGAGTTTAGGGAGAGAGTTAGGAGGAAGGTTGGGAAGATAGGGGGGGGTTGTAGAGGTGGAGGTGGGTGAGGGTGAGAGGTAGAGTGAAAGGATAGGAAGATAGGGGTGGTTACAGAGGAGGTGGCGAGTGAGGGGGACAGATAGAGAGATAGGTAGATAGGAGGAGGTGGCGAGTGAGGGGGACAGATAGAGAGATAGGTAGATAGGGGTGATACAGAGGGGAAGGCGAGTGAGGGAGAGAGACGAGACAGGAGCAGGAGGACAGGCACGGGAAGAACCAAGAAGCAGGTAAGAGAAGAAGGGGAGCAGAAGAGGACCCGAAGATCAGAAGACAGAAGAACACAGAAGAAGGTAAAGAAGAAGAGCGCAGAAGACAAGAACACTTACTGAGAGGTAGCTGGGCTTGCTAGGAGGTCTCAGGAACCTGGGCTGGAGGAGCTGCAGCGGCAGGGGGAGCGACCTACCCTTGGGTCAAGGGTCGCTACCACTGTCGCGCAGCGGCCGCCATAAGAGGGAGGAGGGGGGGAGGGGTCAGCTGGGGGCGGGGACAGGAGTGGGGCGACGAATGGGAGCTGGGGGGGCGGGGGCGTGCAGGAGGTGGCGGCGGGAAAGTGGAGGGAGGGGGGACAGGTAGAGGGGAGAAGAGATGGGGGAGGGGGGGTTAAGGGTGGTGGGGGGTGAGTTTAGGAAGAGTTTAGGGAGAGAGTTAGGAGGAAGGGCTGAGAACATGTCTTTCCAGGCCTGGAGGGATGGTGGCTGAGAGCAACTTGGGGGCTTGTATCCCAAAGAGCATTTTATTACCCTAGAAGATGCCCATAGTTTTCACTGGGACCGGGGCATTTCTTGAATTACACTGGACTGCCTGAAGTGGCCACATAAACTTGGACCACATTCCCGGCGGCACCAGGGGCGCCTGCTTCATTGGGAGCCCTGCTGACCTGCGGCTCAGGTGGCACCTGATATCCTCTTTGTATAAAGCCTGAAGAACAGATACCGTGGGCGGTTGGTTTCGGACACCGTCAGCCCGGGTGATGGACCTCGGCATGCCCTTGGGGAATGCAAACTGGAGATGTGCTTGCTCACTTACACATTGTCGTGCAATGCCTGCTTTAAATTAGTACATTACAATTTCCTGCAGCGCACTTACCTGACTCCCGTAATGCTCCATTGGATATCACAGGTCAGAACTGATAGTTTCCCCAGATGTGGGTCTAGCAGGGCTGACCTTCTTTACCTGACCTGGGGCTGCAGTGCACTTCACAGCTTCTGGGTCCAGGCGGTGAGTGAACTGACTAGGTGTTTGTGTCTCCATGATGCTGTTTGTTAGGAGACGCTTGAAGGCCTAAAGGTCATAAGGTGGCCTATACATTCTTACAACGGGCACTGCTTCTTGCCAAGCGTTGAGTGGCCATCACTTGAATGGGACAGCAGGCTCCGAAGTTGGCCCACTGGCACAAAGATGTGGCTGAATGGTCATTAGCAGGAGAGTTCCACATTAATGTTAGCAAGAGGTATGAAAGAGTGGAGGAGGATATCACTGTCTGGCGTGAGCTAGGAGATGGGCTCTTCTCCCCTAAAGCCTCATTCAGTAGTGAGGATAGTGAAGGATAAGAATAATGTCTCACCATTGGGTGGGAAACGTGGGTGGGGACTGGGGATTGACTGTCATTGAATAGTGTACCTTTGTAATTGGCATATGCTTGCTTATCACGACCTGTGGGATGGCCCGCTTTGTTTACTGTCTACTTCCCTGCATTCTGTCACTGATATTTATGCCATTGTAATGTCTGACATTTTGTAACATTTTTAAATACACATAAAAAAAAAAAAAGTATATTGAGTATAGTAAAAATCTTGTTTCTCGAGTTGCCTTTCTCTCACATTTTCAATACATGACAGTACAGTGTATCACAACACAAAATATGTAAGTAGTAGGACAATCTCGCCAGTGCTTAATTTGAGACACGCTGCCAGTGTGTGCCACCAGCACTCATTTTTGGGGACCGGCACTTAATTTTCCTCATCAGACATTTCTCGAGAGTAAGATAGGGAAAGCCCGCAATGGAGCAAGAAGGACGAAAAGAAAGAACGTTGAAACAGGGAGTGAAGGGACATGCAGGAGTGACATAAAAGAGGAGGGAGTGACAGCAGTTAAATGAAGAGGCCTGAGATGAATTCAAGACTATACAGCCTTGCTCTACGGCATGCTGACATTTAATAGCGCTGGCCTGGGCTTCCAAGCACAGCTATGGGCGCCGGCACTCATTCTTTTACAAATTAAGCACTGATTCTCTCGTGTCTGATGTGGCCAAAACAGCGAAAAATTCAGCCCTTCTGCAACAGGGTGACACAAAGTTTGAATTTCCATTGCTTCATCTAAGATATAGGAAACAAAAGGCACTGGCTAAAGGCTTCTATACAGATATAGTAATCCTGTACATTGGAGGGAATGACATGGCAGACGTGACCACATGAACTGTTGATGAAGCAACTTTCCTGGTCGGCAGAATTCCACATATCTAATTCTTCTATCTAAGCCCTATGAATTGACTGTTTAAAATGCATCCTGCACTAGCGTCTAAGTGAAGGGAGAGGTTTTTTTCACCGAAATGCAGTGCCCTTGTCTCCTCTGGTGTTGGAGGCTTTTCATCTACTGTTTGGTGGTCTCTCCATTAAATCATTATGCATGGTGCAGGAGGCTGAATGATTAGTAGGTAACGATGTGCTTTGATCACCCTAGTCATGAGCACACCCCACCACTTCATCATTGCATACCCAAAAAGGTCCCGGAACGTGGAAGGAGGGTCACTTCCAAAGTTCTTTTGATGCTCAGCAAAGTACACACCTCCCAGGTTATGAATTAAGATAGATGGGCAAAGGACTTAGCCTGTTCGCCCATAAATGTCTCACAGAATAGGTACTTGAGGACACTCAGGCACTTACTACAATTTTTTTTTTAAATAAGGTCACTTTCCAGTGCAGGAGACGAGGGCTAAATATTTGTCAAGAAAACAAGGAGCTTTTTTTTTTTTATTCCCCCACTATAAATGTATGCACAGTTATGGGGTGTGAACAGTGATCGTTATGGAGCATTACTAATTGTCATTAGGAAATAACAATACAAAATATAAGGTTGAGCTAATAATAATGAGTCAGTGAACCTTGAATCGATTCTGTTATGCAAATCTCTCCATGGCATGCTGAGTGATAAAAATCAAGCATTTGCAATGCATTACAATATGTCTTGCATTTGCTTGAGTTAGAGCTATTGGCATTGTAAATGCATAACTGGGCTTTTCTTGCCACATAAATTGGTCAGCCCTGCCGCATAATTGGGTGCTCTCTTCTGTATAATTCCAGAGGCCCAGCATATAACCGAAGCACTTCCATTTACCTTCTTCCTCTATCTGCAACAAAAAAATGAAAATATTGCTATTATTTATTATATTTATTTATATTGCTATTTTGCCCCCCCCCCCAACCTAATGTAGGGACCCAGAGATGACCTAAACAGAAAAAGCATGTTGTCCTGACCGTTTGATGGTGGTTCCATTGTCCTAGGACCACCACACAGTGAGTTATGGGCAAAAATGTTTTGTAAAAGGAATGCCCCGCAAAGCATTATGGGGCAAGTTTCCAAGTGCAGCGAATATTGTAGTATCTTGACTGCATTGCTAGGAACAGCCCCTAGAGGCCACCACAATAAAAGTAGCATTTGTAAAAAACATGGTCATGTGACCATATAGTTAGCCCCTAGAGAGCATAACTACATGAAAAGAGAATGGCAGAATTTCATGCAGTGTAACCATATATTTAGCCACTAGAGGGGGTAGTGCCCTAAACATTTTCAGGCCTAACAGAACTATTGCAATATTATTACAAACAAGGCCCTTAACCCCTTCGCTGCCAGGCCTTTTCCCCCTCCTGTGCCGGGCCTTTTTTTGCCTATTTGGGGCAGTTCGCGCTTAGGCCCTCATAACTTTTTGTCCACATAAGCTAACCAAGCCAAATTTGCGTCCTTTTTTTTCCAACATCCTAGGGATTCTAGAGGTACCCAGACTTTGTGGGTTCCCTTGAAGGAGGCCAAGAAATTGGCCAAAATACAGTGAAAATTTCGTTTTTTTCAAAAAAATTGGAAAAAGTGGCTGCAGAAGAAGGCTTGTGGTTTTTCCCCTGAAAATGGCATCAACAAAGGGTTTGCGGTGCTAAACTCAGCAGCTTCCCAGCTTTCAGGAACAGGCAGACTTGAATCAGAAAACCCAATTTTTCAACACAATTTTGGCATTTTACTGGGGCATACCCCATTTGTGCAATTTTTTGTGCTTTCAGCCTCCTTCCAGTCAGTGACAGGAATGGTCATGAAACCAATGCTGGATCCCAGAAACCTAAACATTTCTGAAAAGTAGACAAAATTCTGAATTCAGCAAGGGGTCATTTGTGTAGATCCTACAAGGGTTTCCTACAGAAAATAACAGCTGAAAAAGAAAAATATTGAAATTGAGGTGAAAAAACCATCAATTTTTCTCTACGTTTTACTCTGTAACTTTTCCCTGCAATGTCAGATTATCGAAAGCAATATACCATTACGTCTGCTGGACTCCTCTGGTTGCGGGGATATATAGGGCTTGTAGGTTCATCAAGAACCCGAGGAACCCAGAGCCAATAAATGAGCTGCACCCTGCAGTGCGTTTTCATTCTATACCGGGTATACAGCAATTCATTTGCTGAAATATAAGGAGTAAAAAATTGCTATCAAGAAAACCTTTGCATTTCCAAAAAGGGCACAAGATAAGGTGTTGAGGAGCAGTGGTTATTTGCACATCTCTGAATTCCGGGGTGACCATAGTAGCACGTGAATTACAGGGAATTTCTCAAATAGATGTCTTTTTTACACACACTCCTATATTTGGAAGGAAAAAATGTAGAGAAAGACAAGGGGCAATAGTACTTGTTTTGCTAATCTATGTTCCCCCAAGTCTCCCGATAAAAATGGTACCTCACTTGTGTGGGTAGGCCTAGCACCCGCGACAGGATATGCCCCAAAACATAACATGGACACATCACAGAAAACAGAGCTGTTTTTAGCAAAGTGACTACCTGTAGATTTTGGCCTCTAGCTCAGCCGCCACCTAGGGAAACCTACCAAACCTGTGCATTTCTGAAAACTAGAGACCTAGGGGAATCCAAGGAGGGGTGACTTGTGTGGCTCGGACCAGGTTCTGTTACCCAGAATCCTTTGCAAACCTCAAAATTTGGCTAAAAAAACACATGTTCCTCACATTTCTGTGGCAGAAAGTTATGGAATCTGAGAGGAGCCACAAATTTCCTTCCACCCAGCGTTCCCCCACGTCTCCCGATAAAAATGATACCTCACTTGTGTGGGTAGGCCTAGCACCCGCGACAGGATATGCCCCAAAACACAACGTGGACACATCACAGAAAACAGAGCTGTTTTTAGCAAAGTGACTACCTGTAGATTTTGGCCTCTAGCTCAGCCGCCACCTAGGGAAACCTACCAAACCTGTGCATTTCTGAAAACTAGAGACCTAGGGGAATCCAAGGAGGGGTGACTTGTGTGGCTCGGACCAGGTTCTGTTACCCAGAATCCTTTGCAAACCTCAAAATTTGGCTAAAAAAACACATGTTCCTCACATTTCTGTGGCAGAAAGTTCTGGAATCTGAGAGGAGCCACAAATTTCCTTCCACCCAGCGTTCCCCCACGTCTCCCGATAAAAATGATACCTCACTTGTGTGGGTAGGCCTAGCGCCCGAGACAGGATATACCCCAAAACACAACGTGGACATATCACAGAAAACAGAGCTGTTTTTAGCAAAGTGACTACCTGTAGATTTTGGCCTCTAGCTCAGCCGCCACCTAGGGAAACCTACCAAACCTGTGCATTTCTGAAAACTAGAGACCTAGGGGAATCCAAGGAGGGGTGACTTGCGGGGCTCGGACCAGGTTCTGTTACCCAGAATCCTTTGCAAACCTCAAAATTTCGCTAAAAAAACACATGTTCCTCACATTTCTGTGGCAGAAAGTTCTGGAATCTGAGAGGAGCCACAAATTTCCTTCCACCCAGCGTTCCCCCACGTCTCTCGATAAAAATGATACCTCAATTGTGTGGGTAGGCCTAGCGCCCGCGACAGGATATGCCCCAAAACACAACGTGGACATATCACAGAAAACAGAGCTGTTTTTAGCAAAGTGACTACCTGTAGATTTTGGCCTCTAGCTCAGCCGCCACCTAGGGAAACCTACCAAACCTGTGCATTTCTGAAAACTAGAGACCTAGGGGAATCCAAGGAGGGGTGACTTGCGGGGCTCGGACCAGGTTCTGTTACCCAGAATCCTTTGCAAACCTCAAAATTTGGCTAAAAAAACACATGTTCCTCACATTTCTGTGGCAGAAAGTTCTGGAATCTGAGAGGAGCCACGAATTTCCTTCCACCCAGCGTTCCCCCATGTCTCCCGATAAAAATGATACCTCACTTGTGTGGGTAGGCCTAGCGCCCGCGACAGGATATGCCCCAAAACACAACGTGGACATATCACAGAAAACAGAGCTGTTTTTAGCAAAGTGACTACCTGTAGATTTTGGCCTCTAGCTCAGCCGCCACCTAGGGAAACCTACCAAACCTGTGCATTTCTGAAAACTAGAGACCTAGGGGAATCCAAGGAGGGGTGACTTGCGGGGCTCGGACCAGGTTCTGTTACCCAGAATCCTTTGCAAATCTCAAAATTTGGCTAAAAAAACACATGTTCCTCACATTTCTGTGGCAGAAAGTTCTGGAATCTGAGAGGAGCCACAAATTTCCTTCCACCCAGCGTTCCGCCACGTCTCCCGATAAAAATGATACCTCACTTGTGTGGGTAGGCCTAGCGCCCGCGACAGGATATGCCCCAAAACACAACGTGGACATATCACAGAAAACAGAGCTGTTTTTAGCAAAGTGACTACCTGTAGATTTTGGCCTCTAGCTCAGCCGCCACCTAGGGAAACCTACCAAACCTGTGCATTTCTGAAAACTAGAGACCTAGGGGAATCCAAGGAGGGGTGACTTGCGGGGCTCGGACCAGGTTCTGTTACCCAGAATCCTTTGCAAACCTCAAAATTTGGCTAAAAAAACACATGTTCCTCACATTTCTGTGGCAGAAAGTTCTGGAATCTGAGAGGAGCCACAAATTTCCTTCCACCCAGCGTTCCCCCACGTCTCCCGATAAAAATGATACCTCACTTGTGTGGGTAGGCCTAGCGCCCGCAACAGGATATGCCCCAAAACACAACGTGGACATATCACAGAAAACAGAGCTGTTTTTAGCAAAGTGACTACCTGTAGATTTTGGCCTCTAGCTCAGCCGCCACCTAGGGAAACCTACCAAACCTGTGCATTTCTGAAAACTAGAGACCTAGGGGAATCCAAGGAGGGGTGACTTGCGGGGCTCGGACCAGGTTCTGTTACCCAGAATCCTTTGCAAACCTCAAAATTTTGCTAAAAAAACACATGTTCCTCACATTTCTGTGGCAGAAAGTTCTGCAATCTGAGAGGAGCCACAAATTTCCTTCCACCCAGCGTTCCCCCACGTCTCCCGATAAAAATGATACCTCACTTGTGTGGGTAGGCCTAGCGCCCGCGACAGGATATGCCCCAAAACACAACGTGGACATATCACAGAAAACAGAGCTGTTTTTAGCAAAGTGACTACCTGTAGATTTTGGCCTCTAGCTCAGCCGCCACCTAGGGAAACCTACCAAACCTGTGCATTTCTGAAAACTAGAGACCTAGGGGAATCCAAGAAGGGGTGACTTGCGGGGCTCGGACCAGGTTCTGTTACCCAGAATCCTTTGCAAACCTCAAAATTTGGCTAAAAAAACACATGTTCCTCACATTTCTGTGGCAGAAAGTTCTGGAATCTGAGAGGAGCCACAAATTTCCTTCCACCCAGCGTTCCCCCATGTCTCCCGATAAAAATGATACCTCACTTGTGTGGGTAGGCCTAGCGCCCGCGACAGGATATGCCCCAAAACACAACGTGGACATATCACAGAAAACAGAGCTGTTTTTAGCAAAGTGACTACCTGTAGATTTTGGCCTCTAGCTCAGCCGCCACCTAGGGAAACCTACCAAACCTGTGCATTTCTGAAAACTAGAGACCTAGGGGAATCCAAGGAGGGGTGACTTGCGGGGCTCGGACCAGGTTCTGTTACCCAGAATCCTTTGCAAATCTCAAAATTTGGCTAAAAAAACACATGTTCCTCACATTTCTGTGGCAGAAAGTTCTGGAATCTGAGAGGAGCCACAAATTTCCTTCCACCCAGCGTTCCGCCACGTCTCCCGATAAAAATGATACCTCACTTGTGTGGGTAGGCCTAGCGCCCGCGACAGGATATGCCCCAAAACACAACGTGGACATATCACAGAAAACAGAGCTGTTTTTAGCAAAGTGACTACCTGTAGATTTTGGCCTCTAGCTCAGCCGCCACCTAGGGAAACCTACCAAACCTGTGCATTTCTGAAAACTAGAGACCTAGGGGAATCCAAGGAGGGGTGACTTGCGGGGCTCGGACCAGGTTCTGTTACCCAGAATCCTTTGCAAACCTCAAAATTTGGCTAAAAAAACACATGTTCCTCACATTTCTGTGGCAGAAAGTTCTGGAATCTGAGAGGAGCCACAAATTTCCTTCCACCCAGCGTTCCCCCACGTCTCCCGATAAAAATGATACCTCACTTGTGTGGGTAGGCCTAGCGCCTGCAACAGGATATGCCCCAAAACACAACGTGGACATATCACAGAAAACAGAGCTGTTTTTAGCAAAGTGACTACCTGTAGATTTTGGCCTCTAGCTCAGCCGCCACCTAGGGAAACCTACCAAACCTGTGCATTTCTGAAAACTAGAGACCTAGGGGAATCCAAGGAGGGGTGACTTGCGGGGCTCGGACCAGGTTCTGTTACCCAGAATCCTTTGCAAACCTCAAAATTTTGCTAAAAAAACACATGTTCCTCACATTTCTGTGGCAGAAAGTTCTGCAATCTGAGAGGAGCCACAAATTTCCTTCCACCCAGCGTTCCCCCACGTCTCCCGATAAAAATGATACCTCACTTGTGTGGGTAGGCCTAGCGCCCGCGACAGGATATGCCCCAAAACACAACGTGGACATATCACAGAAAACAGAGCTGTTTTTAGCAAAGTGACTACCTGTAGATTTTGGCCTCTAGCTCAGCCGCCACCTAGGGAAACCTACCAAACCTGTGCATTTCTGAAAACTAGAGACCTAGGGGAATCCAAGGAGGGGTGACTTGCGGGGCTCGGACCAGGTTCTGTTACCCAGAATCCTTTGCAAACCTCAAAATTTGGCTAAAAAAACACATGTTCCTCACATTTCTGTGGCAGAAAGTTCTGGAATCTGAGAGGAGCCACAAATTTCCTTCCACCCAGCGTTCCCCCATGTCTCCCGATAAAAATGATACCTCACTTGTGTGGGTAGGCCTAGCGCCCGCGACAGGATATGCCCCAAAACACAACGTGGACATATCACAGAAAACAGAGCTGTTTTTAGCAAAGTGACTACCTGTAGATTTTGGCCTCTAGCTCAGCCGCCACCTAGGGAAACCTACCAAACCTGTGCATTTCTGAAAACTAGAGACCTAGGGGAATCCAAGGAGGGGTGACTTGCGGGGCTCGGACCAGGTTCTGTTACCCAGAATCCTTTGCAAATCTCAAAATTTGGCTAAAAAAACACATGTTCCTCACATTTCTGTGGCAGAAAGTTCTGGAATCTGAGAGGAGCCACAAATTTCCTTCCACCCAGCGTTCCGCCACGTCTCCCGATAAAAATGATACCTCACTTGTGTGGGTAGGCCTAGCGCCCGCGACAGGATATGCCCCAAAACACAACGTGGACATATCACAGAAAACAGAGCTGTTTTTAGCAAAGTGACTACCTGTAGATTTTGGCCTCTAGCTCAGCCGCCACCTAGGGAAACCTACCAAACCTGTGCATTTCTGAAAACTAGAGACCTAGGGGAATCCAAGGAGGGGTGACTTGCGGGGCTCGGACCAGGTTCTGTTACCCAGAATCCTTTGCAAACCTCAAAATTTCGCTAAAAAAACACATGTTCCTCACATTTCTGTGGCAGAAAGTTCTGGAATCTGAGAGGAGCCACAAATTTCCTTCCACCCAGCGTTCCCCCATGTCTCCCGATAAAAATGATACCTCACTTGTGTGGGTAGGCCTAGCGCCCGCGACAGGATATGCCCCAAAACACAACGTGGACATATCACAGAAAACAGAGCTGTTTTTAGCAAAGTGACTACCTGTAGATTTTGGCCTCTAGCTCAGCCGCCACCTAGGGAAACCTACCAAACCTGTGCATTTCTGAAAACTAGAGACCTAGGGGAATCCAAGGAGGGGTGACTTGCGGGGCTCGGACCAGGTTCTGTTACCCAGAATCCTTTGCAAACCTCAAAATTTGGCTAAAAAAACACATGTTCCTCACATTTCTGTGGCAGAAAGTTCTGGAATCTGAGAGGAGCCACAAATTTCCTTCCACCCAGCGTTCCCCCATGTCTCCCGATAAAAATGATACCTCACTTGTGTGGGTAGGCCTAGCGCCCGCGACAGGATATGCCCCAAAACACAACGTGGACATATCACAGAAAACAGAGCTGTTTTTAGCAAAGTGACTACCTGTAGATTTTGGCCTCTAGCTCAGCCGCCACCTAGGGAAACCTACCAAACCTGTGCATTTCTGAAAACTAGAGACCTAGGGGAATCCAAGGAGGGGTGACTTGCGGGGCTCGGACCAGGTTCTGTTACCCAGAATCCTTTGCAAATCTCAAAATTTGGCTAAAAAAACACATGTTCCTCACATTTCTGTGGCAGAAAGTTCTGGAATCTGAGAGGAGCCACAAATTTCCTTCCACCCAGCGTTCCGCCACGTCTCCCGATAAAAATGATACCTCACTTGTGTGGGTAGGCCTAGCGCCCGCGACAGGATATGCCCCAAAACACAACGTGGACATATCACAGAAAACAGAGCTGTTTTTAGCAAAGTGACTACCTGTAGATTTTGGCCTCTAGCTCAGCCGCCACCTAGGGAAACCTACCAAACCTGTGCATTTCTGAAAACTAGAGACCTAGGGGAATCCAAGGAGGGGTGACTTGCGGGGCTCGGACCAGGTTCTGTTACCCAGAATCCTTTGCAAACCTCAAAATTTGGCTAAAAAAAAACACATGTTCCTCACATTTCTGTGGCAGAAAGTTCTGGAATCTGAGAGGAGCCACAAATTTCCTTCCACCCAGCGTTCCCCCACGTCTCCCGATAAAAATGATACCTCACTTGTGTGGGTAGGCCTAGCGCCCGCAACAGGATATGCCCCAAAACACAACGTGGACATATCACAGAAAACAGAGCTGTTTTTAGCAAAGTGACTACCTGTAGATTTTGGCCTCTAGCTCAGCCGCCACCTAGGGAAACCTACCAAACCTGTGCATTTCTGAAAACTAGAGACCTAGGGGAATCCAAGGAGGGGTGACTTGCGGGGCTCGGACCAGGTTCTGTTACCCAGAATCCTTTGCAAACCTCAAAATTTTGCTAAAAAAACACATGTTCCTCACATTTCTGTGGCAGAAAGTTCTGCAATCTGAGAGGAGCCACAAATTTCCTTCCACCCAGCGTTCCCCCACGTCTCCCGATAAAAATGATACCTCACTTGTGTGGGTAGGCCTAGCGCCCGCGACAGGATATGCCCCAAAACACAACGTGGACATATCACAGAAAACAGAGCTGTTTTTAGCAAAGTGACTACCTGTAGATTTTGGCCTCTAGCTCAGCCGCCACCTAGGGAAACCTACCAAACCTGTGCATTTCTGAAAACTAGAGACCTAGGGGAATCCAAGGAGGGGTGACTTGCGGGGCTCGGACCAGGTTCTGTTACCCAGAATCCTTTGCAAACCTCAAAATTTGGCTAAAAAAACACATGTTCCTCACATTTCTGTGGCAGAAAGTTCTGGAATCTGAGAGGAGCCACAAATTTCCTTCCACCCAGCGTTCCCCCATGTCTCCCGATAAAAATGATACCTCACTTGTGTGGGTAGGCCTAGCGCCCGCGACAGGATATGCCCCAAAACACAACGTGGACATATCACAGAAAACAGAGCTGTTTTTAGCAAAGTGACTACCTGTAGATTTTGGCCTCTAGCTCAGCCGCCACCTAGGGAAACCTACCAAACCTGTGCATTTCTGAAAACTAGAGACCTAGGGGAATCCAAGGAGGGGTGACTTGCGGGGCTCGGACCAGGTTCTGTTACCCAGAATCCTTTGCAAATCTCAAAATTTGGCTAAAAAAACACATGTTCCTCACATTTCTGTGGCAGAAAGTTCTGGAATCTGAGAGGAGCCACAAATTTCCTTCCACCCAGCGTTCCCCCACGTCTCCCGATAAAAATGATACCTCACTTGTGTGGGTAGGCCTAGCGCCCGCAACAGGATATGCCCCAAAACACAACGTGGACATATCACAGAAAACAGAGCTGTTTTTAGCAAAGTGACTACCTGTAGATTTTGGCCTCTAGCTCAGCCGCCACCTAGGGAAACCTACCAAACCTGTGCATTTCTGAAAACTAGAGACCTAGGGGAATCCAAGGAGGGGTGACTTGCGGGGCTCGGACCAGGTTCTGTTACCCAGAATCCTTTGCAAACCTCAAAATTTTGCTAAAAAAACACATGTTCCTCACATTTCTGTGGCAGAAAGTTCTGCAATCTGAGAGGAGCCACAAATTTCCTTCCACCCAGCGTTCCCCCACGTCTCCCGATAAAAATGATACCTCACTTGTGTGGGTAGGCCTAGCGCCCGCGACAGGATATGCCCCAAAACACAACGTGGACATATCACAGAAAACAGAGCTGTTTTTAGCAAAGTGACTACCTGTAGATTTTGGCCTCTAGCTCAGCCGCCACCTAGGGAAACCTACCAAACCTGTGCATTTCTGAAAACTAGAGACCTAGGGGAATCCAAGGAGGGGTGACTTGCGGGGCTCGGACCAGGTTCTGTTACCCAGAATCCTTTGCAAACCTCAAAATTTGGCTAAAAAAACACATGTTCCTCACATTTCTGTGGCAGAAAGTTCTGGAATCTGAGAGGAGCCACAAATTTCCTTCCACCCAGCGTTCCCCCATGTCTCCCGATAAAAATGATACCTCACTTGTGTGGGTAGGCCTAGCGCCCGCGACAGGATATGCCCCAAAACACAACGTGGACATATCACAGAAAACAGAGCTGTTTTTAGCAAAGTGACTACCTGTAGATTTTGGCCTCTAGCTCAGCCGCCACCTAGGGAAACCTACCAAACCTGTGCATTTCTGAAAACTAGAGACCTAGGGGAATCCAAGGAGGGGTGACTTGCGGGGCTCGGACCAGGTTCTGTTACCCAGAATCCTTTGCAAACCTCAAAATTTTGCTAAAAAAACACATGTTCCTCACATTTCTGTGGCAGAAAGTTCTGCAATCTGAGAGGAGCCACAAATTTCCTTCCACCCAGCGTTCCCCCACGTCTCCCGATAAAAATGATACCTCACTTGTGTGGGTAGGCCTAGCGCCCGCGACAGGATATGCCCCAAAACACAACGTGGACATATCACAGAAAACAGAGCTGTTTTTAGCAAAGTGACTACCTGTAGATTTTGGCCTCTAGCTCAGCCGCCACCTAGGGAAACCTACCAAACCTGTGCATTTCTGAAAACTAGAGACCTAGGGGAATCCAAGGAGGGGTGACTTGCGGGGCTCGGACCAGGTTCTGTTACCCAGAATCCTTTGCAAACCTCAAAATTTGGCTAAAAAAACACATGTTCCTCACATTTCTGTGGCAGAAAGTTCTGGAATCTGAGAGGAGCCACAAATTTCCTTCCACCCAGCGTTCCCCCATGTCTCCCGATAAAAATGATACCTCACTTGTGTGGGTAGGCCTAGCGCCCGCGACAGGATATGCCCCAAAACACAACGTGGACATATCACAGAAAACAGAGCTGTTTTTAGCAAAGTGACTACCTGTAGATTTTGGCCTCTAGCTCAGCCGCCACCTAGGGAAACCTACCAAACCTGTGCATTTCTGAAAACTAGAGACCTAGGGGAATCCAAGGAGGGGTGACTTGCGGGGCTCGGACCAGGTTCTGTTACCCAGAATCCTTTGCAAATCTCAAAATTTGGCTAAAAAAACACATGTTCCTCACATTTCTGTGGCAGAAAGTTCTGGAATCTGAGAGGAGCCACAAATTTCCTTCCACCCAGCGTTCCGCCACGTCTCCCGATAAAAATGATACCTCACTTGTGTGGGTAGGCCTAGCGCCCGCGACAGGATATGCCCCAAAACACAACGTGGACATATCACAGAAAACAGAGCTGTTTTTAGCAAAGTGACTACCTGTAGATTTTGGCCTCTAGCTCAGCCGCCACCTAGGGAAACCTACCAAACCTGTGCATTTCTGAAAACTAGAGACCTAGGGGAATCCAAGGAGGGGTGACTTGCGGGGCTCGGACCAGGTTCTGTTACCCAGAATCCTTTGCAAACCTCAAAATTTGGCTAAAAAAACACATGTTCCTCACATTTCTGTGGCAGAAAGTTCTGGAATCTGAGAGGAGCCACAAATTTCCTTCCACCCAGCGTTCCCCCACGTCTCCCGATAAAAATGATACCTCACTTGTGTGGGTAGGCCTAGCGCCCGCAACAGGATATGCCCCAAAACACAACGTGGACATATCACAGAAAACAGAGCTGTTTTTAGCAAAGTGACTACCTGTAGATTTTGGCCTCTAGCTCAGCCGCCACCTAGGGAAACCTACCAAACCTGTGCATTTCTGAAAACTAGAGACCTAGGGGAATCCAAGGAGGGGTGACTTGCGGGGCTCGGACCAGGTTCTGTTACCCAGAATCCTTTGCAAACCTCAAAATTTGGCTAAAAAAACACATGTTCCTCACATTTCTGTGGCAGAAAGTTCTGGAATCTGAGAGGAGCCACAAATTTCCTTCCACCCAGCGTTCCCCCATGTCTCCCGATAAAAATGATACCTCACTTGTGTGGGTAGGCCTAGCGCCCGCGACAGGATATGCCCCAAAACACAACGTGGACATATCACAGAAAACAGAGCTGTTTTTAGCAAAGTGACTACCTGTAGATTTTGGCCTCTAGCTCAGCCGCCACCTAGGGAAACCTACCAAACCTGTGCATTTCTGAAAACTAGAGACCTAGGGGAATCCAAGGAGGGGTGACTTGCGGGGCTCGGACCAGGTTCTGTTACCCAGAATCCTTTGCAAACCTCAAAATTTTGCTAAAAAAACACATGTTCCTCACATTTCTGTGGCAGAAAGTTCTGCAATCTGAGAGGAGCCACAAATTTCCTTCCACCCAGCGTTCCCCCACGTCTCCCGATAAAAATGATACCTCACTTGTGTGGGTAGGCCTAGCGCCCGCGACAGGATATGCCCCAAAACACAACGTGGACATATCACAGAAAACAGAGCTGTTTTTAGCAAAGTGACTACCTGTAGATTTTGGCCTCTAGCTCAGCCGCCACCTAGGGAAACCTACCAAACCTGTGCATTTCTGAAAACTAGAGACCTAGGGGAATCCAAGGAGGGGTGACTTGCGGGGCTCGGACCAGGTTCTGTTACCCAGAATCCTTTGCAAACCTCAAAATTTGGCTAAAAAAACACATGTTCCTCACATTTCTGTGGCAGAAAGTTCTGGAATCTGAGAGGAGCCACAAATTTCCTTCCACCCAGCGTTCCCCCATGTCTCCCGATAAAAATGATACCTCACTTGTGTGGGTAGGCCTAGCGCCCGCGACAGGATATGCCCCAAAACACAACGTGGACATATCACAGAAAACAGAGCTGTTTTTAGCAAAGTGACTACCTGTAGATTTTGGCCTCTAGCTCAGCCGCCACCTAGGGAAACCTACCAAACCTGTGCATTTCTGAAAACTAGAGACCTAGGGGAATCCAAGGAGGGGTGACTTGCGGGGCTCGGACCAGGTTCTGTTACCCAGAATCCTTTGCAAATCTCAAAATTTGGCTAAAAAAACACATGTTCCTCACATTTCTGTGGCAGAAAGTTCTGGAATCTGAGAGGAGCCACAAATTTCCTTCCACCCAGCGTTCCGCCACGTCTCCCGATAAAAATGATACCTCACTTGTGTGGGTAGGCCTAGCGCCCGCGACAGGATATGCCCCAAAACACAACGTGGACATATCACAGAAAACAGAGCTGTTTTTAGCAAAGTGACTACCTGTAGATTTTGGCCTCTAGCTCAGCCGCCACCTAGGGAAACCTACCAAACCTGTGCATTTCTGAAAACTAGAGACCTAGGGGAATCCAAGGAGGGGTGACTTGCAGGGCTCGGACCAGGTTCTGTTACCCAGAATCCTTTGCAAACCTCAAAATTTGGCTAAAAAAACACATGTTCCTCACATTTCTGTGGCAGAAAGTTCTGGAATCTGAGAGGAGCCACAAATTTCCTTCCACCCAGCGTTCCCCCACGTCTCCCGATAAAAATGATACCTCACTTGTGTGGGTAGGCCTAGCGCCCGCAACAGGATATGCCCCAAAACACAACGTGGACATATCACAGAAAACAGAGCTGTTTTTAGCAAAGTGACTACCTGTAGATTTTGGCCTCTAGCTCAGCCGCCACCTAGGGAAACCTACCAAACCTGTGCATTTCTGAAAACTAGAGACCTAGGGGAATCCAAGGAGGGGTGACTTGCGGGGCTCGGACCAGGTTCTGTTACCCAGAATCCTTTGCAAACCTCAAAATTTTGCTAAAAAAACACATGTTCCTCACATTTCTGTGGCAGAAAGTTCTGCAATCTGAGAGGAGCCACAAATTTCCTTCCACCCAGCGTTCCCCCACGTCTCCCGATAAAAATGATACCTCACTTGTGTGGGTAGGCCTAGCGCCCGCGACAGCATATGCCCCAAAACACAACGTGGACATATCACAGAAAACAGAGCTGTTTTTAGCAAAGTGACTACCTGTAGATTTTGGCCTCTAGCTCAGCCGCCACCTAGGGAAACCTACCAAACCTGTGCATTTCTGAAAACTAGAGACCTAGGGGAATCCAAGGAGGGGTGACTTGCGGGGCTCGGACCAGGTTCTGTTACCCAGAATCCTTTGCAAACCTCAAAATTTGGCTAAAAAAACACATGTTCCTCACATTTCTGTGGCAGAAAGTTCTGGAATCTGAGGGGAGCCACAAATTTCCTTCCACCCAGCGTTCCCCCATGTCTCCCGATAAAAATGATACCTCACTTGTGTGGGTAGGCCTAGCGCCCGCGACAGGATATGCCCCAAAACACAACGTGGACATATCACAGAAAACAGAGCTGTTTTTAGCAAAGTGACTACCTGTAGATTTTGGCCTCTAGCTCAGCCGCCACCTAGGGAAACCTACCAAACCTGTGCATTTCTGAAAACTAGAGACCTAGGGGAATCCAAGGAGGGGTGACTTGCGGGGCTCGGACCAGGTTCTGTTACCCAGAATCCTTTGCAAATCTCAAAATTTGGCTAAAAAAACACATGTTCCTCACATTTCTGTGGCAGAAAGTTCTGGAATCTGAGAGGAGCCACAAATTTCCTTCCACCCAGCGTTCCCCCACGTCTCCCGATAAAAATGATACCTCACTTGTGTGGGTAGGCCTAGCGCCCGCGACAGGATATGCCCCAAAACACAACGTGGATATATCACAGAAAACAGAGCTGTTTTTAGCAAAGTGACTACCTGTAGATTTTGGCCTCTAGCTCAGCCGCCACCTAGGGAAACCTACCAAACCTGTGCATTTCTGAAAACTAGAGACCTAGGGGAATCCAAGGAGGGGTGACTTGTGGGGCTCGGACCAGGTTCTGTTACCCAGAATCCTTTGCAAACCTCAAAATTTGGCTAAAAAAACACATGTTCCTCACATTTCTGTGGCAGAAACTTCTGGAATCTGAGAGGAGCCACAAATTTCCTTCCACCCAGCGTTCCCCCACGTCTCCCGATAAAAATGATACCTCACTTGTGTGGGTAGGCCTAGCGCCCGCGACAGGATATGCCCCAAAACACAACGTGGACACATCACAGAAAACAGAGCTGTTTTTAGCAAAGTGACTACCTGGAGATTTTGGCCTCTAGCTCAGCCGCCACCTAGGGAACCCTACCAAACCTGTACATTTCTGAAAACTAGAGACCTAGGGGAATCCAAGGAGGGGTGACTTGTGTG
The DNA here is from genome assembly GCF_031143425.1 of Pleurodeles waltl. Classification (NCBI taxonomy): domain Eukaryota; kingdom Metazoa; phylum Chordata; class Amphibia; order Caudata; family Salamandridae; genus Pleurodeles; species Pleurodeles waltl. Next base: position 267,651,116 of record NC_090444.1, on the reverse strand, counting down.
GCTCGGACCAGGTTCTGTTACCCAGAATCCTTTGCAAACCTCAAAATTTGGCTAAAAAAAACACATGTCCCTCACATTTCTGTGGCAGAAAGTTCTGGAATCTGAGAGGAGCTACAAATTTCCTTCCACCCAGCGTTCCCCCAAGTCTCCCGATAAAAATGATACCTCACTTGCGTGGGTAGGCCTAGCGCCGGCGACAGGAAACACCCCAAAGCGCAACGTGGACACATCCTAAATTTTGGAAAAAAACAGAGGTGTTTTTTGCAAAGTGCCTACCTGTAGATTTTGGCCTCTAGCTCAGCCGGCACCTAGGGAAACCTACCAAACCTGTGCATTTCTGAAAACTAGAGACCTAGGGGAATCCAAGGAGGGGTGACTTGCGGGGCTCGGACCAGGTTCTGTTACCCAGAATCCTTTGCAAACCTCAAAATTTGGCTAAAAATACACATGTTACTCACATTTCTGTGGCAGAAAGTTCTGGAATCTGAGAGGAGCCACAAATTTCCTTCTACCCAGCGTTCCCCCAAGTCTCCCGATAAAAATGATACCTCACTTGTGTGGGTAGGACTAGCGCCCACGAAAGGAAAGGGCCCAAAACACAACGTGGACACATCACATTTTTTTATAAAAAGCAGTGCCTACCTGTGGATTTTGGCCTGTAGCTCAGCCGACACCTGAGGAAACCTAGCAAACCAGTGCATTTTTGAAAACTAGAAACCCAGGGGAATCCAAGATGGGGTGACTTGCGGGGCTCTGACCAGGTTATTTTACCCAGAATCCTTTGCAAACATCAAAATTTGGCCCAAAAAACACTTTTTCCTCTCATTTCGGTGACAGAAAGTTCTGGAATCTGAGAGGAGCCACAAATTTCCTTCCACCCAGCGTTCCCCTAAGTCTCTCGATAAAAATGGTACATCACTTCTGTGGGTAGGCCTAGCGCCCACAAAAGGAAATGGCCCAAAACACAACGTGGACACAACATATTTTTTCACAGAAAACAGAGGTGTTTTTTGCAAGGTGCCTACCTGTGGTGTTTGGCCTGTAGCTCAGCCGGCCCCAGGGGGGGGGGGGGCAGAAATGCCCTAAAATAAATTTGCCCCCCCAACCCCCACCCTCCCCCCAGGGGAGCGACCCTTGCCTGATGGGTCGCTCCCCATCTCTAAAAAAAGAAACAACAACAAAAAAAAACACAAAAAAAAAATTCCCCTGGCGCCTAGAGGTTTCTGCCCCCCCCCCCCCCGGGGGCAGTTCGGCCTAATAATAGGCCGATCTGTCCCCCGGGGGGGCAGAAATGGCCTAAAATAAATTTGCCCCCCCAACCCCCACCTCCCCCCGGGGAGCGACCCTTGCCTACGGGGTCACTCCCCCTGCGTGACATTGGCGCCAAAAAACAAATCCCCGGTGCCTAGTGGTTTCTGCCCCCTTGGGGGCAGATTGACCTAAAATTTGCCAATCTGCCCCCAGGGGGGCAGAAATGGTCTAAATACAATTTGCCCCCCCAGGGGAGCGACCCTTGCCTGATGGGTCGCTCCCCATCTCTAAAAAAAGAAACAACAAAAAAAAAAAAACACAAAAAAAAAATTGCCCTGGTGCCTAGAGTGTTCTGCCCCCCCCCCGGGGGCAGTTCGGCCTAATAATAGGCCGATCTGTCCCCCGGGGGGGCAGAAATGGCCTAAAATAAATTTGCCCCCCCAACCCCCATCCCCCCCCGGGAGCGACCCTTGCCTACGGGGTCGCTCCCCCTGCGTGACATTGGCGCCAAAAAACAAATCCCCGGTGCCTAGTGGTTTCTGCCCCCTTGGGGGCAGATTGACCTAAAATTGGCCAATCTGCCCCCAGGGGGGCAGAAATGGTCTAAATACAATTTGCCCCCCCAGGGGAGCGACCCTTGCCTGATGGGTCGCTCCCCATCTCTAAAAAAAGAAACAACAAAAAAAAAAAACACAAAAAAAAAATTGCCCTGGCGCCTAGAGTGTTCTGCCCCCCCCTGGGGCAGTTCGGCCTAATAATAGGACGATCTGTCCCCCGGGGGGGCAGAAATGGCCTAAAATAAATTTGCCCCCCCAACCTCCATCCCCCCCCCGGAGCGACCCTTGCCTACGGGGTCGCTCCCCCTGCGTGACATTGGCGCCAAAAAACAAATCCCCGGTGCCTAGTGGTTTCTGCCCCCTAGGGGGAAGATTGACCTAAAATTGGCCAATCTGCCCCCAGGGGGGCAGAAATGGTCTAAATACAATTTGCCCCCCCAGGGGAGCGACCCTTGCCTGATGGGTCGCTCCCCATCTCGAAAAAAATAAACAACAAAAAAAAAACACAAAAAAAAAATTGCCCTGGCGCCTAGAGTGTTCTGCCCCCCCCCGGGGGCAGTTCGGCCTAATAATAGGCCGATCTGTCCCCCGGGGGGGCAGAAATGGCCTAAAATAAATTTGCCCCCCCAACCCCCACCCCCCCCCCCGGGAGCGACCCTTGCCTACGGGGTCGCTCCCCCTGCGTGACATTGGCGCCAAAAAACAAATCCCCGGTGCCTAGTGGTTTCTGCCCCCTTGGGGGCAGATTGACTTAAAATTGGCCAATCTGCCCCCAGGGGGGCAGAAATGGTCTAAATACAATTTGCCCCCCCAGGGGAGCGACCCTTGCCTGATGGGTCGCTCCCCATCTCTAAAAAAAGAAACAACAAAAAAAAAAAACACAAAAAAAAAATTGCCCTGGCGCCTAGAGTGTTCTGCCCCCCCCCGGGGGCAGTTCGGCCTAAAAATAGGCCGATCTGTCCCCCGGGGGGGCAGAAATGGCCTAAAATAAATTTGCCCCCCCAACCGGCACACCCCCCCCCCCCCCGGGAGCGACCCTTGCCTACGGGGTCGCTCCCCCTGCGTGACATTGGCGCCAAAAAACAAATCCCCGGTGCCTTGTGGTTTCTGCCCCCTTGGGGGCAGATTGACCTAAAATTGGCCAATCTGCCCCCAGGGGTGCAGAAATGGTCTAAATACAATTTGCCCCCCCAGGGGAGCGACCCTTGCCTGATGGGTCGCTCCCCATCTCTAAAAAAAGAAACAACAAAAAAAAAAAACACAAAAAAAAAATTGCCCTGGCGCCTAGAGTGTTCTGCCCCCCCCCGGGGGCAGTTCGGCCTAATAATAGGCCGATCTGTCCCCCGGGGGGGCAGAAATGGCCTAAAATAAATTTGCCCCCCCACCCCCCCCCCGGGAGTGACCCTTGCCTACGGGGTCGCTCCCCCTGCGTGACATTGGCGCCAAAAAACAAATCCCCGGTGCCTAGTGGTTTCTGCCCCCTTGGGGGCAGATTGACCTAAAATCGGCCAATCTGCCCCCAGGGGGGCAGAAATGGTCTAAATACAATTTGCCCCCCAGGGGAGCGACCCTTGCCTGATGGGTCGCTCCCCATCTCTAAAAAAAAAAAAAGAACAAAAAAAAAAAACACAAAAAAAAAAATTGCCCTGGCGCCTAGAGGTTTCTTCCCCCCCTGGGGGCAGATCGGCCTAATAATAGGCCGATCTGCCCCCAGGGGGGGCAGAAAAGGCCTTCCCAAAAAATTGCCCCCCCTGGGAGCGACCCTTGCCAAAGGGGTCGCTTTGTTGCGTGACATTCGCGCGCAAAAACAAACTCCCTGGTGTCTAATGGTTTCTGCCCCCCTTGGGGGCAGATTGGCCTTATCAAAATAGGCCAATCTGCCCCCAAGGGGGGCAGAAATGGCCTAAATATATATTGCCCCGTAGGGGAGCGACCCTTGCCTAAGGGATCGCTCCCCACCTAAAAAAAAAGAATTCATCACCAAAAAAAAAAAAAAAAAAAAATGGTCCCTGGTGCCTAGAGGTTTCTGCCCCCCCTGGGGGCAGATCGGCCTAATAATAGGCCAATCTTCCCCCAGGAGGGGCAGAAAAGGCCTTCCTAAAAAAATGCCCCCCTGGGAGCGACCCTTGCCCAAGGGGTCGCTCCCTTTTGCCAATTTCAAGAAAAAAAAAAAAATCCCTGGTGTCTAGTGGGGTTTCAAAAGCCGGATTGCAAGCAATCCAGCTTTTGAAACCTGTGAGAGACTTCAAAGGGAAGGAAATACATTTCCTTCCCTTTGAAGCCTCTCGGGGCCTCCCCCATGGGATTGAAAAAGAAATGCAAAAGCATTTCTTTTTCAATCGCGCTGGAAGCTCTGCTTCCAGCGCGATGGGGGAGACCCTGTGACTAATCAGCGCGCGCTCGCGCGCTGACGTCACAGGGGGGGTTAGGGGGGGTCGGGGGTGGGAGGGGAAGGGCTTCCCCTTCCATCCCTGACTTGGGGGGGTGGGGGGGAACCCCACAGAGGGAGCGAGAGCGCTCCCTCTGGGCTGTGTGCCGAGGACGTAGTGGTTACGTCCTCGGCACAGCAGCACTGTGCCGCAGGACGTAACCACTACGTCCGCGGCACAGAAGGGGTTAAAAACACAAAAGTACCCCAGGCATAAAACCAAAATTCCAGCCATGAGAGTTAAAAATGCACTGAATGAGGGGAGAGGTTACTAGTTTGGATTCCCCACCATCCCAGTGTGGGGACCCAGGGATGAACTAGATAGAAAGAGTGCTTTGTGCTGAACAGTTTACCGGTGATCCCATCGTCCTAGGACCACTGCATGGGCAAAATGTTTTGTAAAAGAAGTGCCCAGCAAAGCATTATGAGGTGAGTTTACAAGTGCAGTGAATATTGCAGTATAGGCTCTCCCACTGTGCCGAAAGAGCAGCGTTGAGGAGTTCTGTGTTTTTTTCTGTTTAAATGCACCCATTTCTATATTTTTCAACTGCTAAACTTCTATGTAAGTAGTACTCATGTAAAGTGCTCCTCTGATCGAGTTCATGCTATATGAAACTTCTAAAATAAATACATAAATAAATAAAAAAGAATCGCCCCCTCCAGCTGGCAGCCTTTGGGTGCAGAGACCACAAAGAAATAGTGGCATGCCCAAAAACAAGGAAGAGGAAGAAACAACATAAGGACACAGAGCACGAAGCAGAGAGGCAAATGAAAAAAGAAAAAAGTAGTGCTCCAAAGTAAGGTATATGGCCAATCGTGCATTAATCCAAGTAACAGGTTCAGTCTCCAATACGGTAACAAAGCAGCCTCAAGGTGGGACAAACAAAGCATTTACCTACAAAATCAAGGGAATTTTGCAAGGCAGGCCAAGGAACAAATTAAAGTGATGGGCGTGAGATGGGCGTGGTGAAAGCCCAGAGAAGTAGATTACAACATGTCGAAGACATTGCATGTACACTGCCTAGACTCGATCTAAAAAATACAAGGGAATCAAACCACTGACCATGATGTTGGGCGCTATAAATGCTTCCTGCCATTTTCAGGCCAGAGTGTAAAGAAAATATCTCCCCAACCCGCCGAGTCGCAGTGGAAGAATTTCTTTACCACACTCCACCCCCAATCAAAACACCCCCTGTCATTCCCAGGGCAGGGTTTTTTATCTTATTTCTCAGTCCTCTCTAGGACCTTGGAAGTGTTACGTACGCCATCCACCTCCCAATGCTTTACAGGGGAAGATATTTTAAATTGACACTGGGGTAACTAAAACTTGCCTTGATATCATGTGACTTTTCTGACCAAACTTTTCATGAAATCTTAACTGTACTCGCAAAGCATGTTTTTTTCGACTTAGTGTAACTCTGTTCAGTATGATTCGCAATATCAGCGTAAAAAATGTAGTGCTATTTTGACTGTTAAAATTGAGGCCAGGAAACTCACAATTGCTTTAAATCACACTTTAAATTTTCAAAAAAAGGTTAATGGCTAAGAAAGGGCTCAAAGTTTTTTGTGATCTAAAAAATCATGTATTTGCAAAACCTTGAAAGTTTGGAAAAATCGAAATAATAAATCCAGAAAGTAGGAGACTCAGTTCTAACCCACAAACTGGGGATGACAGGTGTAGTGAGGCGCGGAAAAACTGCATAATGAAAATTAGAAACATACATTTACAAGACATACATTTGTAGTGCCATTTTGTATTTAGAAACAGTCTCCATGTTCTTAAGTTCGTAAGTATCAGTGAATTTGTGAGTTTCACAAAGACAAAAAGGTGAACATACTTACAAGGCACCACTGTAACCAAGAATAAAAGACAGAGTGAAGGTAGATGAAGAAAAGCACAGGACTGTCAAAAGTTTTGGATTAAAAAAAAGAAAGAAAAACTCATGCATATAGCTCTAGCTTTCTAATAAAGAAAAATTCAGAAGCTTGGAGCTAAGGGCCAGATGTAGCAAAGGGTTTTTCCCATTCTGTGTCAATGGGAAAATGTTTTGTACATATGGCCCTAGGAGTTTCCATAAACATGTGAATTTCAAAAAACAATTTAGTCATTGGGCCTGTGGCAGATTACAGCATATCTTGGGAGGCACATGTAGTTGTGGGCAGAACCAATTTGAAAGTTGTGAGCAGTAGTGCCTGAAGGCATGGCCAGCTTAATTCAGGACCCGACTACAAATGGGCTTAAAACGCCATTTGACAATAACACATATAACGAAAATAAATTACACAGTCATAAGTAAGGTGTTGTGTAACAACACCAGTAATGACATCGAAGTATTTTTCTAAAGACTTCTGCCACATCATGGGTAGGTAATGAGGTTGGTTGAGGGGGGTGGAACACTTCAAGTAACAACCACAATCCTTGTCAGGGTGAACCACAAAAGTCGCTAAATTAACCTGAGCTTAACATCAGGCAGGTAGGCACAAAAGCAGTCAGGCTTAACTTATAGATACTGTTAAGTGTTTATGCAGCACACAGTTATTAAGTGAAAACACAACACAATAAAAATTGCACATGACCTTAGGAAATAGCAGAATATTTAATAAATAAAATGACAACCAAACATGTTAAAAACAATCAGTAGAAACAGAGTTATGACTTTTTAAAGTGAAAAATAGTACCTAAAAGATAGAAAAGCCAACCACGGGTGTCTGGTCACCCGTGGCAAAGTCAATATTAAAGGCCAACCACAATGGATCACAAGTCAACTACACTGGGTGGAATGGGCTTACCTTGGGACTTAAAAGGAATTTGCAGAAAAGTGACTGAGAAGGTAAAGTTCAGTGGGGCAAGGTAGCCAGGGGTGTCCGATGAGGAGGCTTCTTCACTGGGAAGCCGTTGGATGGCGTAGCCATGAAGATTTCTACCTTCAGACTCTGACTTTTTTGGAAGTCAAAAATCTCAAGAGGGACAAAGCAGCAGGCTGTAGCCTACGAAGTCTCAGTGAGGCCAGATACTTTTTACGAAAGGTCTAGCTGAACAGAATTTGCATCTGCGGATAAGAACATAGTGGAAGCTACTGCAAAGTCAGGCTGATAGGTGATGCACTCTAGACGAATTTGGCGAGCAGGTAGATCCTGGCCTCCTGTCGGTTCTCAAGCCACTTTCTGATGACATTGTTCCTAAGTCCCAATGTTAGAAATGGGGTTTCTGGTTGGCAGAGGTATGCACCCTGTCCAAGGAGGAACCACAATCCTAGCAAAGGTAAGTCAGTTGCACAACATAAATTAACCTGTTTTCACCCTCTGCTAGCTTGGCACAAAGCATGCAGGCTTAATTTAGAAGGCAATTTGTAAAATATCTGTGCTAATCTTAAAGCAGTAAAACAGTGAAAACACCACACTAAAAATAATCAATGCTAGGTTAGAAAAACAAAGCTTAATTTAATGAATAAAGGAAGACAAAAATGACAAAAGTCAAATAAATAGAAATTGCAATATGAATTTTTAAAGAATATTTGTAAATGTAGTGCTTGCTATCTTAAAGTGCCAACAGGGGGCTATCAGGTCACGCTAGACCAAGGTAAATGCAAAGTTCAGGCCGACTGCGATGGCACGTGGGCCGACTACAGGGAACAACCTTGTCCCATTGAAACAATACCATTTGTGGAGAGTTGTGTCGAAGATCTGATAAGAGAAGCAAAGGAGATGATGTGAAGTTAATGCGTTGGTTGCAATCCGCACAGTCAAGGGATGCGTCCTTGTCAAGCTGCACAGTCCTTGATCCTTCAGTGGTGGTGCAGCATCGAACCCTTTGCGATGAAGGTGATGCGCCATCGTCAAACCTTGCAGCTGGCAATTCGAAGGTGATACTTCTGGGCTGATTGTAATGCGTTGATCCTGAGCTGTGCAGTCAATGATGCAATGTCCTCATCTTCAGAGGCAGCAGCAATGCAGTAGCACTGAGATGAGATACAGTGGTTCCAATTGGTGCAGTGACGGCGACGCATGGATTCTGCTGGATTAGTGCAGAAAAACCCACTACCAAGGGCCCAGGACTGGATTGGCAATACTCGGCAGGGCAGGACTCGTAGCTGGCAGAGTCTAGTAGCTGTAGCAGGGGTGAGTGAAGTCTTTGATGTCCCTGAGACTTCAGAACAGGAGGCAAGCCAGCAAGCCCTTGGAGTACCTTTGGTTCTGAGGATGTAGAGTTGCAGGTCCAGTTCTTCTCACTCCCAGGCAAGGAGGGCAGCAGGCAGCAGGACAGGCACAGCAAAGTAGGTGTTCAGCAATTTCCAGCAGAGAGACAGTACCTTTAGCAGCACAACAGTCCTTTCTGGCAGAATGTCCTCAGGTCCAGAAGTGTACTGATTTGGTGGTGTCTCTGGTCTAGTACTTATAACCAGTTGTGCTTTTGAAGTGGGGGAGACTTCAAATAGGCCTTTGATGTGCATAAGGTCCTTATCCATCCTACCCTGGCTCCAAACACACTGCAGGGGGTGAATGCCATCCTTTGTGAGGGCTCAGAACCCAGCCTATTCAGGTGTGTCATCTCCTCCCTCCCATCTTGCCCAGGATGACCGATCGAGGTGTTATTGGGCATCAGGATGCACAGGATCACCCGTCAAGATGTTAGTGGTCCATCAGGATGTGGCTAGCCCATCAGGCACACCTAAGCTCCCTTTTTGTGTGGCTGTCTAGAGGCAATGCACAAGGGCCTAGCTGTTGCCCACCAAGATCAGTATTCAGAGACAGGCAGAGATACATTATACTTCAAGTAAGAAAATGCCAATTTTCTAAAAGTACCATTTTCAGACTTGCAACTTAGAATCCAACTTGCCACAGGTTGTGATTTAAAATTATGAGTCCAGAGACACGAAACTAAAAATATCTATCTAGACCCAATTGGAAATTAAACTCATAAAATGTAATAAGGCAATCCCAAATGTTAACCTATGGGAGAGATAAGCCTTGCAGTTGTTAAAAACGAATTTAAGAGTTTTTCACTACCTGGACATGTTAAACTCAGAAGTATATGTCCAACGTTTTAAATACACTGCACCCTACCCTTTGGGATGTACAGGGCCTACCCTAAGGGTGGCATATTTATTCAAAAGGAAGGTTTGGGCCTTGTAAGTGAGTTAACTTGCCAAGTCAGCACAGCAGTTTAAAACTGTTCACACATTCTCCGCAATGGCAGGCCTGAGACATGTTTAAAGGGCAACACAATCAGTGCTGTAGGCCCACTAGTAGCATTTAACTTACAGGCCCTGGGCACATGTAGTGCACTTTACAAGGGACTCACAAGTAAATTACGTATGCTAATTGTGAATAGGCCAATGTTACCATGTTTTAGGGCAAGAATGCATGAACTTTAGAACTGGTCAGCAGTGGTAAAGTGCCCAGAATCCTAAAGCCAGCAAAAACAAAGTGAGCAAAACAGGAGGTCAGAAGGCAAACAGTCAGGCGGGAAACACACCAAGGATTCCCAGTCTAACATCCAAGTTTCAGATTTTGGCAGCAGGAACACCTCTAGCACCAGTTGCAAGGGTCCAGGCCTGGCTGGGCACCGCTTGAGGGGGGCCAGGACTAACTACAGTCAAAGGCCAGGCACAGGCCTAAATGTCTTTGGAGCTTATGTCCCTGTAGCTCACACAGGAGGCCAGACAAATAGCCCTTGGAATCACTCTAGTAATCCTGGGATCAAGCAGCAAGGCAGACCTCAAGCAGGTGGGCAGTCTTCTGAGGGTACAAGACAAGCTTCAAGCAGCGGGGCAGTCAGTCAGTCAAAGTTCTTTATTCAGCAGTATGCCATAAAAGTACAGATACATTTATGTCTAAAATGTTAAATAAAGTGCAATGCAAATAGACTAAAACAATAATGGTGAACCATTTTCACTAAGCAAGATTACAGAGCTGTTTACAGTACCAATGTCAATATTTCCAGCAGCCAAAATATGTGAAATGCAGTAATTTACATATAATAAATATCTTAACATCAAATAAAATCCTATGCTTCCAGTTTGTATTAATATGCAGCTACTTTCACCAGTTCGTATCGATTCCTAATGGCAATAGCAGATCTAATAAAATTTAGAACAGAATGACACATTTGTGTTGATGATAGTCTTTGGACGCTTATCAGTGCTTCCTTGTGAGAAGTAGTTTGCAATTTGTGCAAAATTGGCAATAAAAAAGCATGTCTAGGAGCAGAGTAAAGTGAACAGAATAAGAGAAAGTGACATATACTTTGCTTGGAAAAATTATCAGAAGGACAGTTCGGGAGCGTTTTTTGCCACGTACATTTCTTTGGGAAAGCCACTCTAAAATGTATCAGATTTGATCTGAATAAGTCAAGAAGGGAATATAATGAAGAACTCGGGAACCAGGTTAGATATAGTTCTGTTGAAATCAAAGTTAAAATCTGAACATAAGAATCGAATGTTTTCAGTTTCAATGCCCCCTGATATCTAAGGTTCGAGGTGTACTCCATATATCGAGTTTTAACCAATTCCCTAGCATTAGTAGGCAAAGACCCCAGGTTAGTAAACATATTCTGAAGCCCTAAATTTCCAAAAGGAAGTTTGCAAAAAATATAAGCCACGGAATTCTATTAAGAGTAGCTGATTGAATACAATCGGTCAAACAATCTTGTACCAAACGAGCCGCAGGATTTGACCAGACTTTCAACCACAACAGAAGTGGGGCGACACCAATCAAGTCCTCAATGTGCCGTACTCCCAGTTCCTCATGGCAGATGATGTTTGCTACGTTCTTGGATACCAGTAATAAGCTATGCAGAAATTTATTCTCAGCACATTGTAGGAAAATGGATTTGTTATAGCCCGACAAACCCGCCCCGTAGGGGGCTGCTGTTTCACATTTAGACTTATAAAGCATAATGATCTGATAGACTGGTCTACATCCTAATTTATGGGCGAAACTAAAAATCGCTTCCAGGTTTCTTACCATTTGTTGGGTCTTGAAGGTGAGATGAGCATTCCATGACAAAGAAGAGCTTTAATGCAAACCTAAGTAGCAGAAATCTTTTACTTTGTTTAAAATATTTCCGCCCATGGTGAAACGTTTAGTTCAAGTATTTCGGGGGCCACAAGTCATAACATACGTCTTCGTAAAATTAACTTTCAAGTCTAATCCCTGCATAAAGGCAAAAAAAAGATCCAGTAAGTTTTGGAGGCCATTAGCTGTGCGATCGATTAAAACCGCATCATCGGTATACAGGAGAACCGGAAGCTGTCTTAATCCCATCCTGAGGAAATCCGTACCATTTTTCACTAAAAATCCATAAAGGCCATTGATATATAGCAAAAATAGAAACGGTGCTATGATACAACTCTGTCTAACTCCTCGCACCTCGCATAGATGGAAAAGGAGAAGACCTCTCACCATGCAGGCCATACTGAACTGAGATCGTGAGGTCAGTGTATAAATGTTTAGTTAACTCAAGCAGGTTCTGATCAACCCCCAATGATTCCATAATTCGCCAGAGCTTCTCTCTGTTCACCAAGTCAAAAGCACTAGATAAATCGATAAAAGCTAGGTGAATAGATTCTCTCCTGGCAGTAACATATTTACTAAGGATGAGGTGCAGGTTTAAAGCTTGATCCACTGTACCTAAGCCAGGTCTAAATCCATATTGGATTGGGGAAATAATTTTTGTCTTTCCCACCCAGTCCTCAAGCCATGTCAAAGTCACACTCCCTGTAATCTTAGCCGTAGAATCTAGGAGGGAAATTGGCCTATAGCAAGTTGGATCATGCCTGTTACCCTTTTTAAAGATACGAACAATTATTGCCATTTTCCACAAAGAAGGAATATTACTTTATACTACGCTACTCAATACATTGGTAACTAGCGGGCCCCAAAGGTCCAGCATAGATTTGAAAAGATCAACCGGGACCCCCATCGGGCCAGGTGCTTTCCTGATCTCAGTTGTTTAATAACTGTAATTACCTCATGAATCTCAAAGGATAAATCAAGCATATTCAAATTAGATACAACAGAATTCAGATTACTGCTATCCCCCCTTCCAGGTTGGGGATCACTTCCAGGCTGGAAAACCTTTGTAAAATGTTTCACCCAAACCACTTCAGGTCTCAGACAGTCATCCTCTTTATTATCATGTTCCATAAAATAGGGGTGATTTACTACTTTACAGAATTGTGTAGTATCCTTCAGTTCAGTAGCTGCCAGAAGTTCTTCCCATGCTCTAGTTCTAATTTCGGTTCTTCTTTCCGCCAGAGCTGCCTTATATCGACCCCTTGCCAGTCTGACTGATTCCCGAGAAAACGGTATGGCTTTCAAGGCTAATTTCAAATCTTTGTGGGCTGCTGTACAAGTAGAATTGAACCATCAACGGAGTTTAGGGCCCTGAATAAATCTGTTACTCGCCAATGCCTCAGAAATAGCATGACTTAAGTGTTCAAATTCAGATACAAGATGAGCATAAGTTGGTTGTGGCGACAAACGCGATGATAGAATAAAAATTTTGTTCAATGATTTCCTTATGAAAAGTTTTTGAATCTACCCTGTCCTATTTCATGCGGAGGCCAGAATTGTTATTAAAAACAGATTTACCCCTGCATTCTCTGCTAGTTGGAACCGAGCTGTTGTTAAAAACTAAATTAATACATAGAGGGTTATGATCACTGGCACAATGTGGTATTATCTTAAAGTCTGAAATTAAGTGGAAATCTGAAATACTAATTAGGATAAAATCAATAATGCTTCCTTTGGAGTTCCCCGTATAGGTAGGTAATTTTTGTATATGTGTGGCAGCCTTCTCCCTTGCATAAACAAGATCAAATTTGTAGATAAGAGTATTTAGAGCTTCGCCTTGGTTTGTATGAATAAAATGAGTAGAAATCTCTCTACCCTCTATAAAAGCACCACACACATGTGAAACTTCCTGGTTGCATAATGGCACATTGAAATCTCCTACCCAAATCATGGCTAACTCACTGCCCTGAAACTTTTCAAAAGAGTCAAAGAAATCTGTTAGCTCCTCAAGACTTCCCTTCAAGAGATCACATGGAATATTTTTGTAAAAATGTATTAGCAAAAGGCCCTTATTTCCCTCAGTCAATAAAAGAATGGCCATAAAATATGCAGAAGACCAGATCAAGGATGCCTCCATTTTAGGAAGTTGCAGTGAGACGAGAACCAGAAGTTCCCTGCTTGCCCTACACACTAAAGAGGGGGTCGCTGGTTGGTAAGCAGAGTAATAACCGTCCAAATGGAAAGAGTCCTTGGACCAGGTCTCCTGTAAACAAATAACATCATAAGTGGATATGAATTCCAACCACTCTGGATTTTTAGCCTTTGACGAAGCCCCGCAATTTTCCAGCTGATCAGTGTTAAAGGTTTGTAATGTCACGCTACTACTGGCTCCTTGTCAGTAACAGCATCTACCAAGACATGGGGAGGAGTATCTATCTCATCAGGCCCTTTCTGTAATAGAAGGGTCTCATGCCCATCACCCTCCACTGCCCCTATCAGGACACCTCTTATAAACCTATCCTTGTCTGCCTGTCAATCGTTCTCGTCTAAAGGGGTCGGGTCCTGACAGCAGCTAGAGATAAGGGTATTTACTTGAACATGTGTTATAGGTAGCCCTGCATTGAAATCACAATGAGCCACTATAGATCAGACAGATAAAACGGTTAAGTCATTAAAAAAAAACTTAATGGGTGAATTTGGATCCCTTCTTCTTTCCTGACACAACGTAACAAATCAGCCAGCAAACATTTAACTATACAAGGATTAGCAAAGTTGATCACAACACAATCACCATCATATGCTTTCTTTGAGGAGCCCAAGTATCCTATTATTTAAATCTTCTTGATAGCTGTGCTTAAACCTTAACCAATGAGCACATTTCCTCATTAATGCCTGGGTGTCTTCCCTATGGCAAGGATCAAGGGGGGGCACATTTGCTAAGACCAAAAACATACGGCATAGAATCAGGTGGAAGTTGCAGAGACTCTTTTCGGACAATAATGGACTTAGTCTGAGGAGCAGATGGACATCATAAAAGGGCTCCCATTCTGTTTTCCAAGGGGCGGTTAGACTCCATAGATAATGTTTCAAGGCTAGGTGCAGGATAAACCAGAGATTGACCGTTGCCGGTTGGTGGATGGGTTTGCAGTGCTTCTTTAATTACAGGCGCTGCCTCCTGCGTATGAGAATTACCCATTTTTGGTGAACTGGAGAATGTTCGAGTAATTGACTTAATCATGTTAGTATGAAATTGTTCAAGTTTTATGGTTATCAAGGTAACACGTTTTTCCTCCAGGGCTGCACAAAAAGGTTTAAACATAGAATCAATTATATGTGTGTGGTTGTCCCAAGAAGCTCTCTTCTCTCTGGTATCGGGGTTTGGATCATCAGATGAGAATCCTGGGGCTAGTAGTTGACAAACCGGAGAGTCCAGAAGTGCATGAATGTTTCCCTTAGCCCCTAAGATCCGTTTTGAGCTTTTGGGACTTTTAGAACGGCCTCCCACTTTTCTCTTTTTCAGTGGTGGGGAGACCACAGAGAAACGATCCACATTAGATTCTTTGCATGCATTAGGAGTTTGCAAACAAGGGACACCAGACCCAGGCTGAGATATACCATGATTAAAAACACTCAAGGGAGGTCCCTGATCCCCTTGGTTAGATGTTATAAAAACGGAGGGCTCAAGGGGTATTCTCTGGGTGAATTTATGAGCAGCCCCAATTTTTTCTTCAACCTGCACAATTTCGGTTTCAATGGCCCTGATCACGGATGATAAGTAACTAGTTATGGTTGGTTGAATAGAGGGGCCCTTTGTACCCTCTCCCCCTTGTGGGGTAATTTTCCATTTGCCCATTATATGTAATAAAACTAGGAGTCCTATGCGTGACGGATCAGCAGGTCCTATCCCTAGAGTGGTAAATAAGACAAAGGAGCTGCCCAGGTTCTAATCCTAATGTTAATAACACGCTGTGCTCCCCTAAACGTGAGGCTAGCTGAGCATAAGCATGAGGCTGGATCCAGGCAAAACAGCTTATCTCTCTTCTCTCCGATATGCAGTTGTCAGGGGAATGGCCCAGCCTCTTCCGGTCACTGACGGGCGAAGGACGGGCACACCCTGGGCCCGAGCGTGGCCTGCGCGCATCCCGTGGCACGGGGTTTCAACACCGCTTTAGAGAGCATGGGGGAGTACCTGGCCCCGCCCCCTGGCCTCCTTGTGAGCTTCTCGGACTTGGAGTCCCCGTTGATAGCGTCCGCAGCTTCCCGTAGCGCAGGGTTTCAACAGCGCTTTAGAGAGCACAGAGGAATACCTGGCCCCGCCCCCTGGCCTCCTCGTGAGCTTCTGGGACTTGGCGTCTCCATCGAAAGCGTCCTGCGGCGCGGGGTTTCAACAGCCCTTTAGAGCACACAAGGGTATACCTGGCCTGCCCCCTGGCCTCCTCGTGAGCTTCTGGGACTTGGAGTCCCCGTCGATAGCATCCACAGTGTCCTGCGGCGCAGGGTTTCAACAGCGCTTTAGAGAGCACGGGGGAATACCTGGCCCGACCCCTGGCCTCCTCGTGAGCTTCTGGGATTTGGAGTCCCCATCGATAGAGTCCACAGCAGGGGGTGAATGCAGTCCTTTGTGAGGGCTCAGGACCCAGCCTATTCAGGTGTGTCATCTCCTCCCTCCCATCTTGCCCAGGATGACCAATTGAGGTGTTCTTGGCCATCAGGATGCACAGGATGACCCATCAAGATGTTAGTGACCTATCAGGATGTGGCTAGCCCATCAGGCACACCTAAGCTCCCTTTTGTGTGGTTGTCTAGAGGCAATGCACAAGGGCCTAGCTGTTGCCCCCCAAGACCTGCATTCAGAGACAGGCAGAGGTACAGAATACTTCAAGTAAGAAAATGCCAATTTTCTAAAAATACAATTTTCAGACTTGCAACTTAGAATCCAACTTGCGACAGGTTGTGATTTAAAATTATGAGTCCAGAGAAACCAAACTAAAACTATCTATCTGGACCCAACTGGAATTTAAACTCATAAAATGTAATAAGGTAATCCCAAATGTTAACCTATGGGAGAGAGAAGTCTTGCATTTTTCAAAAAACGAATGTAAGAGTTTTTCACTACCTGGACATGTTAAACTCAGAATTATATGTCCAACTTTTTGAATACACTGCACCCTAGCCTTTGGGATGTCCAGGGCCTACCCTAAGGGTGGCATATTTATTCAAAAGGAAGGTTTGGGCCTTGTAAGTGATTTAACTTGCCAAGTCAGCATGCAGTTTAAAACTGTACACACATTCTCCGCAATGGCAGGCCTGAGACATGTTTAAAGGGCAACACAATCGGTGCTGTAGGCCCACTAGTAGCATTTAACTTACAGGCCCTGGGTCAACGCAGAACCCGCTCCCCACGGGGTGTTGCACCTCCTGCTGACAGAGGGAGAGGAAACTCACCTAATAGCAAAAATATACAGGGCCCAGATAGAGGTAGCAGTGGATCCCCTGCGATCCCTAAGAGAAAAATGGGTGAAGACAATTGGGCGGGACCTGACCGAGTCAGAGTGGACTAGAGCACTTGCTTACCCTGGGGTGATCTCACGCAACACTAGGCTGAGATACATACAATACAACTATCTACACAGAACATACCTTACTCCTCAACGGCTGCACCGCATATACAGGGGGGAGCCCAGGACTTGCCCCAGATGTGGAGACGGGGAACCCGACTTTGATCATATGATGTGGGGATGCACGATGCTCCAGAGGGGATGGACGGTGATGACGACTAATCTCATGGAGCTGTTCGGTACGGAACTCCGGCCAACCCCCGACATTTGTCTATTGGGCCTCAGAGCTAGTGCCAAATGGAGCAGGGTAGAGAGTCGTTTCCTTGACCTGTCCCTGGCCCTTTACAAAAGGCTGATTACGAAGGGTTGGAAGTCGAATGCACCCCCTTCATTGACAGAATGGAGAGGCGATGTCACAAGATGGTCCAGAGCTGAACTGCAGGTCCTTAAGGCCGAGGAGGCCAGGGGAGTCCGCCAGACACCCATCGCCCCGGAGTGGGAAAACCTAGTGATAAGATGGGACGGCCTAACGAAGGGACCAATGGTACCTGAGGGGATGGGATGAACCACTTGAGAGGGTCACCTGATGTGCTTGTAAGCGAAAGTTCCAAAAAACAGGATGGGAGGAACATCAGGAGCCCCGCTGGCCCGGGTGCAGAGGGAGCGAGTACAGAGGACAGGACGCAATAACTAAAAGAACGAAGGAGGGAGGGGAATAGTAGATAGGCCGCTCCTACATAGTATGAAACTCTATGTCAACCCCCCCCCCCTCTTTGAAGTTAAGCAGCCACACCCACATGAGCCATTAAGCCTATATACAGTTTGAAGTGGAGTTAAGTCTGTTATCAGGTCACCAATATAAAAAGTAACGAGGGGCACTGTAAGTACTGTCTCCATAAAGTCGGACTGATTAAGTGATGGGAGCAATATTACACAAGTATTATTAAACTACTGAATTGAGCAAGTAATTGTGAAACACAATGCAAACAAAGCAAAACAGTGGTGCGGACAACTTAAGAGATGTGTATAATAATGACAAAACGTTACTGTAAAATGACCTACAAATGTAAAACAGCAAACAGTTAAATAAAAATATATTTGAAAAAAAAAAAAAAGAACAAAAAAAAAAACCTTACAGGCCCTGGGCACATGTAGTGCTCTTTACTAGGGACTCACAAGTAAATTAAGTATGCTAATTGTGAATAGGCCAATGTTACCATGTTTTATGTCAAGAATGCATGAATTCTAGAACTGGTCAGCGGTGGTAAAGTGCCAAGAATTCCAAAGCCAGCAAAAACAAAGTGAGCAAAACAGTAGGTCAGAAGGCAAACAGTCAGGTGGGAAACACACCAAGGACTCCCAATCTAACATCCAAGTTTCAGATTTTGGCAGCAGGAACACCTTTAGCACCAGTTCCAAGGGTCCAGGCCTGGCTGGGCACCGCTTAAGGGGGGCCAGGACTAACTACAGTCAAAGGTCAGACACAGGGTTAAAGGTCTTTGGAGCTTATGTCCCTGTAGCTCACACAGGAGGCCAGCCAAATAGCCCTTGGAATCACTCTAGTAATCCTGGGATCAAGCAGCAAGGCAGACCTCAAGCAGCTGGGCAGTCTTCTGAGGGTACAAGACAAGCTTCAAGCAGCGGGCAGTCATCTGGTAGCAGCAGGGCAGTCATTGTAGGTGCAAAGCAACTAGCAGGGTAGTACTCTGAAGTACAAGGCACACCTTTTGGGGGTCATCTACAGGTCCAGGAGAGTACTGAAGTGTTGGTCTGCAGGTTCAATATTTATACCTGGAGCCATCCTTTGAAGTGGGGGTAACCTCTAGGCTACCACCACATCTAGTTCTGGAAATTTCCTACCTTCCCCTGCTCAGATTCAAGTGGGTGACAATAGAGTGTGATTGTGCTGGAGGTGTCGTAGTTGGACTCTTGCTCTAGGCAAGACTGCTTGTTTAAGGATGACAGCACTTTTGTTTGTAGGCGACTAAGCCAATCCTACAACAAGTTGCAGCAGTCGTCCCAACCCTCCCGGCTCACAAGCAGTACATCACCAAAAACCCAAACAGTAAAAAGGTGATTTCTGGTAGCCTTTACACATGGACTCTAGATTGCGACATCTCAGAGGAGTCGTGGCGGAATGGAGATTACCCTTTTCTCACATGAGCAAGAGGCCTCAGTAAGACACAGGCAATGAAGGAGATGCAGTAAACCTTTCAATAGAAGACTGCAATCTACTGTAAAATGCCTGAGCTGCAATGCTAAGGATAATGCAGAGTGCAAGAAGCATAATTGTGAAAACGAGAATCGTGAATACAAAGACCCCCACCATCTTGTAATAATCATAAGATGTAAATAAGGCCCTAATACCCTAGCATGGAGAACCTAATCTCTAACCTAAACAGAGCTAGATGTGATAGACCTAATCTGCCAGTACCGTGTCTTTGAGAAGTGCCCCCCAACCCTTGTTAACTTGGAATGAGGTCTCTAGATCAGACTCCGTGGGGACACGAAGGCTGGGTCTGCATCAAGGCGACATGTAGCACAGATAGCGTTTATAGCATCTGGTAGGAATCCATCTGATAACCTTGTCTATGTGAGATGTATATATACAGCTCTTGTAGGACCCCTAACACAGGTATGCTCCCAAACAATAGATAAGAAGGCATGCTTGGGGCGGCAATTATATAAACAATTCCCTCCAAAAGTACATTATGTTCCTGTCACACGTAAGTGGGAAAAGGACATGATGTGAATGCCTATATATATCTTGTCTTTGACGCTGATAGTGACGCCTTCACAGAGTGGCACTAATAACGTGAAATCAAAACATCTTCCTCACTATAAACCTAGCAGCCATCCTGGAAGAAATAATTAAATAAATGCACTAAAACAGAGCAGGCTAAAAGTCACCAGGTGGCTCAGGTCTGCAAGCCAGAAGGCTAAGCAAACTCCTGATTCCAAATAAAACTAAATAGGACCCACTATGCCCTCCCCACTGCCGGAACAAGTACGATGCCATAAAGATGATGCCAGAGAAGGTGCATGAACCCAAGCTAAAAATGTTCTGAACTAAAATAAGCTAACATTTTTATAAAATATAGTTAAAAATAGCTAAAACATACAAAGAGATAAAATGTCGACCATGACAAGCACAGCAGGCCAAAGTTAATTTGATAAAAAAGGCAATTTTGCAACTGTTAGACTTTTCATCCTTGGCGTGGTCTCCCTTAACTTTTTGCCTCTGTTCCCCATGTTGTTGATGTGTGCTGGACTCAGATTTTACTGCTTTTGTTACTCTGGGCACTTTACCACTGCTAACCAGTGCTAAAGTGCAAGTGCTCCTTTACAAAATGTGTATGTGATTGGTTTATCCATGATTGGCCTATTTGATTTATTAGTAAGTCCCTAGTATTGTTCACTAGAGGTGCCCAAGGCCTGTAAATCAAATGCTACTAGTGGGCCTGCAGCACTGGTTGTGCCACCCACATAAGTAGCTCTGTAATCATGTCACAGACCTGCCACTGCAGTGTCTGTGTGTGCAATTCTAACTGTAAATTCGACTTGGCAAGTGTACCCACTTGCCAGGCCTAAACCTTCCCTTTTCGTACATGTAAGAGACCCCTAAGGTAGGCCCTAGGGAGCCCCAAGGGCAGGGTGCAGTGTATGGTTAAGGTAGGACATATAGTAATGTTTTTTATATGTCCCGATAGTGAAATATTGCTAAATTAGTTTTTCACAGTTGCAAGGCCTGTCCCTCTCATAGGTTAACATGGGGGCTACCTTTAAATCTGATTAAAGTGTAGATTCCCTTTGGGAGCGGATGGACATGTGGAGTTTGGGGTCTCCGAGCTCACAATTTAAAAATACATCTTTTAGTAAAGTTGATTTTAAGATTGTGTGTTTGAAAATGCCACTTTTAGAAAGTGCGCATTTTCTTGCTTATACCATTTCTGTGACTCTGCCTGTTTGTGGATTCCCTGTCTGGGTCAGTTTGACAGTTGGGATGGTTGCACCTCACACTAGACAGTGACACAAAGGGAGCTGGGGTG